>NC_090371.1:38439056-38807280 GCF_036365525.1 Heterodontus francisci
TGTGGTTAATTTCCCAGTTATTAACAAGGCTTAACTAAAAGTTTTTGATAATACTAAATAAATGTAGGTCTACTTTCAGTGACCTTCTCTAATGAACCACATAACATAGTCCCCAACCGTGGCCTAGTTTGTGCTTTAAATGGGATAGCCGTGCTATAGAAGCCTATGGCAAAGTAAAGACTGCATCATTAAACTGTAATCGCATTGTATTTTATTTGTGGTGAAATGTTTCCACATTTCCTGAAGTATAATCCACACGTGTAATTGCGCACCAGAGTTTTCAGCAGTGAATTGACATTAACAATGAGCCATTTCGCTTGTCATTTGCAGAGACCACCAGGTCCAAGCCCATCCTGACTGGAACCCACCCCGTAAACACCACCGTTGATTATGGAGGCACAACCTCCTTCCAGTGCAAGGTCCGCAGTGACGTTAAGCCTGTGATTCAGTGGCTGAAGAGAGTAGAATATGGCAGCGAGAACAAGTACAACTCCACCATTGATGTCGGTGGACAAAAGTTTGTGGTGCTGCCGACGGGAGAGGTGTGGTCTAGGCCTGACGGCTCTTACTTAAACAAACTGATGATCTCCAGAGCCAAAGAGGAGGATGCTGGGATGTACATCTGTTTGGGTGCAAACACCATGGGATACAGTTTCCGGAGTGCCTTCCTTACTGTGCTGCCAGGTAGGCAGGTCCCTTCTCTCAGTACTTGTGTGCTGGAAATAAATATTTTACTTTTTCTTGGTCTCAGCAGTGCCTTTTGGCTTTGGGTGCCAGAGATTCTGAAGCTTTCAAATCCAAACCTGAAGATCTGAGCCAGGTGCCATACCATGCTCCATAGACGACCAGGAGGCATGGGGAAACATCTTCCTTCTTCTCTCTTCCACCGCTAATCCCCCAACATAGAGTTGTACAGCATTACCAAAGTAGCATGGACATGCTTGCTGCTAGAATGTGTCATGTTACCTGGTGTAATTGATTACATTTTTTAAAACTGGGAACCCTAAGTGAAGGGCCAAGGTTGAAAAGCGTAGTAGAGAAAACAACAGAAATGATGCAGTAGTGGTTATATGATACCAATCTTAGATTTTAAAGCTTTTGTTAACCAAAGGAGGGAAAGACGTTTCACAATTTTGAGGTGCTAGGAAAGAATGAGTTAGAGTAGGAGACGCTGCAGTGAGCCTTGATTTGACAGGTGAGGATTCAAGGAGATGGAAGAATCCTTCTGATAAGGTGGTCTGTTTGGATCTGGTTATTTTAAGGCTGAAGGGTGGTGAGCAATTAGTATGCAGACAACACATTGTACAATATAGGAATAAAAATGAGAACAGTCTTTAAGACTGAAACAGCAGTTAGCTTAACAAAGATTCACACAACGTCATGGGAACGCAGCAGTTACATAGGATGTTAGGAAAAGCCAGATGGAAAAAGACCAAGGGCCATCTAATTCACCTACTGCCATTGTGGCAGGTGCATGATCCAACAATAATGGAGTTATCCAACTAACTGCATCTTTTGCACAGACTTTCCTTGGGGGTTCTCCCAACTGACTGCTGTGAGTTAGAGAGAAGATCAGCATAAATCCGATCTCATTTGGATTTGTAAGGCCAGACATTGACTAGATGCCAAACATTCCACAGGGGAAAAAAGAGGAATCACGACTGGCTGCCAAATTTGCAACATTAGAAGTCTGTTACATAGCAATCAAAGCAAAAGCTAAGGACATCAAAATGTCCGGTTTCTGCACAGACTCAGCTAGCCAGTAGAGGGCGGGTGGGTGGGGATGAGGGGGGGGGATAGCGGGCATCTAGAGTGAAGGACTGCTCAATTGCACATCGAAATTACATTTGGACATCAATAACTGGTGTGAGATCCAATTTGCATATTTTTAAAGAGCCTCCTGCTTCTTTTGGATGGGAGTGATGGGTGCCCATTTAAAAGTGAGTCTGAATTAGCCACACTAAAGAGCATCCAATATGCCCATCAGATTCTCCTCTGCCAGTTACCCATTTTTTTCAGGCAGTTGGAATTCTCCCCTAAGTGGTAGGTTATCTGTGTACTCTCTCAGCTGGTGATCTAAATAAAACAGGGAGATAGAATACCCTATTAAAAATGCTAGATTAATAGGGGATGGGTAAAGCAGTAGTTTAACACTCTGCCCTTTCACCTTTCAAAGTTGGGTTTGAATCCATCTAGGTTGATCTGGTGAATGTACAATCCTTCTGGCGGCTGTTTGGATGCTCTGTAAAAATAATTTGTGTTGTTTTAACCCAACTGCCAAGCAACAAAATTCTGCAAAACAGTTTCTGCCAAATTGTAGGCAGTTTTATCACTAAAGTAGCAATCTCATCCACAGAGGTTAGTGTGAAAAGTGGGAAAAGATACTTTCCTAACAGTGGTGCACTCTTTTGACACTGGGACATATTGGAGGTGATTTTAGTTAGTGTAAAGCCGGCAATATTGATTCAGCCACCCATTATACAGCTCTCCTGATTTTCATTTCCAGTGACTACATTGTTAGGGAGGGCTAAAGAGAGCTTTACTCCGAAGCTGGCCAAACTGTACCTAGCCCCAGAGTGCTTCCTCCTGACTATGGGTGCAATAGATGGAAAAATATTCAATTTTTCCATTTGCCTCCATTCCAAGTTATAAATAAATCGTGCCGAACAAATGGAGCTCTGCTGGTTTGTTTTCAAAGGTTTAGGATACTGTAGAAAGTAATTTGTCAATGCACTTAGCATACATTGTTCGGGCTGCTTTGATGCTAGAAGCTACAGATCTACGTATTCATAGCATGAAAAGCTTAATGCTTGAACAAATGACTTTGCAAGAAGCATAATGGAAGGATTAAGTGCATTCGTGTAGTATTATGATGATCTACCAGAATTTTATACAAACATATTCAGAATAGAATTAACAGCAACATCTGTACTTTTAGATGCAAAAAGCTGAAACGAGATTAATGGTGTTGATTATATGTGAAACTGACAATCCAGAGTATTATTCATGTCTGCACATGGCGGGATGTTATATTCAACAAAACCAATCAAAGTTGAATGTTTACAATGGAGAATATCCAGGAAAAAAATTGCTGGTTGATTTTTCTCTAATAGCGGTAATCAGTGTTGAGGTAAAATCTCACACAAGACTTCCAAATTAATCCAATTTCTGGGTTCCTTTCAAAGCCAAACTGTGTGAGGTCTTTGCAGAACTCAAACTGCTAGATCTCAGCAAAAATCATAATTGCATGACTATAATCGTTTGACCGAAATGCTTGCATTGTTGAACAGCGTTATGCATCATGGCAGAGACCACATTGCTTATCTTTTTGGAACTAATAGACCTTACCTTTTTTCCTACAGCAGAAGTGGAAATTTAGACAGTTCTGAGGTCAAAGACCTGCATTGTTAAGGGGGTGGTGAGAGGTCAGGTTCATCAGAATATAACATTGTTTATCATACAGTCTGTAAGACCTATGTGCACTAAAATGTTGCTATGCTAGCTTTCTGCCACTAGAAAAAAAAACTATAGTTTTCTAATACCTCATGAACCCCAAAGGCTGTAGTCCAATATTGTGGCTCTACAGTTCAAGGTGAGTTTGGTATAATGTTTGTTTTGGCAATGTTTAATTCAGGCACACAAACACATTTTCTAATCATTTAGTGTTAGCCGTGGCTCCGTTGGTAGCACTCTCAACTCTGAGCCATAAGGTTGTGCTTTCAAGTCCCTCTCTATAAACTTAAGCACAGAAATCTAGACTGACACTCCAATGTAATAGTGAGGGTGTGCTGTCTTTCTGAGGTCCTGTTTGCTCTCTCAGGTGGCTGTTAAAGATCTGATGGTACCATTTGAAGAAGAGCAGAGGATTTATCCCCAGTGTCTTGGCCAATACTTATCCCTCGATCAACATCACTAAAACAAATTATCTGACCATTATCACATTTGTTGCTGTGTTTCTTACATTACAACAGTGGCTACACTTGTTAAGTACTTCAGTGGTTGAAAAGCACTTTGAGATATCCTGAGGTCATGAAAAGCGCTATAGAAATGCAAGTCATCTTTCTTTTTAACAACAGCTCCATTTGGAATAATTCAAATAGTCCATGGCAACCTCATTTATATAGTACTTTATCACATATTTCTGAAACATCTCAACGTTGCTTCAGCTATAGTGAATGCAGTGACTGTTATCATAAAAAGTTTAATGCACAGAAAGAGGCCACTTGGCCCATCATGTCTGTGCCGGCAAGTAGAATGGAGAATGTGGGCAATTTATGTAGGCAATTTACATGCAACAAGATTTCACAAATGGCAATGAGATGGAAGACCTGTTTGTTTTGGTAGAGTTAGTTGAGGAAGAAATTGTGGCCAGGCTTTGAGTGGGCTTTTATTCAGACCATAAATATAATTATAATCTAAAGATGGTGAGTTAAGATTTTACAATGCATTAATGATCAATTTACACTTAGTTTAGTTTTGATCACTGCAGCACACAAATATATGTACTTACATTAGAAAGAATAAAGGAAAGAAGACTAATTCTAAATGTAAAGGCCAACAACTATAAGGAAGATCTGAAGAAGCTTAAATTTTACACTCTAGAAGGAGTACCATCAAAACTTATAAAATGCTAAATAGGGCAAAACCAGATTATTACTTTCAAGTATGTCAAGAAGATAGCAGCAGAAGGCATAAATTGATAAACAGTCCACCACAACCTTCTCACCTTACCAGTGACACCCACATCCCATGAAAGAAGAAAAAAAAGAGTGAAAAGTTATTTTGGAACCGGCGTATGCCAAGAAAAGAAATTCTAAACTCAAAGGAATATATGGTTTGAATATGGGTTCTATCATTTCTACTAAATATCAACAGTTGTAATGGTCTGCTTCATTTGACTTTCATTTACAATTTACAAGTAGCTAAATTTAATGCTGGAAAATAAAATAAACTGCTGATCTAGCAAATTAGAATTGAGGAGCATAAATACTGATATGGACCTGTTGGGTCAAATAGCCTGTTTCTGTGCTGTGAATACTTTGTAATAAAGGAGATAGTTACCAATAAGGTCAGGCAAAAACAGTTGGTTTATTCAAAATAAAGTTAGGCTCCCTGATGAGAGAATTAAAGGACGGTGTTCAATGGGAATTAGCATTCCTCATTCTTAACGTTTTCATGGTGAATTTATTTGAGTTCGGCAAAGGAATAATGAATTTGATGGATTATAGGAACAGGAAATTAGTCAACATGGTTGGATGGCATATAATAAAGGGGGGAACTTATGAAATGGATTCAAAACTTGCTAAATTAAAAGAACATAAGAAAATTCCATGGAGTCACATCAATATGGAAGGAGGTGATTAGCATAGTGCTACTTACAATGTACATAAATGATTTATATGTGGTGACAGAAAGACAGCTATCCAGCTATCCAAGTACACTGAAGATTCTAAGTGTAAGAAATAAAAATTCACATTGATAGAGCACATTTCATATCCTCAGCTTGTCCCAAAGTGTTTCACAGCCAATTAAGTATTTTTGAAGTGTAGTCACTGTTGTAACATAAGTAAACACAGCAACCAATTTTCACAGAAGGTTCCACAAACATCAATGAAATAAATGGCCAGAGTATGTTTTAGTGATGTTGATAAGAGATAACTATTAACCATGGCACTGGGTGAACTCTCCTGCTCTTCTTCAACTAATGCCATGGGATCATTTATCTCCTGCCACACCAGAAGCCAGCCCAGGCCTCAGTTAAATTTCTCATCCAAAAGACGACACCTCTGACAGTGCAGCACTCCCTCAGTACTGTACAGAAGTGTCAGCCTAAATCTTGTACTCAAGTCTCTCTGGAGCCTTGAGCCCACAGTCTTCAAATTCAGAAGCAGGAGCGCTACCACCTGCCAAAGCTGAAAATCAGGTAGAAGAAAGCATGGCCAGAATTTAACATTGGGCGGGAGACCCCACTTATCAATCAAAAATTTGGGGGTGAGCCCACCTCTGCTGGGCCTGGGGAGCCACGCTGGGAATTTTCGCTCCCCAGGCCCTTAATTGGGCTTGGGCGGGACTTACACCTTCTTGAGGCAGAAAGTCCCACCTAATGGAGCTGCCAGCCAATCAGCAGGCTGGCAGCTCAGTCCCAGCAGCACCATCGGGAGTGGTGGCCACTGCTGGGACTACTCCCAGCTTCAGCGGGAAGAGGAAGGACGGCTCCAAAAAGATGGTAAGTGTTCCCAGTGAAACCCCGTCAAAATAAGGGGGGGGGGGGGGTCGCTTGTGGGGTGGAGGGGGGGGGGGAGGTAGTGCTGTGCATTGGGGTTGATGGGGCTTCGGGGGCGGCCCTCCGTGGAGCACAGTGTGGTTATTCAGGTGGGTCCCCTCCGCCTGCAAGAAGGCCACCAGGTTTTACCTGGCGGTGTTTTTGGGGCCTTTGCTGTCCAGCCACCGCAGGTAAAATATCAGCAATGGTGGGAGGAGGGCCTTAAGTGGCAGGTAATTGGCCATTTAAGGGTCTTAATTCGTCTGGGGCAGGCGGGCCATTTCTCGCCACCACCGCCCCATGTAATTGCAGAGGAGGCGGGGAGGCCTTTCCCGACGCCTCCCCACCTCCCACTCAATTGTTCGGCCCTCGCCCTTGCTGCCATCCCGCTCATTGGAGCGGCCATAAATTTCCGGCCTATAGTTCCCAGAAAGTGTTACTGACTTTATGCATTGTTTTGGTCTAGTCCACCTGGTGTACTGTGTCTAATTATGGATGCCATTCCTCAGTGTTGGATTTCGACAAGAGTGCAACAAATTGATACCTGAGACTGAAGGCGAGGCTACATAAACTGGAAATTTTGGTGCTTGAAAAGAGGTAGCTCAAGGGCATCTAAATGAAGTGTCTGGGATCCTAAGAGGTAGAGAGCGACTTAGTGTCTTCAATGTGTTTGATAAAGTCACAACTCTTCAACAAGAGGGCACATTATTCAACTTTAGAAAATAAAAGATGAATTGACAGTTCAGATTGAGTCACTTTCCCAGAGTGAGGTGCGTGTGTGGAATATATTTCGTTGGGAGGCCTTGAAGATGGATTGTGCCAACCCAGGAATGGATGGATTTTTAGTGAGGGAAACAATTAATGAACGAGAGATATGGAGCGCTGCATACTTTTAGGGTTTTGGGGACTATCCTGATAGATAGGAAATAGGAGCAGGAGTTGACTATTTGGTCCCTCGGGCATGCTCCGCCATTCAACAAGATCATGGCTGATCCTAATTTTATTCCCAATCTTCTATGTAATTTATGATTATAAATATATCTGTGACTACATTTCATGTACTTTTTCACAACCTCTCACCAATGACAAAGTGTATCGATAAAGAAACAAAGAAGGAAGGAACATGGAAGTAATCATGTTTATGTGAGGAATGTAAAATATAGGGAAGAAAAAATAGGGGATTTTACTCTCAGACTTGGCAAATTTTATTATTTCCAATGGCAGTATGAAAAATTACCTCTTTGTTTCTCAGTGTGAAAAAAAATCAATTTACCTCAGTCCATTGCACTCTTTTCTGGCCTTGGCAGTACTGTACCCTATGAAATTCCTCACTGTCTTGTTGCAAGACAAATGAACCAGGAGAAGGTGGGGAGCCTTGGCATAAAATTGATTTCCTGACCCTTCCACCTACTGTGAAATCTCACTATTATAAGCATATTGCTTATACTCCTTATAACATTTCTAAATATGAGCCCAGCTCGTACATCACTGCATATTACCAGGTGACATATTTCACAGTTGTGTGTATGGAAGTGGCAAAATATGGTCAGCACAATCAGCAACAACTCTTGGTTCAGTGTCACGTGCAAACGTACGTTTAAATGCTGGTGATTCATCTGTTTCACTTTCATCCTGGCTCCACACATGCTAATGTCAAAACTTTTCGATGGAAATAAGATTTACAATTCCTTAAACATGTTAAATAAAGCACCTCGAAGGATCAAAACCGCATGCACCGCTGGTACCACTGTATGCTTTTTTACTCCAGTTCAACAAGGAGGAAGCTTGTGCAAATTGTAAAGCCATTCCTGGAGAACAGGGGCAATTTTCACCAAAGGTGTCAAGTGATTTCTTTTTAGGTGAAATCAATGGAGAATATTAAAATGTGATTTAAATGTAGTAAAGACATACTGACATGTAACCACAGTAGTAAGTTTTCCTCTATGCAGGCGGTGGAACAAAATTTTACATCTTTTCCTTTTAAAAGGCATTTATACAATAGCTCCACGTAATGACAGCTTACCTTTATATTCCATCTTCACAGCTACTAATCTGTGCATGAAGTCAACTACGATAGGGAACTTGGTGCATTTTAGAAAACGAGTAGCCAGAACCAAAGGAAAAGTTGGTAAAAGGTGTTTGCAAAAAAAAGAGCTGTCCAAATATGGACAATGAAGGCCTAAAGAGATACTGTTACAATTATGTTTGGACTAGCAATGCACTCTAAAATTTAGCCATTTCTTTAAATGCACAAAAGAAAAGCAATATTTTCTATAAAGATTCTTGAAGATGAATTATCAAAGTTATAGACAAGTAACATGCCCTTGAATTCCAAATCCACCCGATATCATTGGCCCACCGTGGCTGCAGTACAAAGAGTTCATCACCATTAATTTGACAGCACCTCTCAGTCCCAAAATTCGTCATTCTCATTATTTCAATGTAGAGTGTGGCTGGTCTCCAGTGCAATGTTTTCTAAACTAGTGTTGAAGATTGTTGAAACTCAATTTACACTTGCATTTAAAATTCTGTGAAATTTTGTGCTGGTTTGGCCAATTTCAAAGAACAACAAAGAACAGTACAGCACAGGAACAGGCCATTCGGCCCTCCAAGCCTGCGCCGATCTTGATGCCTGCCGAAACTAACACTTTCTGCACTTCCGGGGCCCATATCCATCTATTCCCTTCCTATTCATGTATTTGTCAAGATGTCTCTTAAACGTCGCTATCGTATCTGCTTCCACCACCTCCCCTGGCAGCAAGTTCCAGGCACTCACCACCCTCTGTGTAAAAAACTTGCCTCGCACATCCCCTCTAAACTTTGCCCCTCGCACCTTAAACCTATGTCCCCTAGTAACTGACTCTTCCACCCTGGGAAAAAGCTTCTGACTATCCACTCTGTCCATGCCACTCATAACTTTGTAAACCTCCATCATGTCGCCCCTCCACCTCCGTCATTCCAGTGAAAACAACCTGAATTTTTCCAACCTCTCCTCATAGCTAATACCCTCCGGACCAGGCAACATCCTGGTAAACCTCCTCTGTACCCTCTCCAAAGCCTCCACGTCCTTCTGGTAGTGTGTCGACCATAATTGCACGCAATATTCTAAGTGTGGCCTAACTAAGGTTCTATACAGCTGCAACATGACTTGCCAATTTTTATACTCTATGCCCCGACCAATGAAGGCAAGCATGCCGTATGCCTTCGGCCAGATTGCGCTGATGAAATCAGTGAAAACTAACAGAAACTTTAGGTCCCTATATTATATAAGTAGAGCTGCACAGTACAAAAGGAAAGAGGTAACACTAAACCTGTACAAATCACTGGTTTGACTGCCGTTAGAATTTGTGTTCACTTTTGGGCACCCTCTTTTAGAAAGGATGTCAAGAAAATGGAAAGGGTGCAGAAGAGATTTGTTGAAACAATACCAAAGATGAGCGGCTTTAATCACATGCAGACCTCTCTAGCCTACTCTCTGAGCTGCATGCAGTGCTACTCTCTGATCTGGTATCTACAAGTGTAAGGTTGAGTGACGCTTCCTGTTCAGCAGTGCTGTCTTCTTCTTCTTCGATTGGAGGAGTGTGCTAGAAATCGAGGGAAGGTAGTCATGGGGCAACAAGTAGTGCAAAGCTAAAAGTAATGAGAAATATGAAGTAAGAGGCTTATCTTAGTTATCCTCATGAGGTCATTAAACTTATTCCTGCATTGCAGCCATGTTTGGGGGTGAGGTGAGGGGTGGGCGATACTCCTCACACTGATGCTTTATCATCTCCATCGGCTCTATTTTGGGCAGCTTGCCTGCAAAACTTCTAGCTAGCTGGTGGATAGAAGATGCCCCTCCTCCTGTCAACCTCATTCAATAAAACCTCCATAGCAGTGTCTGAAAACCTGTGGGGGGGAAGGAGTGGGGGTGACTTTGCAGCTTCTCCTGCATCTGCCATTGCCCACACAGATTGTTGTGTGCAGCCAAAGTGCATCTTACCTTTTAAGAGGTGCAGGTGGTCCTTAAATCGTGTCAGAATCACACAAAATTGAATCCGCCGTCAGGTGAGGTGTCAATCAACAGCAAAGGTAGCGCTGACAGTCCACCGATTTTATTTTAATGAATAAGTAGCATGAATTTGGGGTCTCTTTGTGGCCATGTGATCAGGCAGGTGGATGATTATGTCCCATTTTGCACCTGAAAATGCACTGGAAGCAATTTCTACACTGTCGGTGCCGTAGGTTTTAAGAGGGATGTGGATAACTATTTGAAGAACAAAGATGTGAAGAACTTTGGGCCAAGGGAATGGATTTAAATGCATAGTCCTTTTAGAGAGCCAGCACAGGCAGGGCTGGCTGAATCACCTCCTTTTGTGCTGTAAGATTCTATGATTCCACTATCAACATAATCACTTAATAAATACTGTCTCAGCAATCCTAATAGTGTGATGGTTCTTTCCCACAGATGTGAGCAATGACACTAGGCCCAGCACTCACCCTGATACCTCAAATGGCAGCAGTGACCCGTCAGGTGGTTCAGATGGCTCAGCGGAACTGCCAGCAACAAGAGGCAGTGTGCAGTCTAGTAGATCCAGGCTTCAGTCATCTGTAGAGACAGCGGGGACACACCCCACAGAATCAGTGGAAGAACACGAGAAGCATTTTGCTTTTACTCACACTGCTCTGCCTAAATTGATTGATAGTTTTAGAAACGTTTTTCACACATTGACTAATAGATATGTTAACGTGGAAAAGTTGGACACAGTGCTAAACAGTGTCTTCCAGCATGTTATGCCAGGGATGGATAAACTGCGAAGGAATAAACCATTCCCGTTGGCTAAGCCAGCTGGGCAAGGTAGTTTGGTCCATGGAACCGCTCTGGATGTGGTCCTAGGATCTGCTGGTCTAGGATTTCTCCCTGTACAAGCAGAGGTCACACCTCAACTATCCATCCCACTGTCAGAACACAGACTCAATATCAGTGATAGACATGCATCAACATATTCAGTAAGCTCTCCTGATGTCCAGAAAAAGCAACCTTGAAATGCAATTTTTGGCACTTTAGCAAACATAATAAAAAGCACCTAGAAGCTTTCTGACCCTGTGACAGAATAAACATTTGTTTGGCCTGATTTGTCTTTGTCCAGTGTTGTTTCTTTTGTAGTTCTGTCTAAATTCCACATTTGTACGGTGACAGTTTACCAACTAGAATGTGGTTAAACTGCTCATAGACTTGTTCATCTATCACTCCAAGTAGGTGTTAGTAAGATATAGGAGGGATGTCACATGATTACTGTTGGATAGTAAGGGGGAAAATCAACAGTTATTTACTGGACTGAATACAACTTAGGGATTACTTTACTGCTTCCCCCAGCCTCTTCTTAAGAAGGTGCTTAAACCTATCCACTTTGGTATGAAAAACAGCAATGCAGAGTATTTCTTAAATGGTGAGAGATTGGGAAGTGTTGATGTCCAAAGAGACCTGGGTGTCCTTGTTCATAAGTCACTAAAAGCTAACATACAGGTACAGCAAGGAATTAGGAGGGAAAATGGTATGTTGGCCTTTATTGCAAGAGGATTTGAGTATAGGAGTAAAGAAGTCTTGCTGCAATTTTATAGAGCCTTGGTGAGACCGCACCTGGAATATTGTCGTATGAGGAGAGATTGAGGAGGATGGGCTGTATTCTCCGGAGTTTAGAAGAATGAGAGGTGATCTCATACAAAATTCTTACAGGGCTTGACAGGGTTGATGCAGGAAGGATATTTCCCCTGGCTGGTGTGGCGGGGGGAGCGGGGTGTGAAGGCATCTAGAACCAGAGGATACAGTCTTAAAATGAGAGACAGGCCATTTAGGTCTGAGATGAGGAGCGGTTTCTTCACTCAGAGGGTGGTGAATCTTTGGAATTCTCTACCCCAGAGGACTGTGGAGGCTCAGCCATTTAGTATATTCAAGACAGAGATCAATAGATTTCTAGATACTAAAGATATGAAGGGATATGGGGTAGTGCGGGAAAATGGCAATCAGGTAGAAGATCAGCCATGATCTAGCTTAATGGCGGAGCAGGCTTGAGGGGCTGGTTGGCCATCTCCTGCTCCTATTCCCAACGTTCTTATGTCTCTATCTTTAATAATTAACCCACAATCTGAAAGAAAGAAGGAACTTGTAATTATACAGCATCATTAGATGTCACTTGTGGCTCAGTTGGTAGCCCACTTCTGAGTTAGAAGATGGTTGGTTCTCCAGGGTGTAAATACAAAAATCTAGGTTAACACCAGTGTCTGAGGGATTGCTGTGCAGCCTTTTGGGAAAAATGTCTGTCCTCTCAGGTGGGTGTAAAAGAACCCATGGCACTATTTTGAAGAAGTGCAAGAGAGTTAATAGAATCATTACAACACAGAAGGTGGTCATTCGGCCCTTCATGTCTGTTCCGGCTCTCTGTAAGAACTACTCAACTAGTCCATACGACTAGACGAATTAGGAGCAGAAGTAGGCCATTCAGCCTGTCGAGCCTGCTCCGCCATTTAATAAGATCATAGCTGATCTGTTTCTGTCTCGAATTCCACACTCCCATCCTTGTGGAGATGAAGTCCCACCTTCACATTGAGGATACCCTCCATAGTGTTGTGTGGCACTACCACCGTGCTAAGTGGGATAGATCGCGAACAGATCTAGCAATGCAAACCTGGGCATCCATGAGGCGCTGTGGTTCCATTCAGCAGCAGCAGAATTGTACTCAACCACAATCTGTAACCTCATGGACCAGCATATACCCCACTCCACCATTACCATCAAGCCAGGAGACCAGTGCTGGCTCAATGAAGAGTGCAGGAGGGCATGCCAGGAGCAGCACCAGGCATACCTCAAAATGAGGTGTCAACCTGGTAAAGCTACAACACAGGACTACTTGCATGCCAAGCTGCGTGAGCAGCATACGATAGACAGAGCTAAGCAATCCCATAACCAATGGATCAGATCTAAGCTCTGCAGTCCTGCCATATCCAACCGTGAATGGTGGTGGACAATGGAGGTGGCTCCACAAATATCCCCATCCTCAATGACGGGGGAGCCCAGCACATCATTGCAAAAGATAAGGCAGAAGCATTTGCAACAATCTTCAGCCAGAAGTAAGAGTTGATAATCAATCTCGGCCTCCTCCTGAAGTCCCCAGCATCGCAGATGCCAGACTTCAGTCAATTCGATTCAGTCCACGTGATATCAAGAATCGACTGAAGGCACTGGATACTGTAAAGGCTATGGGCCCTGACACACCGGCAATAGTACTGAAGACCTGTGCTCCAGAACTTGCCGTGCCCATAGTCAAGCTGTTCCAGTACAGCTACAACACTGGCATCTACCCGGCAATGTGGAAAATTGCCCAGGAATGTCCTGTCCACAAGAAGTAGGGCAAGTCCAACCCGGCCAATTACCGTCCCATCATTCTACTCTCAATCATCAATAAAGTGATGAAAGGTGTTGTTGACAGTGCCATCAAGCGGCACTTGCTTAGCAATAACCTGCTCAGTGACGCTCAGTTTGGGTTCCACCAGGGCCACTCAGATCCTGACCTCATTACAGCCTTGGTTCAAACATGGACAAAAGAGCTGAACTCAAGAGGTGAGGTGAGAGTGACTTCCCTTGACATCAAGGCAGCATTTGACCGAGTATGGCATCAAGGAGCCCTAGCAAAACTAAGGTCAATGGGAATAAGGAGGAAAACTCTCCACTGTTTGGAATCATACCTAGCGCAAAGGAAGATGGTTGTGGTTGTTGGAGGTCAATCATCTCAGCTCCAGGACATCACTGCAGGAGTTCCTCAGGGTAGTGTCCTGGGCCCAACCATCTTCAGCTTCTTCATCAATGACCTTCCTTCAATCATAAGGTCAGAGGTGCAGATGCTCGCTGATGATTGCACAATGTTCACCACCATACGCGACTCCTCAGATATTGAAGCAGTCCGTGTAGAAATGCAGCAAGACCTGGACAATATCCAGGCTTGGGCTGATAAGTGGCAAGTAACATTCGTGCCGCACAAGTGCCAGGCAATGACCATCTTAAACAAGAGAGAATCTAACCATCTCCCCTTGACATGGCATTACGATCACTGAATCCCCCACTATCAACATCCTAGGGACAACCATTGACCAGAAACTGAACTGGAATAGCCATATAAATACCATGGCTACAAGAGCAGGTTAGAGGCTAGGAATCCTGCAGCGAGTAACTCACCTCCTGACTCCCCAAAGCCTGTCCACCATCTGCAAGGCACTAGTCAGGAGTGTGATGGAACACTCTCCACTTGCCTGGATGGGTGCAGCTCCAACAACGCTCAAGAAGCTCGATACCATCCAGGACAAAGCAGCCCGCTTGATTGGCGCTCCTTTCACAAACATTCACTCCCTCCACCACTGACGCACAGTGACAGCAGTGTGTACAATCTACAAGATGCACTGCAGCAACGCACCAAGGCTCCTTAGATAGCACCTTCCAAACCTGCGACCTCTACCAACTAGAAGGCCAAGGGCAGCAAATGCATGGAACAGCACCCACCTGCAAATTCCCCTCCAAGTCTCACACCATCCTGACTTGGAACTATATCGCCGTTCCTTCACTGTCACTGGGTCAAAATCCTGGAACTCCCTTCCTAACAGCACTGTGGGTGTACCTACCCCACATGGACTGCAGCGGTTCAAGAAGGCAGTTCATCATCACCTTCTCAAGGGCAATTAGGAATGGGCAACAAATGCTGGCCTCGCCAGTGACAACCACATCCCATGAACGAATTTTTAAAAAAATCTACCCCCGATAATCTTTGATTCCCTTGCCTAACATAAATCTATCTACCTCTGCCTTAAAAGTATTCAATGGCCCCGCCTTCACCACCTTCTGAGGCAGAGAATTCCAAAGTCGCACAACCCTCTGAGGGAAAAAAATTTCTCCTCGTTTCTGTCCTGAAAGGGCGACACCCAATTTTCAAACAGTGCCCCCTAGTTCTGGACTCACCCGCAAGAGGAAACATCCTTTCCACATCCACCCTGTTAAGACTGTTCAGGATCTTATATATTTCAATCAAGTCTCCCCTCACTCTTCTAAACTCCAGTGAAAACAAGCCCAGTCTGTCCAACCTTTCCTCATAAGACAACCCGCTCATTCCAGCTATCAATCTCTGCCTCCAACGCATTCACATCCTTCCTTACATAAGGAGACCAAAACTGCACACAGTCCCACGTCCCTACCTTCTCTCTATGGCCCTGCAAATTTTTCGAATGATAGAAGTGTTATCCCCGATGTCCTGGCCAATATTTATCCCTCAATCAACATCATACAAACAGATTATTTGGACATTATCACATTGCTGTTTGTGGGAGTTTGCTTCTGCATTTCCTACATTACAGCAGTGTTATGTCCAGGTGGGAAAGGTGTCCAGGGGTCCCTTTCAGCCTTCACTTGGTCTTACTGTAATGGAGTTTTATTTTTTAACACACCGTGTTTTGAGCTCCCCTTTGGTGAATCCTTGTTCACCACTTTCCAATTTTAAGGCAAGAAGTGAGCACAAACAGGCTTTCTCAGGTTTAAAGAAGAAACATGTAATTTTATTAAACTTAAACTCTAATTCGGTTAACGCCTACGGATACACGACGTGCCCACGTTAGCATGCACACGCGATACACATATGCAAATAGGGACAGCAAAGAGCAGAAGAAATATAAAGTGAAACTGTTTGAGGCAATCTCTGAAGGGGGTTTGTTACTGTGCTTTGAGCTCACTTTAGAGTCCTTGTTTGTAGGTGGATTTTACTTCTCATTGGGGCCCAGTATTCTTCTTAAACCTTGTTCACTGTAGGAGACTTTCTCTCTTGGGGTTTATGTGTCTTCAACAGGTGTTGGAGTTCCGTGAGAAAGAGAGGGGAGCAGACAGGAGAGGCTGTGGCGAGCCAGCCAGGAGAGGTCTTTTCAGTCCCGGAGCAAACAGCTTTCTGCTAGTTCAAAACTCTGTAGCAAGTTCAAATTCAAAAAACTCAGGTGGCCCAGCAGGTTAGTCATGTGACTAGCGGGTGTGACCACGGCCGTTTGTGTATTCGGCCATCTTAGCAGTCAACCTAGAATGCTAGCTCCTCCACCTTCAACGTCTGGTAATCAAAAGTCCAATGTCTCAGGGAAAGGTCTTTTTTTCCTTTTAAGTGCTGTCTGTAAATATGCAAATGTGTTTCCAGTGAAGGGTCTGGTGCTTTTTAAAAAGCAAGCTCTTTCTTTACTCCAGTAACAGTTTAAAATAAATGTTCATGTGGCAAAATTAATATGCCTCATTCTTGGCACTGCATGACACTATATTTTAAAAGTATTTCCTTGACTGTAAAGCACTTTGGGACAGCCGGCAGTTGTGAAAGACACGATATAAATGCAAGTCTTCCTTCATTTCACAATTTCACAATGTTCCAAAGCACTTCACAGCCAAGGAATTATTTTTGTAATATAGGAAACACAACAGTAATGACCAGATGATCTATTTTTCGGGTGATGGTTTTGAGATAAATACTGGCCAGCACACAGAGGAGAACTCCCCTGCTCTTTTTCAAAATAGTGCAATAGAAGCTTATATGACCAACTGAGACAGCAGAAGGTTAATGTCTCATCCAAAAGACAGTATCTCCAACACTGCAGTGCCCCCTCAGTACTGCACTGGAGCTTCAGTCTAGATTATAGTCTCCAACTGGGACTTGAACCCACAACCTTCTAACTCAGGGACAAGAATGGTGCCATTGAGTTGAGGCTGAATGCATATGGATATAAATAGGAATAATTTGACCTTGCTTTACACACAAAAGGAAAATCTCCTAATAGCATATCCATTACTCTTTGGTCAATGATTCGAGTGAAAATGATACAGATGTTTATTTTGTTCATATCAGTGATCAAATGACTATATACCACAGACAGTACTAGAAAATGGGCCTGAAACACTAGGGTTCCTGCTCCATCTCACATTATAGGGCTGGCAATGCATTCCTGTAGAAGCTGAAAAGTGGCGCACAAAGCAAATTTCCACCCTGCCTTTCTGATGGGGAGACGATGGAGGAGTGGGGGGGGGGGTCCCAAAGCCCTTAACGATAATAGATTTTAAAAAGGTTATGCGAGGCCCATGGGGAATTGATTGCCTTTGTCTCCGTACTTTTTGGGAACCTTTACTAGGCCCACTATAGAACCTATGCCCGATCTCATGCTTATTGGGTGGAGTACGGGACAGAATTCCCAGAGGTCCTCGACAAGCCATCTAAACTGGTTGTGGATGTGTGGAATGGTGGGTGGTAACTTGCCCGCCACTGTCCCCTCCAATCAGAATTGCTCATGGAAAATCTTTAAGGATAGGTACCCAGCAGATTTGGGTTTCACTTCAAATTCCCATTCCACATGAAGATTTAATAGAGGTGTTCAAAATTATGAGGGGGTTTGATTGAGTAGATAGGAAAAAGTTGCTTCAGTAATCAGAGGACACAGATTTTAGATAATTGGCAAACAAAAGTCAGACGGGACACGGGGAGAGTTTCATTTATGTAGCGAGTGGTTCTGATTTGGAATGTACTGCTTGAAAAGTGATGGAAACAGATTCAATAGTAACATTCAAAAGGGTATTGGATATATACTTGAAAAGGAGAAACTTTGCAGGGCTATGGGGAAAGAGCAGGGGAATGGCACTTATTGAATAATTCTTACAAAGAACCAACAGATGAGTCGAATGTCTGCCTTCTGTGCTAGTTGTTTCTATGAATTAAGAGGAGTAGGATCAGGGTTGTGAGTTGCCCATTCAAGGATTTTATATCCCTTTCTTGACATAGTGATGATACCAGACAAGTCTCATATGATAAGTACAGCAGCAAGATTGTCACTGGCTATAGCTTTAGTCAAAAATTACTTCCTGGCAACATCAAGAATTCCATGATGGATCTCAGAGATGTCACAATGAGTGTACTTCTATATAGTTTTGTTTGACCTCTCCCCATTCTCCCCTCCTCCACGGACTCATCAGCAAATACTGCTCGGGAAAGTTTGTCCCAGCTGGCTGCAGTGGCATTCAGATCAAGATCTACAGGGGATCCTTGTGATTTAAATCTCCCTGTTCAGCTAACTGCACGTTGACATGTATGAGGTCTTCCAGGCTCATACTAAGTCTGGTGAATCTCCCATGCATGGAAACCCCCCCCAGTTCCTTCAGGAAAATAGTCCTGGCAACTGGATAAGTGGTGGAGGAAGTTGCAAAGGACACTGATTCAAATTTTTACATCAATGGTGACCAGTTCAGTTTACTTTCCTGCTCCTGTTTTGGATACAACCCAACATAAATATATTTGTACAATATTGGGCAAACAATGAAACGCATGCAGTAGTCAGCTATGGATGTACTTGATACAAGTATTAGAACAGCTGACCAGGGGTTATAGTTTACCAGTTGTTCTGATTAATATTTATCCCTCAATCAACATCACCAACATAACAGATCATCTGGTCATTATCACAGTTGTTTGTGCAAACTTCCTTTGCATAAATTGGCCGCCACATTCCCTATGTTACAACAGTGACTACACTTCAAAAGTGCTTCATTGGCTGTAAAGCACTTTGGGATGGCCTAATGTTGTGAAAGGTGCTATAGAAATGCAAGTCTTTCTTTTTTCTCTTTATTTTGCCTGATAGAATATTTGGTGTCACCCCAGTTTTCAAAAAGACTGTTATAATATCCGTTACAAAGGCCCCTTTCCATAGGTGATTATGAAATGTTTTGTGGAGCATATGTAACCTATTAACAATATGACCTCTGAGGGATAGCCTAGTCAGTAGCATCTTTAAGCCACACCTTCTGGGCTCAAGAAACAATTACCTTTAGTGTAAGTGCTTCTGCAACAGTTTGGATATGGAGCAATGAGCCATCAGTCACCTAACAGTGTTAGAAACTGTTCTCACCTTTCAAAGAAAATAAACCATAATCAACGTACCTTTCCAATAATAACAGACAAAGAAATAACTTTTATTTATTTTTGCACCTATCTCGGAAACGTCCCAAAGCACTTGACGAGGAACTGTGTTCCTGTTGTTGTGCAAGCAACCACTGCAGGCATCAGATAATGAGGTCCCAAAAATATCCAGGCCTTCTGGCAAAGCATAAGAACATAACAACAAAAGAAATAGGATCAGGTGTAGACCAGATGGCCCCTCGAGCCTGCTCCGCCATTCAATACAATCATGGCTGATCCTTGGTCCCAACTCCACTTTCCCACCTGCTCCCATATCCCTTGATTCTCTGAGAGACCAAAAATCTGTCTATCCCAGCCTTAAATATATTCAACGACCCTCTGAGAATTCCAAAGATTCCCAATCCTTCGAGTAAAGAAATATCTCCTAATTTCAATCCTAAATGATCAGCTCCTTATCCTGAGGCTGTGTCCCCATGTTCTAGATTGCCCAGCCAGGTGCAACAACCTCTCAGGATCTATCCTGTCAAGCCCCTTCAGAATCTTGTATGTTTCAATGAGATCACATCTCATTCTTCCAAACTCTAGGGAGTGTAGGCACAATTTACTCAGTCTCTCATCATAGGACAATGCTCTCATCCCAGGAATTAACCTAGTGAACCTTTTCTGTACCTCCTCCAATGCAAGTAAATATGGAGACCAAAACTGTGCACAGTACACTGGGTGTGGTCTCACCAAAGCTCTGTACAATTGTAGCAAAACTTCCTTATTCTTGTACTCCAATCTCCTTGCAATAAAGGCTAACATGCCATTTGCCTTCCTATTTGCTTGCTGTACCTTCATGCTAACTTTCTGTGTTCCTTGTACGGGTTCACCCAAGTTCCTCTCAACATGAACATTTACAAGTTTAATGCCTTTTAAAAATATTTTGCTTCTCTATTCTTACTACCAAAGTGAATAACCTCACACTTTTCCAAATTATACTCTATCTGCCATCTGTTGCCCACTCACTTAGCCTGTCTATAGTTTTTTGCAGCTTCTTTGTGTTCTACTCACAGCTTACATTCCCATCTAGCTTTTTATCGTCAGCAAACTTAGATACATTACTGTCTGTTTCTTCATCTAAGTCATTAATATAGATTGTAAATAGCTGAACCTGCACTGATCCTTGTGGCACTCCACTAGTCACAGACTACCAACTTGAAAATGCCCTGTTTATCCCGATTCCTTGCTTCCTGTCCATTAACTAATCCTCTAACCATGCTAATATATTAACCTAACTCCATGAGCCCTTATCTTGTGTATTAACCTTTGTGGCACCTTATTGAATGTCTTTTGGAAATCCAAATATACTACATCTATTGGTTCCCCTTTATTTACGCTGATGGTTACATTATCAAAAAACTCTTAACAAATTTGTCAAACATAATTTCCCTTTCATAAAACCATGTTGACTTTGTCTGATTATACTGTGATTTTCGAAGTGCATTGTTAAGACTTTCTTAATAGATTCCAGCATTTTCCCGATGATGATATCAGGCTAATTGACCTGTAGTTTGCTGTTTTCTCTTCCACTCCTTTCTTGAATAGTGTAGTACATTTGCTAACTTTTGTTTTTATTCATTCATGGGATGTGGGCATCGCTGGCTAGGCCAGCATTTATTGCCCATCCCTAATTGCCCTTGAGAAGGTGGTGGTGAGCAGCCTTCTTGAACCGATGCAGTCCATGTGGGGTAGGTACACCCACAGTGCAGTTAGGAAGGGAGTTCCAAGATTTTGACCCAGCGACAGTGAAGGAACGGCGATATTGTTCCAAGTCAGGATGGTGGGTGGCTTGGAGGGGAGCTTGCAGGTGGGTGGTGTTCTCATGCATTGCTGCCCTTGTCCTTCTAGTTGGTAGAGGTTGTGGGTTTGGAAGGTGCTGTCTAAGGAGCCTTGGTGTGTTGTTGCAGTGCATCTTGTAGATGGTACACACTGCTGCCACTGTGCATCAGTGGTGGAGGGAGTGAATGTTTGTGGATGGGGTGCCAATCAAGCGGGCTGCTTTGTCCTGGATGGTGTCGAGCTTCTTGAGTGTAGTTGGATCTGCACACATCCAGGCAAGTGGAGAGTATTCCAGCACACTCCTGACGTGTCTTGTAGATGGTGGACAGGCTTTGGGGAGTCAGGAGGTGAGTTACCCACTGGAGGATTCCTAGCCTCTGACCTGCTCTTGTAGCCACGGTATTTATATGGCTACTCCATCACAATTCCTGGTCAATGGTAACCCCGAGAATGTTGATTTGCCAACTTCCAATCTGCTGGATTTGTCCTAGAATCTAGGGAATTTTGGAAAATCATAACCAGTGTATCTACAATCTCTGCAGCTACCTCTTTTAGAACCCTAGGGTGTAGGCCATCAGATCACGGGGATCTGTCAGACTTTAGTCTCTTATATTTCTCCGATACCTTTGCTCTGCTGATATTAATTACCTTAAGTTCCTCTCTCTTATTAGCCCCTTGGTTACCCTTTATTTTTGGTATGTAGTTTGTGTCTTCTACTGTGAAGACAGACATAAAATATTTATTCAATGTCTCTGCCATTTCCTCATTTCAAAGAACAAAGAGAACAAAGAACAAAGAAAATTACAGCACAGGAACAGGCCCTTCGGCCCTCCAAGCCTACGCCGATCCAAATCCTCTATCTAAACCTGTCGCCTATTTTCTAAGGGTCTGTATCTCTTTACTTCCTGCCCATTCATGTATCTGTCTAGATACATCTTAAAAGACGCTATCGTGCCCGCATCTACCACCTCCGCTGGCAAAGCGTTCCATGCACCCACCACCCTCTGCGTAAAGAAATTTCCACGCATATCCCCCCTAAACTTTTCCCCTTTCACTTTGAACTCGTGTCCCCTTGTAATTGAATCCCCCACTCTGGGAAAAAGCTTCTTGCTATCCATTCTGTCTATACCTCTCATGATTTTGTACACCTCAATCAGGTCCCCCCTCAACCTCCGTCTTTCTAATGAAAATAATCCTAATCTACTCAACCTCTCTTCCCATGATAATTTCGCCTAGCCCCACTGTTATTACAGCAGGAGTACAATGGATCCAGGAAATAGGCTGAGATCCAGATATGCTTGGTCCTGGGCTTCACTAGCCTTTTCCAGGGGGTTTTGCCTGGGATGGAAACTCCATCTTCCACAAACAAGGTCCTTTGCATCCAAGGGGACTGGTTTCAGAGGTAATTGTTTAAAATGGGAGCTCCTGCTTCCCCGGCGTCAATGCAGCCTGGTGTAAGGGTGGAGGCCAGTACAGCAAGTGTGATGAAGTGTTCCTACCTTCTGAAGAACATTGGTGGGGGTGATTGGGGCATGACTGGGGTAGAAAGGGAGTTAGTCCAAGCTACAGAGCAGCTTGGACCCCTGAAAAAAGGTGAAGTTTTGTGAATGGGGATGCAAGGGGGCCAGAAAACTGTTGTATTGATCCTGGTTGAAAATGCAAGCTGTGAGTGGTAACAGACACTGGATTTTCTGACCTCTGGTTTAGCAGGCACCTGAGATTCAGGCATGGTGGTGTATGCATCTGTTAACCCCTTCACACTTGGTGCCCTTGCACTGGATCTGCTTTTACTGGAGGGCGTTGGCATGGTCCATCCTAACGTAACTGTCAGGATTGCATCCTGTGCAAATTTGGGGTGTAATCTCTAAGACTGAACTTTCATAGAATCATAGAAAGTTTAAGGCACAGAAAGAGGCCACTTGGCCCATAGTGTCTGTGCCAGCCAAGAAACGATTCACCTATTCTAATCCCATCTTCCAGTATTTGGTCCGTAGCCCTGAAAATTACGGCACTTGAGGTGCATATCCAGACTTCTTTTGAATGAGTTGAGGGTCTCTGCCTCAACTACCCTTTCAGGCAGTGAGTTCCAGACCATCACCACCCTCTGGGTGAAAAAGTTTTTCCTCATCTCCCCTCTAATTTTTCTACCAATCACTTTAAATCTATGCCCCTCGTCACTGAACTCTCTGCGAAGGTGAATAGACTGTTCACCTCCACTTTATCCAGGCCCCTCAAAATTTTGTACATTTCAATCAGATCTCCCCTCAGCCTTCTCTGTTCCAAGGAGAATAACACCAGCCTATCCAATCTTTCCTCATAGTTGCATTTTTCCAGTCCTGGCAACATCCTTGTAAATCTCCTCCATACCTTCTCTAGTGCATTTACATCCTTTCTGTAATGAGGTGACCAGTAAGATGGCAGGATCCCCAAAGACACATTGTATAGCGAGCTCGCCACTGGTATCAGACCCACTGGCCATCCATGTCTCCGCTTTAAAGACGTCTGCAAACGCGACATGAAGTCCTGTGACATTGATCACAAGTCGTGGGAGTCAGTTGCCAGCGATCGCCAGAGCTGGCGGACAGCCATAAAGGCGGGGCTAAAGTGTGGCGAGTCGAAGAGACTTAGCAGTTGGCAGGAAAAAAGACAGAAGTGCAAGGGGAGAGCCAACTGTGTAACAGCCCCGACAAACAATTTCTTCTGCAGCACCTGTGGAAGAGTCTGTCACTCTAATATTGGCTTTTATAGCCACTCCAGGCGCTGCTCCACAAACCACTGACCTCCTCCAGGTGCTTACCCATTGTCTCTTGAGACAAGGAGGCCAAAGAAGAAGAAGAAGAACTGCACACAGTACTCAAGTTGTGGCCTAACCAATGAGTTATACAATTCCAGCATAACCTCCCTGCTCTTATATTCTATACCTCGGCTAATAAAGGAAACAATTCCATATGCCTTCCTAAACAACTTATTGACCTGTCCTGCCACCTTCAGGGATCTGTGGACATTCACTCTAAGGTCCCTCACTTCTCAGTATTTTCCCATTTATTGTGTATTCCTTTGCCTTGTTTGACCTCCCAAATGCATCACCTCATACTTCTCCAGGTTGAATTCCATTTGCCAATTTTCTGCCCATCTGACCAGACCATCAATATTTTCCTGCAGCCTACAGCCATCCTCCTTGCTATCTCCCACACAGCCAATCTTTGTGTTGTCTGCAAACCTCTTGATCATGCCCCCTTCATTTACAAATCATTAATATACACCACAAAAAGCAGGGGACCCAATGCTGAGCCCTGTGGAACACCACTGGAAACAGCCCTCCAGTTGCTAAAACACCTGGCAACAATTACCCTTTGTTTCCTGCCACTGAGCCAATTTTGTATCCACCTTGCTGCATTTCCCTGGATCCCATGGGATTTTATTTTTTTTAACCAGTCTGCCATGTGGGACTTTGTCAAAAGCCTTACTAAAATCCATGTAGACCACATCAGCTGCACTACCCTCATCTATCTTCCTTGTTACTTCTTCAAAAAATTCAATCAAGTTGGTCAAACAAGATCTTCCCTTAACAAATCCATGCTGACTATCCTTGATTAACCTGTGCCTTTCTAAGTGACAGTTTATCCTGTCTCTTAGAATAGATTCCAATAATTTGCCCGCTACTAAGGTTAGATTGATTGGCCTGTAATTATTTGGTCTATCCCTCGCTCCCTTTTTAAACAGATTTACAACGTTAGCAGTTCTCCAATCCTCCGGCACCACACCTGTATCAGGTGAGGACTGGAAAATGATGGTCAGACCTTCCGCTATTTCCTCTCATGCTTCTTATAACAGACTAGGGTACATTTCATCTGGCCCTGGTGATTTATCAACTTTCAAGGATGTTAATTCCATTAATACTTCCTCTCTCCCTATGTTTATCACATCTACCACTTCATACTCTTTCTTCTTAACTACAATATCTACATTGATCCTTCTTTTGTGAAGACAAGACGCAAAGTACTCATTAAGAACTATACCAATATCTTCCGCCCCCTACACATAAGTTACCTTTTTGGTCTTTTATGGCTCCTACTCTCTCCTCAGTTATCCTCTTACTCTTTATGTATTGATAAAACATCTTTAGATTCACCTTGAATTTGCTTGCAAATATTCTTTCATGTCCTCTCTTTGTTTTCCTAATTTCCTTTTTGATTTCACCCCTCCACTTTCTATATTCCTCTCGGCTTTCTGTAGTATTGAGTTCTCGGTGTCAGACATAAGCTTTCCTTTTCTGCCTTATCTTACCCTGTAGGCTCTTTGACATCTATGGGGCTCTAGATTTGGCCGTCTCTCCCTTTTTCTTTGGGGCAACATGTTTATTCTGAACCCCTTGAATCTTCCCTTTGAATGCCTCCCACCTTCAGTAGCTGTTTCCAGTCCACTTTTGCTAAATCACTCCTCAGTTTAGTAAAATTGGCCTTGCCCCCATTGAGAACTCTAACTCCTGTTCTATCTCTGTCCTTTTCCATATTTATGTTAAAACTGACTGAATTATGATCACTACCACCAAAATGCTCTCCCACTGCCACTCCTTCCATCTGCCCATCTTCACTTCCTAAAACTAAGTCTAAAACTGTGCCCTCTCTTGTTGAACTTGCTACATACTGGCCAAAAAAGTTCTCCTGAATGCACTTCAAGAATTTTGCTCCCTCAATTTGCTTCACACTAAAACTATCCCAGTTAATATTGGGGTAGTTAAAATCCCCTACTATTACTGCCCTATTGTTCTTGCACTTCTCAGAGATTTGCCTACATATCTGCTCTTCTATTTCCTTCTGACTGGTTGGGGGTCTATAGTACACTCCCAGCAGTGTGATTGCCCTTTTTCTGTTCCTTAGCACAATCTATATGGCCTAAGTTGATGAACCTTCCAACATATCATCCCTCCTCACAGCTGTAACAGTTTCCTTGACCAAAATTACCACTCCCCCTCCTTTCTTATCTCCCTCCATATCGCATCTGAAAACCCAGCAACCAGGAACGTTGAGCTGCCATTCCTGCCCCTCCTTAAGCCGTGTTTCTGTAAAAGCTATGATATCATACTGCCACGTGTCTATCGGTGCCCTCAGCTCATCTGCTTTATTTGCTATTGAAATAGATATCCTTGAGCACTGCCAAACTCTTTTTTAAATTTTCTAACCTTTGTTTGCTCTGTCTTCCAGACTCATCAATTAACTTAAAAGCAAAATACTGCAGATGCTGGAAATCTGAAATAAAAACAAGAAATGCTGGAACCACTCAGCAGGTCTGGCAGCATCTGTGGAAAGAGAAGCAGAGTTAACGTTTCGGTTCAGTGACCCTTCATCGGAACCCGATGAAGGGTCACTGACCCGAAACGTTAACTCTGCTTCTCTTTCCACAGATGCTGCCAGACCTGCTGAGTGGTTCCAGCATTTCTTGTTTTTATTTCATCAATTAATTTTCTGCCTTCCATTTTCATTTCTGATTTCGTCCCAACTAAGTCTACCTTCAGTTCCCCATCCCCCTGCCAAACTAGTTTAAACCCTCCCAAACAGCACTAGCAAAACGTCATGCTGGGAACTCAGTCCTGGCTCTGTTCAGATGCAACCCGTCCGGCCTGTAAATCTCGCCCACAGCCGGTCCCAATGTCCCAGGAATCTAAAGCCCTCCCTCCTGCACCATCTTTCCAGCCACGCATTCATCTGTTTTATCCTTCTATTTCTATACTCACTTGCGCGTGGCACTGGGAGTAATCCGGAGATTCCTACTTTTGAGGTCCTGCTTGCTGATTTCTTCTATTGTATCACCTATCACTATGGCTCTTCCAGTTTTCCCTATACCCCCCTGTGCAGCTGTGCCACCTGTGCTGCCATGGACCTGGCTCTGGCTGCACTCCCCACGTAAAACATCACTTTCCTCAGTATTCAGAACTGAATACCTGTTGGAGAGTGAGATGCACTCAGGGGTCTCCTGCACTACCTGCCTGATTCTTTTTGACTGGCTGATGGTCACCCATTCCCTCTCTTCCTGCATACTCTTAAGTTCTGGGGTGACCACATCTATAAACATGCTATTCACGTAGCTCTCATCCTCATGAATGCACCACAGTGTTGCCAGCTGCTACTCAGTTCCAAAACCCAGAGCTCAAGCTGCCGCAATTGACAACACTTCCTGCACAAATGGTTCTCCAGGAAACGGGAAGTATCCTGGAGCTCCCACATAGCACAGGACATGCACTCCCGAGGACGAAGCACCCCTGCCATTCCTTTATTTATTAGTTGACCCTTTATTACTGCTAAAAAAGCCTTACCAATACTACACCTTTGAATTATTAATAAAACCTTACTAGTACTGATAAATCCTACTAAAACTCAATACAGTTCACTAGTTAAAATAATCCTTACTCAAAAAAAATCACCAGCTACTTACTTGTTCTAAAGTTATACTTTTCTTGATTACAGATATGTAGACCTTCCAACTGGTAATAGACCTTACCAATGCTAATAAAGCTTGCCAATTCTAATAAAGATTACTACTATTATTAATAAACCTTACAAATAATGATAAACCCTAATACTTAATACAGCTTATGTATTAAGTTGTCCGAATCTGAGCAAATACACTCCCTGCTGATCTCTCTCTTTCACTTTGTATTATAAATTATAAAATCTGCTTTAGTTTTTAGTTTATATAATACTGAAACGATTAAGTCTTCTTATATATTTGATTGATTGAGATTAAGATAAATTAAAAGCTTACCAGTATACTCACCCTGGCAGCTTTCTGTTCCCCTGCTCTCCTTTATTCTATGCTATATTCATCCATAGAGTGGAGGAAAATCATTGAAAATCAGGCAAGGAGGCCTCCTACCAAATCTGTCCTGCCAACCCTCCTGTCCCCCACCCGCCCCCTGCTTGCAGTCTCCTCCTTCTGATATAGAGAAAAGGCTACCACCACATAGAAATAATGTAAAAACAGAATGTGCTGGAAATACTCAGCCTCTGTCGAGAGAGAACTGAAACGTTAACTCTGTTTCTCTCTCCACAAATGCTGCCGGACCTGCTGAATTTTTCCAGCACATTCTGTTTTTATTTCAGACTTCCAGCAGCCACAGTATTTTGCTTTTATTTACATAGAAACAATGGTCTGTATGTGGGACTTAGCAACACTCCTGACTTTTCCACTTTCCCCAGGATGTGGAGTGGCTGATATCCCTGGGATGGTTAGGAAAAGGCCTGCTGGTTCCGCTGATGGAGGGAAATGGCCCATTAATGGGCACTTGCCCTCTTCTCAGGCCTCACAACCAACCTAATTTAGGGGAAAACCAAGCCCTAATAAAGCAGACCTGTGGGATTCTGCCACTCCCTTTAAATGTGATCCTTTCTTCAGGTGTTCCCGCTATAATGCTGTCTGAATTTTCCTCATTAGCAGCAGCAGATTCCCTCTAGGTAGTGGAGATCTAGGCAGAAACTTGCTCTGCACAGTAATGTGGTTTGATCCAATAGGATGGGTGGAGTCAGGGCAGGGTTGGGGTGATGGGTGGAAATTCCAGCCCGAGCCTCCTCCCATGGCGGTGGGAGAACCAGCTTCAAAAGTCCACCCAACCTGCTAGTACCGAAAGACAGGGCCTTTATTTAATGTCTCATCTGAAACATGGCATTTCTGACAATGCAGCCCTTCCTCAGTATTGCACTGAGGTGTCTACCTAGATTATGTGCATAGGTTTTGGAGTGGAGCTTTAACCCGAAACACTCAGAGGCCAAGTGCTATTAATTGAGCCAAGCTGGCCCAGGAGGAAACAAAAGTGTTAACAACAATAGCTTGCATTTATATAGTGCCTTTGACACATTTCACAGGAGCATTATCAGACATAATCTGACACGAAGCCACATAAGGAGATACTTAAATCGGTGACCAAAAACTTTGTCAAAGCAATGGGTTTTAAGGAGCTTCTTTAAGGAGGAGAGAGAGATTTAGGCAGGACATTTCAGAGTTTAGGAGCTAGACATCTGAAGGCATAACCGCCAATGATGGAGTGATAAAAACTTGGATTGGCATCAAGCCCGAATTGGAGGAGCACAGAGATCATGGAAGGTTGTAGGTCTGGACAAAATTACAGACATAGGGAGGGCTGAGGCCATGAGGATTTTGAACACAAGTTTGAGAATTTTCAATTCAAGACTTTGCTGAACTGGGAACCAATGTAGGTCAGCAAGAGACTTTCTCAGGCTCTAATGTCAGGGTCTCCATTGTATCCAGAATTCCTCAATTGAATTGACATGGAATATCACACAATGGACAAAATGCAATACTCTTTAAATGAAATTTTGATGGTATTATACATGGATCATTATTGAAGGTATTTTTGAATGTAATAACAGCCCATAAGGTACAAGAAGAAAATGGAATCCTAAATATCTAACTATCTCCCACTCTTTAGATGTCTTTCTCTTTCAATACTTTATTTTATTTTTTTATTTAGAGATACAGCACTGAAACAGGCCCTTCGGCCCACCGAGTCTGTGCCGACCAACAACCACCCATTTATACTAACCCTACAGTAATCCCATATTCCCTCCCAGCTACCTACACTAGGGGCAATTTATAATGGCCAATTTACCCATCAACCTGCAAGTCTTTGGCTGTGGGAGGAAACCGGAGCACTTGGTGAAAACCCATGCAGTCACAAGGAGAACTTGCAAACTCCACACAGGCAGTACCCAGAATTGAACCCGGATGCCTGGAGCTGTGAGACTGTGGTGCTAACCACTGTGCCACTGTGGCCGCCCTCGGCTACCTACTCTGAATTCACTCCTTCTGCCAGTGCACTTTGCTCAGCCTGTAAGAGATGAAGAGGACATGGTAAATTAAGGGGCATAGTAGTGTAGTGGCTGTGGTACTGGCTAATAATCTAGAGGCCTGGATTAGTAATTTGGAGATGTGAGTTCAAATCCTACCATGGCAGCTAGAGAATTTAAATTCAATTACTTAAATCAAATCTGGAACTAAAAAGCTAGTCTCAGTCATGATGACCATGAAACTATTGGATTGTTTTTAAGACCTATCTGGTTCACTGATCTTCTTTAGGGAAGGAAATCAGCTGTATGACTCCAGATCCACAGCAATGTGGTTGACTCTTAACTACTCCCTGAAATGGCTTAGTAAGCCATTCAGTTGTCAAGGTGGCCTCTTCTCAAGCCATCTTCTCAAGGGATGGGCAATAAATACTGGCCTTGCCAGTGATGCCCATATTCTGCGAATAAATAAAAAACAAGGAGCTCATTTGTCTACAGAATTGTCTCTTCCCATTGGGAAGTACCTTGTCTCTATTGGTTCCCTTCTTCCAGTGCTTGGCAGACTTGGTTGCTGAGCAACCATAGGCATGAATCATGTGGTACATCTACATATCACTGGGTTACTTCATGACTGTTTTAACTTGAACGAGATACAAAATGTCATCTTAAAGCATTGAAGTGATTCATATGGAGAATTAATACTGGCCTCCAAGTTCTTTCTATTTTCACTGCGGCTTTGCCATCATCATACCGAGCTTTAGCCAATGATGAGCGAATGAGATGCTCGCCTGTGTTTTAATGCTACTCTCACGAGAAGGTAGTTGAATTTGGTAATATCTGAAAACAGATTAAGCTGTTCCAAATAGGGGCAGCATCATTCATTTTAGTTGTGGACTGCACGGCCAATATAATCTTATTGATAATGCCACTCTTCTAAAGTTTAGACACTATGATGTTCACATTGAGTCTTATTTCCCAAAGTACACGTGTTAAAACCCAACTTTCAGGCCCTTTTGGCTGTTATTTCAATTCATATTTGAAGCCATTAGTAGGCATCCTTTAATTTGTCTCCTTTTGGTCAGTGCCGTGTATATTCTTGAAAGAGCCATTCATTTCTTCAGCCAATACCAATCTTAAACCTGTAAACAATTTAACAGTTGATTTATGCTTTGGCGGCAACATTGCGTTTCATGACAAAAACACAGGCAGTCAAAGAAGACAGAAAGAATTTGTGGGACATCTGTTGTTGATTTTCATCACTTGGTTTTAATTTTGTTTGTCTTTCTGCCCCCACCTTCCCCTTTTATCTTTCCTGGTGTCTTCTGGGCGTCTGATGTGCCAGACCCGAAGCCCCCAAAAGCACCTGTGGCTACCTCATCGAGCAGCAGCCTGCCCTGGCCTGTGATCATCGGGATCCCCGCTGGCGCTATCTTCATCTTCGGGACCATCCTGCTTTGGCTTTGCCAGACCAAAAAGAAGCCGTGTTCCACTCCGGCAGCGACGGCGGCCGTGATCCACAGGCAGCAGCAGAGGGACCGAGGCTGTCTGCCACAAGTTGCGGACAAGGAGTGCATCACGCCAATAAACTACGAGGAGTACGTGGCTCAGCAGCAGCACCTGCTTGCACAGGGGCCTCCGCTGGCACCGCCACCAGCCCCGAAAATGTACCCAAAGATTTACACGGACATCCACACTCACACGCACTCCCACGTCGAGGGCAAGATTCACCAGCACCAGCACATCCACTACCAGTGTTAGCTCACGGGCCTTCGTGTTCCGCAACGTTTTCCATTTTCCAACAGGGCCTCTGAAGTTCAAGCAACTCTCTCGTCAGCCCACACTGCCAGTAGACTGAAGGCTGGCTGGCAAAGACCTTGCAAGGAATTTGGGAGACAGAGTGGAAAATGGAGCTGGTCTGAAATGCCTGTGAAATGAGAATGTACTTGGAAGCAGAAAAACCTAAGTTACAGTGAATGATTCAAGGTGATATTTTAGGAGAGATTCATACCAAAAGATTGACTTCAAGCGTAATTTGAAAAAAAAAACCTGCAATAACTCAATCATCTCACACTTCAATCCCAATTGAAAAACCTTATGAAATGCAACTAACCTTTGGTGCAATCCAACAGTCCAATTAATTGAATCTTTGCCCCAGGTACTGAGCAATTACTTTGTAATGATAAATTATACTTTAAAAAATAAACGACTTGAGGTATATTTGAATACTGTGACAACTAGTTGGCCTATGCAGTTAAATTCACTTGACACAAAGAAACCTTATCGACAACACCAAATAATATTTATATATTATATATATTTCAAAAATAATTACTATTACCTGGAACTCGAGCAGGGAATAAAAATATTATATTTGCAATCATACACACAAAAAAAACCGTGCTTGATAAAGGCTTCACCACTGGTTAGTGCTAAATCAAATCCTTGACTATGTGTTTAAAAGAAAGATGCTGTCGACATTAAGTTCCTGGCTGACTTGATATTCGGATTTATACAGTCTATACTACTATATGGACATCTGCTAGGCGCAGTGGAGACTTTAAAAATGAAACCTGCAAAATAATGATGTCTAGCCACTGCCATTACGAGGGAAAGGAACAGCAGGACAATGCTTCAAATGTGAACTGACAAACTTTATCGGTGAAGTATTTATTCATCCTTGTCGCAGAAGAGCGGATACTGCACTGCTTTGTTTCATCATCACCCACTGTAGAGACACTGGACAATCTATTATATCAAGGGGGGAAATTAAAGTAAACACAGTCCCTCCAGGTGAGCTGAATTTGGCACCTGCTTTTACCTGCGATCATACCTTTCTGTTCCGTACAAACGCGTTTCAATGACGTTTTAGCAAATAGGACCTCAGTAGTGCCTTGCGTGGATTAGAGAAAAGCTAACCACAGACACAAGCCTTTTTGTTGTTGTAAAACTATATAGATTTTAAACAGAAAGTCATGTATATTTAATTTATTTTGTTAAGTGAGAAAAAAGTGTATCATATTTTCCTCTAAAACAGGTGTTTCTATAAATATATTTGATCTAAGGCGAAACTGAATTGTTGCAGAGTTCTTACACAGAGACCCTTACACAGCCTGCATTGGCTTGTATCGTTGATTGGTAAGTGCAGGGAGACGGTGTGTAATATTTTAATGCAAAGCCTTTTTAATTCAAAAATGACATATTTGTAGTAATCTTTATATCGACAATCCTGTATAGTCCGTCCCATTGTTACCACCAGCTTTTTTGTATTTGACCTGTTTTGAACACACTTGTATATTTTTTTAACATTTTCAGAAAGAACCGTTTTATTAGGAAGATGATGTTATGGCATAAAGGACTAATGTCACTGCACTCCATGAGGAAAAGATCTTAATATTATTTCCCTAGATTATCTAAGTGGCTTCTTGTCTTTTTGTGGCAATTATAGTCTCTTAAAATATATTTAAACACATTAATAATCAACCTAAACTGCTATGGAAAATTAATAGGAACCTAAAGTGAGCGTAAGACACTGTAAAAATTAATAAGGAACTACTAAAACAATTCCAGATTTACAGCCTGTCCTAATCACCTGTTTGGGCTAGATAGAGTTCAAATGCTGTTGTAAGTAGCACTTTATTGTAAAAGCTGAATTCAGTCCCCCAAGTGTTGTAGTGGGTGAACTTGATTGAAAGTGTTTTTCGCCTTTGAGTTGGAGACCTCATCCCTTGATCACCTTTTCAAGATGTGCATGTGGTACATGAGCCACATTCTTGGTGAAAGTTTGACACTCATCAGAATATAGTCTTTTATGCCGAGGGTAGAAAGTTATTGACAAAAGAGAGTGAGGGAGACTCAAACTGAGCCAAATCTGGCAACAAGTGTCGGAAAAACACAACTACAGCATTGGTGTGTGAGAAGTCCCATATAACATTTAATACAACAGCAAACAGAGTCAATGCCTTTCTTGCCCGCACAGACTTGTCTGCTCTCTTTTTGTCAATCAAAACTCTCCCTTTGATCAAATCATGCCAGATAATTAAAAAAAATTCTTTGATCTAATCCGTTTTATTATTTTAAGAATAATATTGATTAAGAGGTGGATAAATGGATCTTTCTCTTATTTCAGTTATTTTCCTTAAATAGTATTTCCTCCAAAAAGCAAATGGCCTGCAATTGGAATTGATCCTAGTGATTTGTTATTAAAAAGTATTATCCAGCTATGGGAAAGCTTCGATAATTTGTTACATAAGCAGTTACAACTGCAGAATGTTCTCCCAGCCTGCATAGCAAAAATATACATATATTAATGCCATTGCCTTTTATTCTGAAAGATGCTGATATAAGTAAATTCTTGATCAAGTCTTTGTAACTAGGTGTGTTATTTATGGCTGGTTGGTTGCCATGGTATCTATTAAATTAATATATTTAGCAAGCATGTAATCAAAACAACTCCATTGTCTTATGGGGAGATGGCTTCAGATTTGTTGAATTGTAGAAGCAAAACCATATTGAAATATTTTGTGACAATGAGGTAACCTGAGAGGCTAGTTAGCTCATAAGAGACTAGAATTGTAGCTTTGAAGCTCAGCATAACTTTCAAACTCTTTAAATGTGCATCAGTAACAGCAAGATTGTGTACATTTCACAACTTAAGATGGGTGTATGTGAAATCGTCTAAATGTTTTGATTTTGTGACATATTTCTGTCTAATCTTTGAGTGCTATCACCCCAAGTTAAGCTCTAACCATTGTTTTCAATGTTTATTCTCAAGCTGATTCTCTTGACAGAACTAAAGTTAAAATTATTCACTGGCAATGTTAAAGATGTTTAGAATGATGATTTTAGTTAAATGGTAATTCTGAAAAAAATCCAGATCTGTAACCTGGCATTGTAAAACTTAAACCCAAGACATGAATTCTACTTATGCGGGATTTATCCAGCTCTCTACTTCCAGGCTTTGCAATTTAAATTTTACAACCACAATAATGTCATTGTAGCATAATATTTGGAAATCAATTATTTTGCATGTTATCATTAGGTATATATGTTATATGTAGCATGTGAATAGTATGCACCTAATAACATCTAATACAAAAAGCAGAAGTAAAGGATTAACAGCTTTCTAGTTAGCAGATCTTAATATACTTGAGAAAAAGTTTCTAAATAGAGTAAATATGCATCCTGAATTTATTTCAATTCCCAATTATTATCAGCCAGCTATTATAATGGTGCAAGTCCTAAAATTAATGTCTTGTATTAGATAATGGAATCCTGTTTTACATGAGAATCTAACAGTTTGTCCTGTCTTTTTTTTCCGGGATCATCTATTTTCAATTTATATGTATATGTCTACTATTTCCAGTTATCTTACTGTAGTAGATGTGTTACAGATCTCACTGCCACTATCAACACAATCATTAGAGAAAAATACATTTTTAAAATTTGAACCATTTCTGTATATTTAAAAGTACTCTGGAAAGATCCTTCAAGGGAGAAAACCCTTTGGAAATCCTACGAGTGAAGGGCAGAAATTGTAATCTTACATAAAAACTATTTAGTTTAAGCTCCTGTTATAGTCCAAGATTAAATATGAAGAATTGCCACTGAGTGAAGTAAAGAGGGATACGAGTGCCCATGGAACCATATCCCAGCACCTTCATGAGAGAAAGTTGGAAATCAAACAGATGCTTACTGTTGCCATTGATATCGCAGTTCTTCTGCTTGGTACAGCAAGACAACTAACTGGGGCTGTCTTCAACCAATCTTTACTCCCTTTCCCTGATCCAACTGCTGATATTACTCTTCTCATCCTCACCTTCACTCAGATCTGCTAATAAAGCTTAGTGCAATCAAGCCTGTGGTTCTGCTGTCTTTTTGCTGTTACACCTGGCATCTTGAACAGTCTGAAGCACCTGGAGCTAACTTTATTTCTTCTTCTAACTTAGAACTGCTAGAATGTCTAAATGCAATTCTTCAAAAGAAGCATCAACTACTGTCTTCCTGCTGCCCCAGTAGTCACTCCTACTGGCCCCTTTCCAAAGCTGTCTCTTAATTTTTATTAATCATTCTTTCCACCCCTCTTCCATCCTGATATTATAGTTACTTATTGTTTTCAAGGGAAAGCTAGGCTTTTAGGCTCACTGTTCTTTTGGAGCTCTAAGTTCAATAGCCTTAGTAAAAGTACCTTTCCATTGTTCCATCTGTTTGACCATGATAATTTACATCAAATTTGAACCCCTTCAGGTCTTTTGTATCCTTCACTCTCTGGCTCCTATAAAGCTTCTAGTCTTGCTAGACTCCCTTCTATCATCTTCCAAAACTTAACACTATACCATATTATCTCTTTAATATAGTTCACCTGTCCTTCTCCTTGGAGATTTTCCCATGCTCGCCCTATCCCTAAGAATGGTGGTTTTTCCTCTTACCTTTTGAACTACTACCCCTTTGCCCTTTCATGTGTTCTTTTGAATGTTTTGGAAAGTGTCATTACCTATCAACTTATCCATCACCTTGAAACCTCTGGCCGATTTCACTATCTCTATTAGTTAGCTTGGCTGTTCTATTATTGATCCTGTTGCCTATGTTTTAAGCCTCAGGAAATTGCTTTTGGAACACTTTGGTGAGCATCTGTTAAAATCCTTGGCAGAATCTGGCATTATACATCCCTAATCAATTTATCATCTCTCACCAAATCTATACCCACTGGTATCTTATTTCATCTCAATATCTGTGTTATAATAAATGGTTCATTTAGATAAACTAATGTGACAATCCAGGGTCTTCCCAGAGCCATGTCTTCTCTCCCATCTCTCTTTTTGACCTTGTGCACTCATTATCCAATCCTTTCCATTCTTCTTGCTGATAATTTTACCTTCCATTCATCAACTTCCTTCAGCTCACAATGCCTCGGTGTTCACAACTTTGCAGTGCACTTTATAGCCTTCCGGACTCAACATTGAGTTCAACAATTTCAGACTATGACTGACATTTTGATTGTTTTTTTTACCACGGTCTTAAACCTGTTTTTCATGTTTTTGCTTTTGGACAGAGCTGTTCATTATTTTGTCATTAACACTCTCTCTGGACAATGCTTTGTCTTTCACTACAACCACTACCACTCCCTTTGCCTTTTGTTCCATGATATCTTTGTCATTTAATCTCTCCTGTCCTCTGCCATATCACGGACCTTCCCTTTTGTTCTTCTTCCCCCTCCCCCCTTTCATTTGCTCAAAACCTATTTCTAACTTTTGCCACTTCTGATGAAAGGTCACTGACCTGTAATGTTAACTCTCTTTCTCTCTCCACAGATGCTGCCAGACCTGCTGAGTATTTCCAGCACTTTCTGTTTTTATTTCAGATTTCCAGCATTCACAGTATTTTGCTATAGTTATAGTTCTGAATTGAACCCTTGATTATTAACTGGATGTATTAATACAATATTACACCTCAGCCTGTTCAGTCCAGGGTATATCTCATATCTCTCATGATTGCAGTTACAAAGGGGAAAATATACAGAAACAAGTTCCTGGATCAAACATTTAACTAGAGCTGATCAAGAGCAAAGATAATGGGATGCAGCATCCCAAAATAATCATCCTTCAACAACATTGAACAAAACAAACATTTGATGCCATGAAATCCACAAATAAACTCTGTCATAACATATTTATAAAGTGTATAAATATGCTCAGGTTAAAGTTCTAAATAAGATTGACTGTAGTAGAGGTACCAATCATGAGTTCGCTTTATGTCTTAATTGCCCAATGACACCCCATAGCACATGCTTGAGCTATCACAAATTAATTTCCATTAAAAAACAATCCAAGGGCCCAACATTACTAACTTCATTTCTTTCAGGTTATGAGGAAAACTGTAGGCTTTGAAACTTTTATAACACTCTAGGTCATTTATGTAATCAACTAACCAACAGCTTTGTCCTATAGTCTTCCAGTGCATGAGCGAATTCATTTGGACATGAACCATTTTCTGTAGAACCAATATATTTACATATTCATACATCTATATCTAGTTTACACTGGGTTTATACTTCTTCCCAAAGAAAAAAATAAACTCTTGCAACTTAACACGTTCCTACTGTCAGCTCATTCTGGCAGCATATTATATGAGCTAAGTATTAATTAGTCCCACTGTCAATGACATCATCTTTCTGTCAATGTTGACTTCCCTCAGTGTATAAAAGGTACAAACCACCCAGAGCAGCCAGTCTTCTTGTATTAACTCTTCCAGCCCTAGGTTTGTTTTCTTGGGTTTTAACAAAGCGACTACATTTCAATCACAGTAATTCTGAGATAAGATGAAGTTTTAAGTTTTCATAATGTAAGAAAGAATTTAATAAATAATGCTTCATTCAGGTTTATTGGTGTGCCGCAATTCATTTGTTTCCTTCCACAAATGGTATGGCCTCGATTTTAATCCATCCCCATCCCTCACCTGACCCTTTCCCAAAAATCAAAATCCCATTGCATTCCTGGCCATCACAATATTTACGGCAGTGATTGAGGCCTTGGGTGAGGCTTCTGCGAAAAGCGACCTACTTAAGATTCAAAAGGCATGATCTGATTACATCAACAGCACTGCAATGCAACAGAAATATGATGGGAGGAGCTGACTGGCCAGAAGAGGTCCAGGTAAATTTTAGAACATTACCTCTCTTTGAACCACAGACCAATCCCACCCCCAGCCCTGTAAGGAGTCCTTAGGCCGCCCCAGCTTTGGCATAACCCCACCCCATACTCCCCCAGTCTCCAGAGAAGCTTCAGCCTGGCAACAACACTGGCATTTACCCAGCAATGTGGAAAATGCCCAGGTATTTCCTGTACACAAAAAGCAGGACAAGCCCAACTCGGCCAATTACCGCCCCCATCAGTCTACGCTCAATCATCAGTAAAGTGATGGAAGGTCATCAAAAGTGCTATCAAGCAGCACTTGCTTAGCAGTAAACTGCTCAGTAATGCTCAGTTTGGGTTCTGCCAGGGCCACTTAGCTCCTGACCTCATTACAGCCTTGGTTCAAACATGGATAAAAGAATTGAACTCAAGAGGTGAGCTGAGAGTGACTGCCCTTGACATCAAGGCAGCATTTGACTGAGTATGGCATCAAGGAGCCCTAGCAAAACTGAGGTCAATGGGAATCGGGGAAAACTCTCCGCTGGTTGGAGTCATACCTAGCGCAAGGGAAGATGGTTGTGGTTGTTGGAGGTCAATCATCTGAGCTCCAGGATATCACTGCAGGAGTTCCTCAGGGTAGTGTCCTAGGCCCAACCATCTTCAGCTGCTTCATCAATGACCTTTCTTCAATCATTCGATCAGAAGTGGGAATGTTCGTTGATGATTGCACAATGTTCAGCACCATTCGTGACTCCTCAGATACTGAAGCAGTCCGTGTAGAAATGCAGCAAGACCTGGACAATATCCAGGCTTGGGCTGATAAGTGGCAAGTAACATCCGCACCACACAAGTGCCAGGCAATGACCATCTCCAACAAGAGAGAATCTAACCATCTCCCCTTGACATTCAATGGCATTACCATCACTGAATCTCCCACTATCAACATCCTAGGGGCTATCACTGACCAGAAATTGAACTGGAGTAGCCATATAAATACCGTGGCTAGAAGAGCAGGTCAGAGGCTAGGAATCCTGCGCCAAGTAACTCACCTCCTGACTCCCCAAAGCCTGTCCATCTACAAGGCACAAGTCAGGAGTGTGATGGAATACTCTCCACATGCCTGGATGGGTGCAGCTCTAACAACACTCAAGAAGCTCAACATTATCCAGGACAAAGAAGCCTGCTTGACTGGCACCCCATCCACAAACATTCACTCCCTCCACCACCGATGCACAGTGGCAGCAGTGTGTACCATCTACAAGATGCACTGCAGCAACACACCAAGGCTCCTTAGACAGCACCTTCCAAACCCGTGACCTCTACCAACTAGAAGGACAAGGGCAGCAAATGCATGAGAACACCACCACCTGCAAGTTCCCCTCCAAATCTCACACCATCCTGACTTGGAACTATATAGCCGTTCCTTCACTGTCGCTGGGTCAAAATCCTGGAACTCCCTTCCTAACAGCACTGTGGGTGTGCCTACCTCACATGGACTGCAGCGGTTCAAGAAGGCAGCTCACCACCACCTTCTCAAGAGCAATTAGGGATGGGCAATAAATGATGGCTTAGCCAGTGACGCCCACATCCCATGAATGAATAAAAAAAACCTTGCTGATTACACAATATGAAAACAGAACCACCATCCCTTGCTGACCTCATGAATGGAATCCCCAGCCCTCCTGATTCTTAGTCTGATGAATTACCAGCCCATTGATTGCCATTCCCATGGTGCACAGCTGTGGCCGTTCATAGCCATAATCTTGCTGTTGCCCACCAGCCAGGAAATCAATCTGGTCAGTTGTTGGGCGAAACTCCGGGAAGTTTCATTTCATTAAAATGAGAGCCTGCTGTTAAGGTTGGCAGGGACTCCGCATCACCAATCTGGTCAGGTGCATCTCCCACTAACGGGCACCCCTCCACCCTTCCCATCACCCCCCCCACCTTAAAAATCGAGGCCTATGAAAAGATCTGCAATGTTCTTGGGAGACAGGTGATCATGATCAAGCTGAGTTCCTCAATTACTATATATTAGGAAACCATTCTGTCAGTAAACCCCAAAGATGAACATTTGGATGTTTGAAATATATATTGGCTTTTAAACCAATGGAACTTCTATCCAACAGGTTAAGTGTTAATGTAGATATTCCATAAAGAAAATGTTTCCATTTGAAGATCATATAATACTCTTATGGTTCTGCAACACCCAGTTTTAGATTGATTTCCCAGATTTTGGAAATAATCCACAGAATTACAGTTAAGTCTCTCCTGGTTACATAACCTGAACTCCATTGCTGACTGATAGAATTTTCCTATGAACTCATTGCAGCTCTCCTCTGCCATGTCAACACAGAGATGGCATTTGGTTTCTTTCTTGTTCACAACTCTGATGTATAATTTCAGGCTGTCACAATGGTCCCACAAACTGGGAGGGAATAAGTAAGCGCAAGCCAATTGATTGAAATTGATTTATTGCCTGATGATGCTTGGAACTTTGAGACGTTGCTATGGTGAAGTCTCTACAGTTGATAGTTTGGATAAGAATGTTGGTGCAAACACAAAACAGGATTCTCTGCATTTACAGGGCCATTTTCTGCAAACTGAACAATAGCAAGAACTTACACATGTGTGTGATGCTTTATAACATCCTTAGGACATCCCAAAGGACTTCACCACCAATGGATCAGTTTTGAATTGTACTCGCTCTTGCACTGACAATCTTGGCAGTCAGTTTGCAGGCAAAAAATTGTCCCAGAAACAGGAAACAAGATAAATCACCAGTTGCTAGGAGTAATTTTACTGGTCAAAGCTGATTCTCACAGCACACATCAGAAATTCAGGCAGACGCTGCCGTGGATTTCCCGACCATTTTAAGATGGCCATAATTTGTTTCTGGTGGGAGGAATGTTGCTTGGGTCACCACAAGGACTCACTGTTCTTCAGATTGTAACTATGGAACCTATTACGTCACCTAGACAGGCAGACAGGACCTCAGTATAACAGCCCATCCGAATGACAGAATCGCCAACATTGCAGCTGACTTACTTCATGGAGGGAGGCCTGCAACTCAGTTTTCTGACTGTGAAACAAGCGTGCCTGATTAACTGAGCCAAGGTAAAACTACCAATAGTGAGAATTTCACCAGTAGTTTGAATGGAGTACTAGGTTTTATCAAAACAAGTGTAGACAATCCAAGTGGTAATAATGAGCCTTTTTCACAGACACTTGTGATGGTGAAGAATTCTATTCCAGGGTTAGTGGTTGAGACAGGAACAATGTCAATGTTCCAGATTAGACTGCATAGGTGGAGGAAGAGGTTTAAGGGATATGGGAACAGGGTGGGTAATTGAGATTAGAGCTAATTCTTCATGTGGAGAGTGAATACTGACACAAACTGGTAAGGCACTCCATAAGATGAGCCTTCAAACACAACTCTCTTGTGTTTCATATTTGCCTTGGAAATCAAATCTAGCTTATTAGAAACATGCAGGTAGCACAGGTACTGCTTCTGGACTCACTCAATATCTCTCCCATATATATGATGCTTTAATAAATGATGCCTCCCCTCATGTATGAGTCATAATAAACAATTTTAACCAAATTAATATGTTGCACCTAATATTGGTCTATGTAAAATAATATTTAGAGCTTTTTTATTCATTTAATGGGACGTGGACATTGCTGGCAAGGCCAACATTTGTTGCCCATCCTTAATTGCCCTTGAGAAGGTGGTGGTGAGCCACCTTCTTGAACTGCTGCAGTCCACATGGGGTAGGTACACCCGCAGTGCTGTTAGGAAGGGAGTTCTAGGATTTTGATCCAGCGACAGTGAAGGAACAGCGATATGGTTCCAAGTCAGGATGATGTAGAGGAGGAATTCCTGGAGTGTGTATGTGATGGTTTTTTGAACCAATACGTTGAGGAACCAACTAGAGAACAGGCCATCCTAGACTGGGTACTGTGTAATGAGAAAGGATTAGTTAACAATCTTGTTGTGCGGGGTCCCTTGGGGAAGAGTGACCATAACATGATAGAATTCTTCATTAAAATGGAGAGTGAGAGAGTTGATTCCGAGACTAGAATTCTGAATCTAAATAAAGGAAACTACGAAGGTATGAGACATGAGTTGGCTATGATAGATTGGGGAACATTACTTAAAAGGTTGACAGTGGATAGGCAATGGCTGGCATTTAAAGAGCGCATGGATGAATTACAACAATTGTTCATTCCTGTCTGGCGCAAAAATAAAACAGGAAGGATGACTTACATAAGAAATTAGGGATAGTATTAGATCCAAGGAGGAGAAATATAAAATGCCCAGAACAAGCAGCAAACCTGAGGATTGGGAGCAGTTTAGAATTCAGCAAAGGAGCACAAAGGGATTGATTAAGAAGGGGAAAATAGAGTATGAGAGTAAGCTTGCAGAGAACATAAAAACTGACTGTTAAAGCTTCTATAAATATGTGAAGAGAAAAAGATTAGTGAAGACAAATGTGGGTCCCTTACAGTCAGAAACGGGGGAATTTATAATGGGGAACAAAGAAATGGCAGACCAGTTAAATACATACTTTGGTTCTGTCTTCACAAAGGAGGACACAAATTACCTCCCAGAAATGTTGGGGAACATAGGGTCTAGTGAGAAGGAGGAACTGTATGAAATCAGTATTAGGAGGGAAATGGTGTTAGGGAAATTGATGGGATTGAAGACTGATAAATCCTCAGGGCCTGATAATCTACATCCCAGAGGACTTAAGGAAATGGCCCTAGAAATAGTAGATGCATTGCTGGTCATTTTCAAAATTCTATAGACTCTGGAACAGTTTCAACAGATTGGAGGGTAGCTAATGTAACCCCACTATTTAAAAAAGGAGGTAGAGAGAAAACAGGGAATTATAGACCGGTTAGCCTGACATCAGTAGTGGGGAAAATGCTAGAGTCCATTATAAAAGATGTAATAGCAGAGCACTTGGAAAACAATGACAGGATCGGATAAATTCAACATGGATTTACGAAAGGGAAATCATGCTTGACAAATCTACTGGAATTCTTTGAGGATGTAACTAGTAGAATAGATAAGGGAGAACCAGTGGATGTGGTGTATTTGGACTTTCAGAAGGCTTTCGATAAGGTCCCACATAAGAGATTAGTGTGCAAAATTAAAGCACATGGGATTGGGGGTAAGGGGTTGGGCAGCACAGTGATTAGCACCGCAGTCTCACAGCTCCAGCGACCCAGGTTCAATTTTGGGTACTGCCTGTGCGGAGTTTGCAAGTTCTCCCTGTGACCGTGTGGGTTTTCGTTGGGTGCTCCGGTTTCCTCCCACAGCCAAAGACCTGCAGGTTGATAGGTAAATTGGCCATTATAAATTGCCCTAGTATAGGTAGGTGGTAGGGGAATTGAGGGAAGGTGGGGATGTGGTAGGAATATAGGATTAATGCAGGATTAGTATAAATGGGTGGTTGATGGTCGGCACAGACTCGGTAGGCTGAAGGGCCTGTTTCAGTGCTGTATCAATAAATAAACACTGACATGGATAGAGAACTGGTTGGCAGACAGGAAACAAAGAGTAGGAATAAACGGGTCTTTTTCCGAGTGACAGGCAATGACTAGTGGGGTACCGCAGGGATCAGTGCTAGGACCCCAGCTATTCACAATATATATTAATGATATAGATGAGGGAATTAAATGTAATATATCCAAGTTTGCAGACGACACAAAGCTGGGTGGGAGTGTGAGCTGTGTGGAGGATGCAGGGAAGCTCCAGTGTCATTTGGACAGTCTGAGTGAGTGGGCAAATACATGGCAGATGCAATATAATATGGATAAATGTGAGGTTATCCATTTTGGTGACAAAAACAGAAAGGCAGATTATTATCTGAACAGCAATAGATTGGGAAAAGGGGAGGTGCAGCGAGACCTGGGTGTCCTTGTGCACCAGTCACTGAAAATAAGCATGCAGGTGCAGCAGGCAGTTAAGAAGGTAAATGGTATGTTGGCCTTCATAGTGAGAGGAATCGAGTACAGGAGCAAGGATGTCTTGATGCAATTATACAGGGCCTTGGTGAGACCACATCTGGAGTATTGTGTGCAGTTTTGGTCTCCTTATCTGAGGAAGGATGTTCTTGCTATGGAGGGAGTGCAGTGAAGGTTCACCAGACTGATTCCTGGGATGGCAGGACTGACGTATGAAGAGAGATTGGGTCAGTTAGGCTTGTATTCGCTAGAGTTTAGAAGAATGAGAGGGGATCGCACAGAAACCTACAAAATTCTAACAGACTGGACAGACTAGATGCAGGAAGGATGTTCCCGATGGCGGGGGAGTCCAGGACCTGGGGTCATAGTCTAAGGATAAGGGGTAAGCCATTTAGGACTGAGATGAGGAGAGATTTCTTCACCCAGAGAGTGGTGAACCTGTGGAAGTCTCTATCACAGAAAGCAGTTGAGGCCAAATCATTAAATATTTTCAAGAAAGAACTAGATATAGTTCTTAGGGCTAATGGGATCAAGGGATACGGGGAGAAAGTGGGAACAGGTTATTGAGTTTGGATGATCAGCCATGATCGTATTGAATGGCGGAGCAGGCTCGAAGGGCCAAATGGCCTACTCCTTCTCCTATTTTTCTATGTTTCTATGCTTCTATGTTTCTATGTGTGGCTTGAGGGGAACTTGCAGATGGCAGTGTTCCCACATGTCTGTTGCCTTGGGTGGTAGAGGTCATGGGTTTGGAAAGCGCTGTCAAAGGAGACTTGGTGAATTGCTGCAATGCATCTTGTAGATGGTAGACACTGCTGCTATTGTGCATTGGTGGTGAAGGGAGTGAATGTTTAAGGTGGTGGATGGGGTGCCGATGAAGCAGGCTGCTTTGTCCTGGATGGTGTCGAGCTTCCTGACTGTTGGAGCCGTACTCATGCAGGCAAGTGGAGAGTATTCCATCACACTCCTGACTTGTGCTTTGGGCAGGCACTGGGGAGTTGGAATTAAAAACAAAATACTGCGGATGCTGGAAATCTGAAATAAAAACAAGAAATGCTGGAAACACTCAGCAGGTCTGGCAGCATCTGTGGAGAGAGAAGCAGACTTAACGTTTCAGGTCAGTGACCCTTCTTCAGAACGGGGAGTCAGAAGTTGGGTTACTCATTGCAGAATTCCCAGCCTCTGACCTGCTTTTGTAGCCACAGTATTTATGTGGCTGCTCCAGTTCAGTTTCTGGTCAATCGTATTGCCCAGCTTGCTATTTGTAGCTCTCCACAATGCGAATGATATGTGTGATACTGTGAGAAAAATAACACGAATGGAGGAAAGGATTTATGAAATCTTTCCAATTTGAATGGAGACAATATAAACTAAAGGGTACTTCTCTAAAGGGGGTGCAGGAACAGAGGGACATGGGTGTATATGTGTTTAAGTCATTGAAGATGGCAGGACAGGTCGAGAGCGTGGTTAATAACACATATAGTATCCTGGGCTTTATTAATAGGGGCATAGAGTACAAGAGCAAGGAGGTTTTGCTGAACTTGCATAAGACACTAGTTCAGTCTCAGGTGGAGTATTGCATCCAGTTCTGGGCGCCGCCTTTAAGGAAAGATGCGAAAGCATTGGAGGGAATGCAGAAAAGATTCACAAGAATGGTTCCATGGATGAGAAACTTCATTTCTGAAGTTAGATTGGAGAAGTTGGGCTGTTTTCCTTGGAGACTAGAAGGCGAAGAGGAGATTTGATAGAGGTATTCAAAATCATGAAGTGTCTTGAGAGAGTATTTAGGGAGAAACTGTTTCCACTTGCGAAAGGGTCAAGACTGAGAGATTTAAGATAATTGGCAAAAGAAGCAATGGTGGCATGAGGAAAAACCTTTTCACGCACCAAGTGGTTAGGATCTGGAATACACTGCCTGAGAGTGTGGTGGCGGCAGGTTCAATTGAGGCATTCAAAAGGGAATTTGATAGTTAACTGAAAAGGAAGAATGTACAGGATTATGGGGAGAAGGCGGGGGAATGGCACTAAGTGAATTGCTCACTCAGCGAGCTGGTGAAGACACGATGGGCCAAATGGACTCCTTCTATGCTGTCACAATTCTGTGATGCTGTGATTCTGTGAAATCTAACTTTTGCTATCTTTCCTCGGATCAAGAACTGTAATAGGAGCTTTGAGAGGAGGCATTGGTAGTCAATAAATCAGTTTAAAGTAATTCGCAGAGGATATGAACTGAACTTTGGGGGAGAGGAATAATTTACTGGTGTCTAAAACATTTAGTCTCATTTATATTTGAGTAATCTCACTGAAGTTGACTGCCATGCAATGGCAATTTGGTTGGGTCATTAAAGCTGATGCACAGCCCTAATACGTAGGCTTACCTTCTTATTAAAATAGAAGCATGGAAGCTCCTATTCTGCCAAACTCTAACAATAAAACTATAGTAATATTCTCATAACCAATCAATCAGACACTCTTAAAATCACACCTTTCAATAATTAATATTTCAACATTTTTAAAAAGTAGTAAGAATGAGGTAATTTATTTCTTCTAGGTTCCCATTTCATTTCTCCAACATTGTATTCCAACTTGCAGGGATTATGGGCTTGCTTTTTGGAAGGGCTCCAGATGCTGGCCCTGGTATTTCTTGATTATGTCTGCATTCCAGGCAACTCTTTTATCCCCTTCATTAACTCACAATTGACCAATCACATAAATCAGGTTACCCAATAATAGGGCTACTACAAGGGGCTTGGATTAAAGAGCAGGTGAATTAAGGTTTGAAGCATTCTACACTTCATGGGTTAAAAAAATGGCTTTTTGAACAACAGAAAAGAATTAATTAGAACTGAACGACTTTGTTCTCCTCATCTGAACAAGTGAAAAACTCCCTTCAATACACCAGAGGAGGCTGCAAATGTAAAAAGGAAGAAAGTGTACCAAAAGAGATCCTACACACATGGTTCATTTACTTGTTGCTCCTTTTGACGAGGTAGGTTTTTTGCTTGTCGTTATTCTGTCATTGAAGGGTTTCGATTGAGTAAATAAGGAGAAACTGTTTCAATTGGCAGAAGGGTTAGTAACCAGAGGACAGTGTTAAGATAATTGACAGAAGAACCAGAGGGAAGATGAGACTGTTTTTAACACAGTGAGTTGTTATGCACTGGAATGCACTGCCTGTAAAAGTGATGAAAGCAGATTCAATAATAGCTTTCAAAATGGAATTGGATAAATACTTGAAAGGGAAGTATTTACAGGGTTATGAGGAAAGCACAGGGGAATGGGACTAACTGGATAGCTCTTTCAAAGAGCTGGTACAGCCATGGTGGGTTAAATATTTTATTCTATGATTAAATGAGACACAGAGAGTCGAATGACCATTTAGTGATCAATAACATGCAGTGGAGTTAATCCTTTTAAATGGAATCTACATTTTCATTGTCATGACGTATGACAGGGAATCAGTACAGGGTTCCTTTCAAAGCTGGTTAAGATCAGGACATTAAAGATATTATAGCTCCTAAGACATTAATCACATGATTCCCTCATTTATATCTATCCTGGACGTTTTACAGGACGCCACTGAAAGCAGTTACTGTACAGGAGATTAATGAAATAATGCAGCACAGTTAATTGTTGTAACACATTATTAAAACATGGTTCTATTCAGAAACATTTTTCAAAAACAACCATTGAATTTAAAAAAAATACCATTTAGTTAGTTGCTTCTCCTCTCCTCCTCCAATTTCCTTTTCTTCTCTCCTCTTCTGAAGGTGGCAATTCATAGAACATAGAACATAGAACATAGAACATTACAGCGCAGTACAGGCCCTTCGGCCCTCGATGTTGCGCCGACCTGTGAAACCATCTGACCTACACTATTCCATTTTCATCCATATGTCTATCCAATGACCACTTAAATGCCCTTAAAGTTGGCGAGTCTACTACGGCTGCAGGCAGGGCGTTCCACGCCCCTACTACTCTCTGAGTAAAGAAACTACCTCTGACATCTGTCCTATATCTATCACCCCTCAACTTAAAGCTATGTCCCCTCGTGTTTGCCATCACCATCCGAGGAAAACGACTCTCACTATCCACCCTATCTAACCCTCTGATTATCTTATATGTCTCTATTAAGTCACCTCTCCTCCTCCTTCTCTCCAACGAAAACAACCTCAAGTCCCTCAGCCTTTCCTCGTAAGAACTTCCCTCCATACCAGGCAACATCCTAGTAAATCTCCTCTGCACCCTTTCCAAAGCTTCCACATCCTTCCTATAATGCGGTGACCAGAACTGCACGCAATACTCCAGGTGCGGCCACACCAGAGTTTTGTACAGCTGCAGCATGACCTCGTGGCTCCGAAACTCGATCCCCCTACTAATAAAAGCTAACATACCATATGCCTTCTTAACAGCCCTATTAACCTGGGTGGCAACTTTCAGGGATTTATGTACCTGGACACCAAGATCTCTCTGCTCATCTACACTACCAAGAATCTTCCCATTAGCCCAGTACTCTGCATTCCTGTTACTCCTTCCAAAGTGAATCACCTCGCACTTTTCCGCATTAAACTCCATTTGCCATCTCTCAGCCCAGCTCTGCAGCCTATCTATGTCCCTCTGTAACCTACAACATCCTTCGGCACTATCCACAACTCCACCGACCTTAGTGTCATCCGCAAATTTACTAACCCACCCTTCTACACCGTCATCCAGGTCATTTATAAAAATGACAAACAGCAGGGGCCCCAAAACAGATCCTTGCGGTACACCACTAGTAACTAAACTCCAGGATGAACATTTGCCATCAACCACCACCCTCTGTCTTCTTTCAGCTAGCCAATTTCTGATCCAAAGCACTAAATCACCTTCAACCCCATACTTCCGTATTTGCTGCAATAGCCTACCATGGGGAACCTTATCAAACGCCTTACTGAAATCCATATACACCACATCCACGGCTTTACCCTCATCCACCTGTTTGGTCACCTTCTCAAAAAACTCAATAAGGTTTGTGAGGCATGACCTACCCTTCACAAAACTGTGCTGACTATCTCTAATGAACGTATTATTTTCAAGATGATTATAAATCCTATCTCTTCTAACCTTTTCCAACATTTTACCCACAACCGAAGTAAGGCTCACAGGTCTATAATTACCAGGGCTGTCTCTACTCCCCTTCTTGAACAAGGGGACAACATTTGCTATCCTCCAGTCTTCCGGCACTATTCCTGTCGACAATGACGACATAAAGATCAAGGTCAAAGGCTCTGCAATCTCCTCCCTGGCTTCCCAGAGAATCCTAGGATAAATCCCATCTGGCCCAGGGGACTTATCTATTTTCACACTTTCCAAAATTGCTAACACCTCCTCCTTGTGAACCTCAATCCCATCTAGCCTAGTAGTCTGTATCTCAGTATTCTCCTCGACAACATTTTCTTTCTCTACCGTAAATACTGACGAAAAATATTCATTTAACGCTTCCCCTATCTCCTCTGATTCCACACACAACTTCCCACTACTATCCTTGATTGGCCCTAATCTAACTCTAGTCATTCTTTTATTCCTGATATACCTATAGAAAGCCTTAGGGTTTTCCTTGATCCTATCCGCCAATGACTTCTCGTGTCCTCTCCTCGCTCTTCTTAGCTCTCCCTTTAGATCCTTCCTGGCTAGCTTGTAACTCTCAAGCGCCCTAACTGAGCCTTCACGTCTCATCCTAACATAAGCCTTCTTCTTCCTTTTGACAAGCGCTTCAACTTCTTTAGTAAACCACGGCTCCCTCGCTCGACAACTTCCTCCCTGCCTGACAGGTACATACTTATCAAGGACACGCAGTAGCTGCTCCTTGAATAAGCTCCACATTTCGATTGTTCCCATCCCCTGCAGTTTCCTTCCCCATCCTACGCATCCTAAATCTTGCCTAATCGCATCATAATTTCCTTTCCCCCAGCTATAATTCTTGCCCTGCGGTATATACCTGTCCCTGCCCATCGCTAAGGTAAACCTAACCGAATTGTGATCACTATCACCAAAGTGCTCACCTACATCTAAATCTAACACCTGGCCGGGTTCATTACCCAGTACCAAATCCAATGTGGCATCGCCCCTGGTTGGCCTGTCTACATACTGTGTCAGAAAACCCTCCTGCACACACTGGAGAAAAACAGACCCATCTAAAGTACTCGAACTATAGTATTTCCAGTCGATATTTGGAAAGTTAAAGTCCCCCATAACAACTACCCTGTTACTCTCGCTCCTGTCGAGAATCATCTTCGCTATCCTTTCCTCTACATCTCTGGAACTATTCGGAGGTCTATAGAAAACTCCCAACAGGGTGACCTCTCCTCTCCTGTTTCTAACCTCATGAAAGGGTACAATTCCATGGATGCTGAAAGCCCTCCAGTACCTTGCCCAAGTGGTTCTACTTCAGTGAATGATGGTGGGTTATTCAACAATATGTGGAATCACTTCCTCATCTGATTCATGCAGAAATTTAGACATTTTTTAGTCCAGGAAGAGACTATTAAGCTCCTTTTGCCCACACCGAATTAAGGCCCGTTTCAGGTGCTGATATTATGATCTCCTTTTTCTGCTTTTCAATAACTTTTTGAACACTATTACCAATTTTGAATGGTTACCAACTGTGGCAAGACATTTCACATTCCTATCACTTTTTGCATGTCAAAAATTCTTCCAATTTCTCCCTTTATCTGAACAGAAATATGTGGAAGTTACAACATGGAAGCAACTCATCCTGTTCCCTGTTTCTGTTTTAACCAATTACTCCAGAAGTGAATTCTACATTCTTCGAATGTTCTGTGTGAAGCAGTTTCGCCAGCCCTCTTCTAAATCTCTTAGATCTTTATCTTGTAATTTATTGACCCTTGCTGTAGACTCCTCAATATGGAGAGGACAAACCTGCTCACTGACGCTCAGTTTGGGTTCCGCCAGCTCCTGACCTCATCACAGCCATTGTCCAAACATGGACAAAGGAGCTGAACTCCAGAGGTGAGGTGAGATTGACTGCCCCTGACATCAAGGCAGCATTTGATCGAGAATGGCATCAAGGAGCCCTAGCAAAACTGGAGTCAATGGGAATTGGGGGGAAACTCTCCGCTAGTTGGAATCATACCTAGCAGAAAGGAAGATGGTTGTGGTTGTTGGAGGTCAATCATCTCAGTCCCAGGACAACACTGCAGGGGTTCCTCAGGGTATTGTCCTCGGCCCAACCTTCTTCAGCTGCTTCATCAATAACCATCCCTCCATCATAAGGTCAGAAGTGGGGATGTTCGCTGATTGTGCAATATTCAGTATCATTCATGACTCCTCAGATACTGAAGCAGCAAGACCTGGACAATATCCAGGCTTGGGATGATAAGTAGCAAGTAATATTCATGCTGAACAGGTGCCAAGCAATGACTATCTCAAACAAAAGAGAATCTAACCATCTCCTCCTGATGTTTGTTCAATGGCATTACGATCGCTGAATCCCCCACTATCAATATCCTGGGTGTTACCATTGGCCAGAAACTGAACTGGAGTAGCCACATAAATACTGTGGCTGCAAGAGCAGGTCAGAGGCTGGGAATTCTGTGACGTGGAACTCATCTCCTGACTCCCCAATGCCTGTCCACCATCTACAAGGCACAAGTCAGGAGTGTGATGAAATACTCTCCACTTGCCTGGATGAGTGCAGCTCCAACAACACTCAAGAAGCACCATCCAGGAGAAAGCTTGATTGTCACCCTATCCACCACCTTCAAGATTCACTCCCTCCGCCACTGACGCACAGTGGCAGCAGTGTGTACCATCTACAAGATACACTGCAGCATCTCACCAAGCCTCCTTCGACAGCATCTTCCAAACCTGTGAACTCTACCTTTTAGAAGGACAAGGGGAGAAGATGCATTGGAACACCACCACCTGCAAATTCCCCTCCAAGCCACACACCATCCAGGCTTGGAACTATATCGCCATTCCTTCACTGTCGCTGGGTCAAAATCCTGGAACTCCCTTCCTAACAGCACTGTGGGCGTACCTACACCCCAAGGACTCTAGCAATTCAAAAAGGCAGCCCACCACCACCTTCTCAAGGGCAATTAGCGATGGGCAATAAATGCTGGCCTAGCCAGCGACACCCACATCCCATGAATAAATAAAAAATAAACTGCACTTATGTCCAACACTTATGAAGGTTCCAACAATATTCAGCAGCAGTACAAGGATAGCAGCAGCCAATGCCTATGATTTCCAGAAAGTCAGGAGCAGCAGCTTAAATGTTGAGCTGAGTGCAATAATGGGCTGGATCGTGCTGGAGCAGGGCAACTCAAGGTGTAAGCTGTTAATTAGACCTTTTCTTGAAGCCTTCAGCTTGAAAATTCTTTGTAACTTGCTGAAAATGCGAGCTGATAATGGTGTTCCGAGGGCAACCGGACATCTGGGACCTATGTGAATTGTGAAGCCAACTGTGTGTCTCCTTAAGTAATGAAATATAAGGATTGTGAAAGAAACTGAGAAACAACCAAGAAGAAAATGGATTGGATTAGAGTCAAATTAGGTGCAGAAAGAGAAATAGAGATGAAAAGAAAGATTAAATTGAGAGAGAGAAATGGGACAGAAAGGAAAACAAAGTGAGATGATGTCTCTCTGAAGCAAATATAAATCAACTGGCAAATTCTGGAGATTCGCAACTCATGACATATTTCTTAATTCCCAAATTTACTGGCTGACTGTGCATCATTAACACGTTATTAATGTGCAGATCGTTTTTCCACAAAAATCTATCCCGTTATTCTTTTCTCTTGGTTTGTATAAGCTGCAAGTTGAAGTGATCAAAAATTATTTTTCCCAACAGGTTTGATGAAACAGAGTGGAACCTATGCCTTTTAATATGGGGAATGATTGGTAGCTTGCCAGTGGTCATGGTCAATCCTCGATCTGTGCTGAATTAACTATGGGAGCAGTAGGACTGTTACACTTGACGTCCATGCCTCAAGGCACCTCATAAAGCCTTTAAGAGGTACTGGAAGGGAGGTTTGCCTGGAGTCCCCTGGTATGGCAAAGATCTTGAATAGATACTTCGCATATGTGCCCACTGCTGAAGATGATGCTGAAAAGCCAAGAGTAATAGAGATGCTAGTAAAATTCAATGGTGTAAGTCAATGCCAAAATAGGTCTGGTGAGGATTTAGGCTTTTAATGCACATTCGGCTGCTGGCCCTGATGATATTCACTCTAGAATACTGAATGAACTTGGCTGTGCTATGCTGCTTTTTCATGTACATCTCTGAAGCTAACAGGAAAGCCTAACTATAGTTAACCATACTCTTTGAAATTACTGCAGGCCATGGTGTAATTTAAACTGCTTAAGGATATTGAGAAGTCAATTCATACCAAATGCATTATAATTGTTGCAGTGAGTTTATTCTGTTGCTCTTGTGATGAATAAAGTTTGAGAATTTTATTTGCTTGTATTTTGACAGATGTCCATTGTGTGAGATGATTCGGTGATCTAATTGATTAATGTTTACTGTAAGAGAGCCTGAGCCCAGTTTAAATGGGGACATTGTGTCAATAATAATGTTACTGCCCAAATACATTCAACATCTTGTCCATGAATGGCAAGTGACGCATGTGACATGGTAATAAATTACACCACTGATCTTTTAAAAAACATATCACATGAATGCTACGATTCGAAACGAAAGTGCCATAAGCGCAGTTATTTGTCAGATAAAAAGCTTCCATTGTTCTGTGGGCTGTTGAAATATTTCAAAAGTTTATGCAGTCCATTCAAAAATCCACCGTCGGTTGCTAAAATTAAGTCATCTTATAAATAACGTGTTACACAGTTTATTTTTCAAGTCCGAGCTAACTTCATTTTCGTCAGAGTTCCAGCGGTAGATTTTGATTTTGTGCTATGGTGCATAACGGATGGCAATGAATTTGCAGCTATTTTTACATCTCTTTCCCATTTGTATTTCCATTGACTTCATTTGGGAGATCTAAAATGGGCCACCAACTTGATTTATACTATTGGACAGAATCATAATCTAAGCCCTACAGTCTAAAGATGGATATTCGGGGTTCTCTGATACCTCAGTGGAAACTGCACCATGTGGAATGATCCTGAACTGTACCGGCCAGAGAAGCCCCAGGTTCAATGCTTGGTTTTTTTTTTTGCTGCTTCCATCAGCTCCATAAAGGTTGTGTTGGGGACACCGCAATCGGCTTTAGTGTTGACAGGTTCAGGTGGATATCGCTGTGGTTGAATAGCCTTCAGATAGTCCTCTGCCCGGGTTTGTAAATGAAGAATTGCAACCTGGGTGTGATTACTGGGGAGTTGCTGGTACCCATGGAACTTTTAAGGGTCATTTACCAGATCCTAGTTATCGAAGTTCTATGCTTACAATACAAATTCATTAGCTGGCCCTTTGTAACCTGCTCCAGAGAGGACATGAGAAATAAAAAGCCTAGGCTGGGAATTTCCTCAGGGCTACATGGGTTCCGTCATCATAACTTCACCAGTAGTGTGGCTCAAAACCCGTTTATGTGTGCAAAAGAGGTCTCTGCCTCATGTCCAGCGGGGTTACAGTGGTGCAGTGGGAACAGCTACCAGGAAATTCCCAGTCTTAATTCTTTGCCATTGAATTGAATATATTGGCCACAATATTTCACGCCACTTTCTATAGTCCACTAAATAAATGAGCTCCCCCATTTTTTTCCAGGGGATGTGGGTGGCCCTGGCTAGGCCAGCATTTATTGCCCATCCCTAATTGCCCTTGAGAAGGTGGTGGTGAGATGCCTTCTTGAGACGCTGCAGTCTTACATCAATAGTGCTGTTAGGAAGGGAGTTCCAGGATCTTGACCCAGCGATAGTGAAGGAACGGCGATATAGTTCCAAGTCAGGATGGTGTGTGGCTTGGAGGGGAACTTGCAGGTGGTGGGGTTCCCATGCATCTGCTGCCCTTGTCATTCTAGGTGGTAGAGGTTGCTGGTTTGGAAGGTGCTGTCGAAGGAGACTTGGTGAGTTGCTGCAGCACATCTTGTAGATGGTACACACTGCTGCCTCTGTGCATCAGTGGTGGAGGGTGTGAATCTTGAAGGTCGTGGTTGGTATGGCAATCAAGCAGGCTGCTTTGTCCTGGATGGTGTCGAGCTTCTTGAGTGTTGTTGGAGCTGCACCCATCCAGGCTGGTGGAGAGTATTCCATCACACTCCTGACTTGTGCCTTGTAGATGGTGGACAGGCATTGGGGAGTAAGGAGGTGAGTTACTCGCCTCAGGATTCACATCCTCTGACCTGCTCTTGTAGCCAGAGTACTTATATGGCTAGTCCAGTTCAGTTTCTGGTCAATGGTAACCCCCAGGATGTTGATAGTGGGGGACTCAGCGATGGTAATGCCATTGAATGTCATGGGGAAATGATTGGATTCTCTCTCTTGGAGATGGTCATTGCTTGGCATCTGTTTGGTGCGAATGTTACTTGCCACTTATCAGTCCAAGCCTGGATATTGTCCAGGTCTAGGTGCATCTGGACATGGATGGCTTCAGTATCTGCAATATTCAGCACCATTCGCGATTCCTCAATCAGTGAACATCCCCACTTCTGACCTTATGATGGAGGGAAGGTCATTGATGAAGCAGCTGAAGATGATTGGACCTAGGACACTATCCTGAGGAACTCCTGTAGTGATGTCCTGGGACTGAGATGATGATTGACCTCCAACAACCACAACCTTCTTCCTTTGTGCTAGGTATGAGTCCAACCATTAAAAAATACAATTGGAAATTCGTCCCATATCAAGGAAAGCAGCAGTTATAATTAGAGTCATAGAGTTACACAGCATAGAACCAGCCCCTTCGGCCCATCGTGTCCGTGCCAGCCATCAAGCACCTATCCACTCTTATCCTATTTTCCAGCACTTGGCCCGTAGCCTTGTATGCTATGGTATTTCAAGTGCTCATCTAAATACTTCTTAAATGTTGAGAGGGTACCTGCCTCTACCACCCCTTAAGGCAGTGTGTTCTAGATTCCAACCACCCTCTGGGTGAAAATTTTTTTCCTCGAATCCCCTCTAAACCTCTTTCCCCTTACCTTAAATCTATGTCCCCTGGTTATTGACACTTCCACTAAGGGCAAAAGTTTCTTCCTATCTACGCCCCTCATAATTTTGTATACCTCAATCAGGTCCCCTCTCAGCCTTCTCTGCTCTAAGGGAAACAACCCGAGCCTATCCAGTCTCTCTTCATAGCTGAAATGCTCCAGCCCAGGGAACATCCTGGTGAATCTCCTCTGCACCCTCTCCAGTGCAATCACATCTTTCCTATAGTGTTTTATACAGCTCCATCATAACCTCCCTGCTCTTATATTCTATGCCTCAGCTAATAAAGGCAAGTATCCCATATGCCTTCCTAACCACCTTACCTCCCTCTGCTGCTGCCTTCAGTGATCTATGGAGAAGTACACCAAGGTCCATCTGTCCCTCTGTGCTTCCTAGACTCCTACCATCCATTGTTTATTCCCTTGTTAGTCCTCCCAAAATGCATAATTTCACACTTCTCAGGATTAAATTCCATTTGCCACTGTTCTGCCCATCTTACCAGCCCATCTATATCGTCCTGTAATCTAAGGCTTTCCTCCTCGCTATCTACGTCACCATCAATTTTCATGTCATTTGCAAACTTACTGTTCTTACCTCCTATATTCACATCTAAATCATTAATGTACACTACAAACTGCAAGGGTCCCAGCACCGATCCCTGCGGTACACCACTGGTCACAGGATTCCACTCGCAAAAACAACACTCGACCATCACCCTCTGCCTCCTGCCACTAAGCCAGTTTTGGATCCACTTTGCCAAATTGTCCTGGATCCCATGGACTCTTACCTTCTTGACCAATCTCCCATGTAGGACCTTATCAAAAGCCTTACTGAAGTCCGTGTAGACTACATCATTTACCTTCATCTATACACCTGGTTACCTCCACGAAAAATTCAATCAAATTTGTTAGACACGATCTCCCCCTGACAAAGCCATGCTGACTATCCCTGATTAATCCCTGCCTCTCCAAGTGGCGATTAATCCTGTCCTTCAGAATTTTTTCCAATAGTTTCCATAACACTGATGTTAGACTCACTGGCCTGTAATTACCTGGTCTATCCCTACTACCCTTCTTGAATAATGGTTCCACATTCGCTGTCCTCCAGTCCTCTGGTACCTCTCCTGTACCCAGAGAGGATTTGAAAATTTGTGTCAGAGCCCCTGCAATCTCCTCCCTTGCCTCACAGAGCAGCCTGGGATACATCTCATCTGGTCCTGGGGATTTATCCACTTTTAAGACTGGTAAAACCGCTAATACCTCCTCCCTTTCAATGCTAATTTGTTCAAGTATATCACAATCCACATCCCTGATCTCTACACCTACATCGTCCTTCTCCATAGTGAACGCAGATGAAAAAGTAATCATTTAAAACCTCACCTATGTCCTCCGGTTCCACACACAGATTGCCACGTTGGTCCCTAATGGACCCTACTCTTTCCCTGGTTATCCTCTTGCCCTTAATATACTTATAAAACGCCTTGGGATTTTCCTTTATCTTGTCCGCCAGTGTTTTTTCATGCCCCCCTTTGCTCTCCTAATTACTTTTTTAAGTACCACCCTACATTTTTTATACTCCTCTAGTGCTTCCACTGTTTTCAGCCCTCTGAATCTGCCATAAGCATCCTTTTTTTTTCCTTATCCAATTCTCTATATCCGTTGACATCCAGGATTCCCTGGACTTGTTGGTCCTACCCTTCACCTTTACGGGAACATGTTGGCCCTGAACTCTCACTATTTCCTTTTTGAATGACTCCCATTGGTCTGATGTAGACTTTCCTACAAGTAGCTGCTCCCAGTCCAGTTTGGCCGGATTCTGTTTTATCGTATTGAAATCGGCCTTCCCCCAATTCAGTACTTTTATTTCCGGTCCATTTTCCATAACTACCTTAAATCTTCGAGTTATGGTCACTATCCCCGAAATGTACCCCCACTGCCACTTCTACCATTTGTCCGGCTTCATTCCTTAAGATTAGGTCCAGTACTGCCCCTTCTTTAGTAGGACTTTCTACGTGTTGGCTCAAAAAGCTCTCCTGGATGCACTTTAAGAATTCCTCCCCCTTTAAGCACTTTGCACGAAGACTATCCCAGTTAATATTTGGGAAGTTGAAATCCCCTACTATTATTACCCTATTATTTTTACATCTCTTTGAGATTTGCCGACATACCTGCTCCTCTATCTCTCCCTGACTGTTTGGAGGCCTGTAGTACACTCCCAGCCAAGTGATTGCCCTCTTTTTGTTTTTAAGTTCTATCCATGTGGCCCCTCATTTGAGGAACCGTCTAAGATATCATCCCTCCTTACTGCAGTAATTGACTCCTTGATCAATAGCACAGTGCCACCTCCTCTATTACACCCCACCCCTGCCTCCATCATGCCTGAAGATTCTATAGCCTGGAATATTGAGCTGTCAGTCCTGCCCTTCCCTCAACCATGTCTCTGTGATAGCAATAATATCATATTCCCATGTGTTAATCAATGCCCTCAATTCACCTGCCTTACTTGTAAGACTCCTTGCGTTAAAATATATGCAATCCAGCCATGCATTATTCGTTTGTGCCTTAACAGGTCTGTATTTGCTCTGCCTTCCAGACTGATTTAGTTTCTCTTCTATATTTGACTGTGCATCACCCCCTACTGTACCTCCACTCTGTAATCCCACCCCCCTGCCAAATTAGTTTAAACTCCTCCCCAACAGCACTAGCAAAGCTCCCTGCAAGGATGTTGGTCCCGTTCTGGTTCAGGTGCAACCTCTCCGACTTGTATAGGTCCCACCTTAGCCAGAAACAGACCCAGTGATCCAGTGTTCTTTGTTTTTTGTTGAAACTAAAGCTCTCCCTCCTGCACCATCTCTTCAGCCACGCATTCATCTATTCTTCTATTCCAATACTCACTAGCATGTGGCATCGGGAGTAATCCAGAGATTACAACCTTTGAGGTCCTGCTTTTTAATCTGCTACCTAGCTCCCTAAATTCTTGTTGCAGGACCTCATCCCTCTTTCTACCTATGTCGTTGGTACCAATGTGAACCACAACCTCTGACTGTTCACCCTCCCCCTTCAGAATGTGCTGCAGCCGTTCCTTGACATCCTTGACCCTAGCACCAGGGAGGCAACATACCATCCTGGAGTCTTGTTTTCAGCCACAAACTCCTATCTGTACCCCTTATGATAGAAACCCCATCACTATAGCTCTCCTACTCTTTTTCCTTCCCTGCTGTGCAGTTGAGCCACCCAGGGTACCACAGACTTGGCTCTTGCTGCATTCCCCTGAGAAGCCATCTCCCTGAACAGTATCCAAAGCAGAAAATCTGTTAGAGTGGGAGATGGACCAAGGGGACTCCTGCACTACCTGCCTCATTCTTCTACTTTGCCTGGTGGTTACCATTCCCTTTCTGCCTGAGCAGTCTTTACCTGCAGTGTGACCACCTCCCTGTACGTGCTATCCATGATGATTTCAGCCTTGTGGATGCTCCACAGTGTCCCCAGCCGCCGCTCCAGATCCGAAAGGTGGATTTCGAGTAGCTGCAGCTGGAGACATTTCATGCACACGTGTTCGCCCTGGACACTGGAAGAGTCCCTGACTTCTCACATTGCACAGGAGGAACACTCCAGGCTGCCGAGCTGCCCTGCCATGATTTACCCTTAATTTACTCCCTTAAATTACTCAAAAATTAGAGATTATTTACACTAGGGACCTTGATTCTATAAAAAAACACTACTTACTATATAAAAAAACTGTAGACCTTACCTTTCTCTTTACTTTAATTACTAACCCAGCTATTTAGAGTTATTCTCTAACAGCAGTTACTCACCAACCAATCACCTTGCAGCTTTCCTGTCACGTCACTTTTCACTTTGTTTTCAAACTCTCGCTCTCTCTCCCGGCCTCTTTATGCTCCACTGCACTCTTGCTGTTTCCGAAACAAATATCAATTTAAAAAATATTCAGTGGTTATCAGCTTCTGTGCTTTGCCTTGTTATGGTGCATGATCAGTGGCGAAATTTGAAAGGGGGGAAATGGGCTATCTAAGTTAGATTCAAAGCACTGTAAAGTTTTGCAATGGAGCAAATCATTTGTAGGCTTATGTTGGCCTTTAACTTGTACTAATTTTTTATTTGCTTATTTATTTTAAGCACTGGTTGCAATTTGATGCTAAATCACTTCAATCCAAACATCTTATGTTTTCCGCCACTTGGAGAACAAAGAGAAGATGGAGAGTTAAGTGAGAGCCAAGCCAGGAGTTCTTGGAGTGTGGCGCAAACAGAGATTTATATCTGTAATTCATTACTATTGTATATATCAATCTAGGAACAAAAAAGGCATGTTGCTGAGTGGGAAAATGACTTAAAAGGGCAAGAAAACAGTGGTCAGGAAGTTTCTTTTGAAGCAAAGATGAAAATATTTTGCAGATAACAGCAACTTGCTTCTTTATCAAAGAATGTATATTTAGGCTCTGGATTGTTGGCAAATATCACTTTCCTTTGTTACAATTATGATTGAAGACTGTGGTCATGGAAATAGGCCATCTTAGCTTGTTCCATGCTTGAACTGGTGTTCCAGATCCCAATCAACTTGGATGGAATCTATATTCCTGTGTTAATTATCAAATCAAAAATTCATTCCATTTCTTTTTTTATGCTTTAATGGAATCCATACTTGCAAGCCAATTTTGTTTTCATATTTTGCTTTAGGGTGATGGCTTCACAACAATACCAAGTTATTAAGTAACTTGGAGTGAAATCGCCATGTTTAAATTCTGGCAATTGGGATGTTATAACCAGGTGAGAAAGGGGTCTGGGGTTCCCTCTCAGCCTTCACCTGGTCTTACCGTAACAGGGTTTAATTTTAAACACACAGTCTTTTTAGCTCCCCCTCAGTGAATCTTTGTTCACTAACTTTCAATTATAAGGCGACAAAACTAGCCAAACATGTTTTCTTAGGTTTAAAGAAAAAAGGTTGAACTTTATTAAACTTAAACTCTAATTCGGTTAAAGCCTACAGATATGTGATGCGCCTGCGCTAGCATGCATACATGATACACACATGCAGATAGAGACAGAAAAGAGCAGAAGAAATAAAGTGGAAAAGTTTGAGGCAATATCTGAAGATTTTTTAAATTATGGTTCCTCGAGCTTGCTGCAGTGTCCTTGATTGTAGGTAGGTCTTGTTTTTCGTTGGGGCCCAGTATTCTTCTTAAACCTTGCTCAATGTAAGAGACTTTTCTTTCTTGGGGGTCATGTATCTTCAGTGGATTTGGAGTTCCATGAGAAAGAGACGGGAGCTGACAGGAGAGGTCTTCTCACTCCAGGAGCAAACAGTCTTTTTTTTCTAAACTCTTTGTAAAATTCAGAAAAACCCAGGTTGCCAAGCAGGTTAGTCATGTGACTAGCTGGTCTGACGACGTCTGTTTGTGGATTCTCTTGTCTTAGCCGACCCTGGAATGTCTCTTCTTACACACAATACCTGGTGCTCAAAGTCCATTGTGGGTTAAATTTGAGCAGGGAATAACCCCTTTGTCCCTCCAAGCACTGTCTGTTCATATGCAAATGTTTTTTCCATCCAAGTCTGGTGATTTTTTTAACAAGTCCTTTCTTCACTCCAGCAACAATTTAAAATCAATGTTCATATGACAAAATTAACATGCCTCATTCTTGGTAGGTGGGAGTCTAGCATGACACTTCCACACCCAGCAGAATGAAATGCCATTTGAGAAAAGCACAGTTCATTAAAAGTGTCAAGGGAGAAAATATAAGATACAGTAAAAAAGCATGCATCTCTCTTTCTTGTTCATTCACATTCATTCATAAATCCTTAGACTTATTGCAGCCTGTCTTTTCTTGATAGCAGTTTGCTTTTAAATGCCCTTTTCGGCATCCTAATAAACCTGTGGTTCTTTAGGGAAGTTTTTCTTCAGTTTGCCCATTTCCGTGACTGCCTAGGCTCTTTGTTCCTGTTGAGGTCTGCAAAGGGTGGTGGGTGGGTGGGGTTGATTGAATTTGCCCTAAGTTGGAATTTTTTTTCTCAGGAGAGTCAGTAGTGCGCGGGTCTGTCCTGAACTCTCTTTCAGTGCTTTGCTGAGTCATGCAAAGGCTTTTGACTTAAGGAAATTCGTGGTTCTCTTTTTTTCTGACTGTGGGGGAGGATTCTTTGATAATCTCTCCTTTTTCCTTTGGGACACTCCTGCCTGCAGGTATTTGTGCTGACTCCACTGCATTCCCCTGTGGCACTTCGACTAGGTGAGACATCACACTTACAGTTTTTCTGCCCCCGAGAGGTGTTTCTTTATCTCTGCAGGTTCCTGTAAATACTGTTAGCAACTCTGGTGGGGTGCATCTAGTGTCTGCATTTACATAGGAGGATGTGGGGTCTAACTTTTCAAATCTATCGGGGTTGGCTGAGCTGGGGTTTCCATCTGGGATTCCTCCCGGACTTCCTTTAACCTCCCTCTTGGTCATTTTTCCCCCTTGCTTTTCTAACCTTTTGCCAGCCTTGTGCCTTTTGTTCTTAGCGGGTGTCCTATACAGTTCAACAGTCCTCTGCTGGAGGGTCCTCCTAACACCGGTACAGGACATAGGGTGCAGGTTTCACTGTAGGTTGGGGTTTCCCCTCAACCTGGCACATGTGGCAACTCCTGCAGTATTCCACCACATCTTTGTGGCATTTTGGCCAGTCAAACTGCTGTCTTATGCGGGCTTTGGTCTTTCGTATTGCAGCATGTACAGCCATTGTAGTCTCGTGGGCCCTTTTTAATATTTCTCTCCAGTACCTCTGTGGCACCATGAACTGGTGAACTACTGTCCACTCCTTGCTCTCAGGTCTGTGAGGAGAACTCCATTTCCTCACAGTACCTCATTCTTTAAATAGTAGCAGTCAGGGACACCCTCTGCTTCACTTTCAGACTGGGCAGCCTGTGCTAACTCTCTCAATACTGGGTTGGTTTGCTGAGCCTCAGCTAGGGAAAATTTATTTAATTCACTCCCTGGGTCTTCTAACTTCCCAAAGAAAGTCTCGGACAGACAGACCTCATGGTCATTTGCCTGCAGTGCCAATTCATTCTCCTCTGGGGGAGCTGGTTAGATCATGGCCTGATTCACGACACACTCCGGGAAACTGCAGGGGACCGTCTCCTGCTACTGCAGTCTTTCTTTCACTACTGGGGAAGCTACCACCTTCACCCCCGCCAGATCATTACCTCGGAGCAGGTCACCCGGTTCACAGGCAAACTAGGGACAATCCCTACGCTCACCAGCCCCGAAACTAGGTCGCACTCCAGCTGCACCTGGTGTACAGATACAGGCATACACTGCCCTCTAATACCATTCACCACCATTTTGCTGTTCACTGCACTCTCTGGGGGAAAGGTCAGGCCTTTTCCCAGTAAAAGCGATCGAGTGGCCTCTGTGTCCCTGAGAATTACTATGGGCTTGCTTGCCCCAATCAAGGGGAATGGGGTTACTTTTCCTTCAAACACAAAACCCCGATAACCTTCAGGAATCCTATTAAATGTTCCTGCATTTGCAGTAGTAAGCTGCCTGGGTCTCACTCTTACAGCAGTTAAAGCCACGGCTTGTTCTGCTGTGCTTTCCATCAGAGTCTCATCTTCACTGAGCGGGTGTGCCCTGATCAACCCTACAGGTTTTCCCTTTAGTTTCCAGCAGTCAGCTTTTAGATGACCTGCTTTATTACAATGGAAGCACACAGGTCTCTGAGTCTCACTCCTGCTCACAGCACCTTCCTTTTTGACTAGAGGAGGGCCCCTGTGTCTCTTGCTTTTCTTTCTCTCCCAGGACTGCTTGGGCTCCTATCACCTTCCCACCCTTTGTCCTTTTCGGATTTGTGGGGTGATTAGGAAAGGTTCTCCCCTGGGAAACAGACTTATAGATTAAAGCAAACTCATAAGCAAGAACTTGCTGGGCTCCCTGAACGCGCTGCTCCCCTACATGGGTCTTTATGGAGAGTGGGAGAGAGTGTTTAAATTCCTCTAACAGAGTTACTTCTTTGAGATTCTCATAGCTGAGCTGTACATTAAGAGCTCTCAGCCACTGGTCAAAAGCCAGCTGCTTACTTCTTTCAAACACCAGATAAGTTTGATTAGCTTGCTTCTTGAAGGTTCTAAACCATTGGCGATAGGCTTCAGATACTAATTCATACGCCCCAAGGATAGCATTTTTTGTTAGTTCATAATTTGATGAACTATCATCTGACAACAGGGAATAAACCTCATGGGCTTTTCCGGTTAGCTTGCTTTGTAATAAAGGAGGCCAGGTCTCAGCTGGCCATTTTAACTGCCTTGCCAGTTCTCAAAAGGCACAAAAAATGCTTCCACATCTTACTCATTGAATTTTGGGATTAGTTGAGATAGTTTTAACAATTCTATACCCAGCCCTGAATTATGCTCCTCCATATTGACCATGCCTTCACTAGGGTTACTCTGCCGCCCCCTAGTTAACTCAAGCCGCATCAGCTCTCTCTCTTCACATTCTTTCTGGAAGGTTCCTTCGCTTTCTCTCTCCTCATTCTCTTTGTCTTCTCGTTCCTTCTGGAAGGCTTTTTCTTCTCTCTCTCTTTCCTCAAATTCAAGTTTCCTCTGTTCCAATTGTATCTTTGCTAGCAATACCCTGTCAGAGTCTATTTCTAACCCTGTTTCTGCTTCTTCAGATTCGAGGAAGAAAATGGTTGGCCATTAGTTTTAGGAGTTCAGACTTTCGAGCTTTGCCACGTACAGTGATCACACACTGCTCAGCCATTTTTCTCAGCTCTTCCATAGACAGTGCTTTTAATTTATCCAAAGTTACTTCACCCTGGCTTGGGGAGCTACGAGCTTCAGTTGCAGACATGTTAGTATTCAATCACACACAACCACAAGAAAACCTGTATAGAAATCTTGCTCTTTTTGATTGGAAACAATTTAGCTTCCCACTTCCAATTTCTCTCATTTGTCTGTGGGTAAAATCCAGGATGGAAGCCCCCAAATTTCTGTTATGACCAGGTGAGAAAGGGGTCTAGGGGTTCCCTCTCAGCCTTCACCTGGTCTTACCATAACAGGGTTTAATTTTAAACACACAGTTTTTTAGCTCCCCCTTAGTGAATCTTTGTTCACTAACTTCCAATTATAAGGCAAAGAAACTAGCCAAACAGGTTTTCTTAGGTCTAAAGAAAAAAGGTTGAACTTTATTAAACTTAAACTCTAATTCAGTTAACGCCTAAGGTTACACGATGCGCCCAGGCTAGCATGCATACGCGATACACACATGCAGATACACACATGAGACAGAAAAGAGTAGAAGAAATAAAGTGGAAAAGTTTGAGGCAATATGTATTTTTTTTGTCATGGTTCCTCGAGCTCGCTGCAGTGTCCTTGATTGTAGGTAGGTCTTGCTTTTTGTTGGGGCCCAGTATTCTTCTTAAACCTTGCTCAATGTAGGAGACTTTTCTCTCGTGGGGTTCATGTGTCTTCAGTGGATTTGGAGTTTTGTGAGAAAGAGATGGGAGCAGACAAAAGAGGTCTTCTCACTCCAGGAGCAAACAGTCATTTTTTTCAAAACTCTGTACAATTCAGAAAAACCCAGGCTGCTAAGCAGGTTAATCATGTGACTAGCTGGTCTGACCACGTCTGTTTGTGGATTCTCTTGTCTTAGCCGACCCTGGAATGTCTCTTCTTACACACAACACCTGGTGCTCTAAGTCCATTGTGGGTTAAATTGGAGCAGGGAATAGCCCCTTTGTCCCTCCAAGCACTGTCTATTCATAAGCAAATGTTTTTTCCATCCAAGTCTGGTGATTTTTTTTATCAAGTCCTTTCTTCACTCCAGCAACAATTTAAAATCAATGTTCATATGACAAAATTAGCATGCCTCATTTTTGGCAGGTGGGGGTCTAGCATGGCAGGGATCAACTCATTTTATTAAATAGCAAACCTGTGTGGGCATTGATTGGAACAGTTCTATGGGTGCACAAACATCGATGGGTAGTGCTTTTAAGAATTTTGGAAATGGGGTAAGTTGGCATAACTTTCTTAATTCTACGAATTGTCATGCGTTGTAGCCTGTGCTGCATATTTTGCTCAGTGTATGGCTTATTTTGCTGAAGTTCAAACTGTTGACTTTTGACTAGTGACTGACACTTGTTACCCTTACTGTGAGGCAAAGCAGATACTTGATAAAAGAGGATCATGGACCACAAAAAGTGGAACAATAATCCAAAGATAACAATAAAACCAGGACAATGATGAGAAAGCTAGACAAGTGTGGTCAGGCAACCTTACAAAGAATCTTGTAGGTAGATGAGTAATGTTAAACCAGTTGACCATTTTGAATTCTTTGGAAAACAAGTTAATAAGGATCTTGTGAATAATAACCCCATATATGGTTTGACGTTCCTGCCGGGATGCATAAAAACCCAACATCTTTTGTGCTTGGGCAGAGGTATCAGTGAAGACCATCCAGCCATTGGAAGAACACCTAACTGTCAGAAAACTGCCTGCCTGTAAGGGAACTTGAAGCGACCATGCTACCAACTTAATTGTGACTTCTGCCCAGGGATCAATGGGAGATAATATTGTTTTAATACATAATATTGATGTGGGAGCCTAATGCTCTATAATTGTCTTCTAATTTCTTGAAACTGTTACATGTTTGATTAAGCCTATAATAAATAAACCACTGATTACCATTTGGCATCTTGTCCAAACAGTGGTGTGTTTGCATATGTGTGGAAGTGTGTTTGTTTTTGAACATGGGCTACAGAGATGATTCATGACACATGCATTAATTATCCATGGGACCATGTCTTCAGGCTCAGGTGCAGCTAACAGACTCTCTAACAGAGAATCAGTTGCGATGGAAGCCAAACCTGTGAAATGGAAACATATTAATTTTGTTATATGGGACACTACTTGAACCTTTTTTACTGGACATTGCACATAACTTGTTTAAAAAAAGATCACAGAGCTGAACAGCTGAAAACATGGTTGAACATTTGCATTCTGAGAGACAGTTGAATAGAGAGACAATGGGAGTGCTCACTGATTCAATTAACCAGATTGGTCTGGGCAATCATGATAATCCACATTCTTTGTCTGTGTAAGAGCCAGAACCCCACACCCCACCGAGTATGACTAGAGAGCTTTGAGAATCATCAACCCTCCCAGAAGATGCTGCCTCAAACACATGACTTACCTACTGGCCAGACTGGAACCGAAAGACAGTAACTGAATTATATTTATTGCCAACCCTACTTAAACCCTCCCCCCCCAACCTTTAATTCTTTCTCCCCCTCTGTATCTATTTGTGTGTGTGATTATCTATGCTAGTGTGGTTGCGTCACACATTTTAATAACTTTAACCAAGTTACAGTGATAAGGCTAAAAAACTTACATCTTTCTTGTTTAAACCTAAGAAAACCTGTCTGGTTCATTTGCAATTACAATTAGAGTGCAGTGAACAAATGACTCACTGATGGGGGTAAGCTAAAATCACTGTGTTTTAAAAGTCAAACCCTGTTATGGCCAAACCAGGGAAGGGGCAAGAGGGGAGCCTGAGACCCCTTCCTCACCCAGTTGTAACGCAGTGCATTGCCAGGTTGAGGTTGTCTGGGAAGGTGGTAACAGACCTGGCAAACCTGCTGAAGAAGAGTTACAGGGGAACTCTTCAGTGGGCACTGCAATCCTGCTAGCTAGATTAGAACTGTACTCAATCTGTATGTGACTTTAACTTCTAAAATAGAACATTACCAGGTTGAGCAACTATTCAATTCATGTCTTTATCCAGATATTGAGACACTGTTTGAAAATGCACACAACTTGAACACCTACAATCCCAGAGACAGAGGAACCTCTACGATGCCTAAGGTTCAGGAATTAGTTGATTGACTATGTGGGTATATCCAGGCGCTGAGGAACAATCAATGTCTTACATGAAGTTGAATAACTATTACAAACTGAACACCTGCAGGCTCATGATAGCTCTATACAAGCTGTACATCAAGGCATACACCCACTGAATTCAGGGCCGTGACTGAGCCCTTCAAAAATTTACTTGAATTGGGCCAGATGCTAAATGTTCCGTCTACATGTGGGTAGGTGTAGTCAGGGATCAGTAACTATTTTTTTTAACCTGAACAGCCTTTTTAAAAAATATTCCTAAAATAAAAACTAACATGAATGTTCAGCATTTCTAAACCAGATGCTTGACAAATTGCTGTGTTTCTGGTAGAATGCATAATTTGCATATTGTCATGAAAATGTGCTGTGCTGAATGATGATTTTTAATTCATCAGTTAGTAACCTAGATTAAACTTTTAAAAGGAAAGCTGGAATCCTAAATTCAACTTTTACAAAGGCAGCAGCTAAGATGGCCGCAGCAGCTAAGATGGACACCACAGTTTTCATTGAAATACCTCACATTCCAAGGTATCGAGTTGGAGATGCATGTCTGAACAGCCCTCATCCAGAACAATGGCTTGAGCAGTTTGAATGCTACCTGGTATCTCTTTCATTAGCAAGACATTCAAAGCCATTTCGGAACATTAACTCCAGTGGAGATGAACGTCCAGGGGTAAACATTGAAACAATAAGACTTGAGAGAGATTGAAATTCTTAGACTTGGATCTCATTAAAGTGAAAAATAGAATACACTGAGACAATCATGTGACAGTCAGTCCAACTGTGAGAAAACTTGGAGTTTCTTTTGGACACAGCAGACAAGCTTTGAGTTCTAATAAGTGCAGAACCCCAGCAGGGCTCTCTCTCTCTCTCTTCAGGTAATACTGTAAGTTTTGAACCCTGTCTGTGGACTGCAAAACATCCAATCTATCATTGCTGCAGACAGAGATTCCAGAGAGAAAGCCATCTACATCACTGTCTCCAAGAAAACCCTGAACCAGGTGGCCACCTCTACCAGCCAGGAACGTCAGGACCACAAATTCAGCCAGAAGGCCACTGAAGTGCCAGACTCCACAGACTGTATATTATTTTATTTGTTCTGGACTTTAATCCAACCAATCCATTCTTCATCACTTTGTAGCCAACTTGCATGTGTGTGTGTGTGAAAGTTGGAGCGTCATTTATTATTTTTACTTAGATCGCATTTTTATTTTAAGTTCAATAAACTAACCTCTTTCTTGTTTGAATTCAAGGAAACCTGTCCAATTGGTTCTTTTACGGACCATAGCACAGAAAGGGTTAAATACTCACTGAATTGTTGAGCAAATTCACTGTTTAAAAAAAAACCCTGCTGCGGTCAAACAAGGAGAGGGACATGGCCTTTCGACTCCTCGCCCGATCGTAACAATATATAATAAATAAAAGCATGTATCAAATTTATTTATCAATAGGAAAATAAATTAAAATGGACCTAACTCTGAATTATTGTGTTTTTTGACACTTTTTGCATCTTTTTTGATTTTTTCCCCCTTAGTATCTCCAGTATATGCATGTTCTGGTTGTATGCATCAATTTGCATGAATTATGTACAATCATGTTTGAAAAGAAAATGTAAAAATTGTGAAGCATATTAATTTAAAGGAAAAACAGTACGCTTCCATTCTGAATAAAAATGTAATTAGAAATTTACATAAAACTGAAAGAATGCTTTGTCTTCAGTGTTATCTTGAAAAATCTTATAATAAATGGAATGTTTTTTAATATAGTTTTGTCAGTGAAGTCATCTTTAAAACAAACTTTAACTTATGATGCATAGAATTAAGACATTTCTTGGGCTATTGATACTCGTGATTTTTTAAAAAAGCTTCTAATAGCACATTCAGAATAATTTATCCTCTCAGCTAAATTAGAAACAATAATACTTGCAGCCACAAAACCTGTTCCTCAACCAAAGGCATTATCTATAATAATAGTGTAGCTATGCCAAGAATAGGTTTCTTCAGAGCATGATGAAGTTTTTTGTTAAAATTATCATTTGAAACCATAAAGTGCAGTAGAATGATTAGCCTTTTATCCACACAACAAAAACACAGCTCTTACTTTTCTTTAATTTTTTTCGGCTTTTTTCATGATAATGTGATCCAACTGGGAAAGATTGGGAGCCGAAATGAAATGTTAAAGAGTCGCATGCAGCTCTCGGCCAAAGGTTGCTGACCCCTGTTATAGATTAATGATATACAACTGAGGGAGATATCACATATTGTGTATACCCATCATGTTTCATCTGCTAGAGGAGTTGTCAAAGATAGGATGGGGAAAAGCCATGAGGAATTAAAAATAAAGACGAGGAGTTTACATTTAAAATGTTATGGGAAAGGAAGTCAAATTAGGTCAATGAGGACAAAGGTGATGGGCAAACAAGAATTTGTGCAGGACAGGATACATGTGTGAAAGCTTTAAACAAGTTGGAGTAGATGGAGGAAGGGAGGCTAGAAAGCAGAGTGTGGGAGAACTATGAAGGTACAATTCAGGATTTCAGTGGGACAGGTTCTGAGGTAGGAGGCTGTATTATTACAAATTTGGAAGTCAGGGATGTTTGTGGTGGAAGAGGTATGGCCTAAAAGTGAGCTCATGATTCAATAGAGTACTGAGGTTGCAAATTGTCAGAGACTGTGACCAGTGAGCTGGAGGAATCAGTGGCAAAGGGGTAGAGTATGTGGCAGGGCCCAAAACTGATGGCTTCAATCTTAGAGTCATAGAGAGATGCAGCACTGAAACAGGCCCTTCGGCCCACCAAGTCTGTGCCGACCATCAACCACCCATTTATACTAATCCTACATTAATCCCATATTCCCTACCACATCCCCACCTTCCCTCAATTCTCCTACCACCTACCTACACTAGGGGCAATTTACAATGGCCAATTTACCTATCAACCTGCAAGTCTTTGGCTATGGGAGGAAACCGGAGCACCCAGCGGAAATCCACGCGGTCACAGGGAGAACTTGCAAACTCCGCACAGGCAGTACCCAGAACCGAACCCGGGTCACTGGAGCTGTCTTCCCAATGTTGAGCTGGAGGAAGTTGCGATTCATCCAGGACTGACTATACAGAGGCAGTAATGGGCTTAGAATAATAGTCTGCCAGTAATGTTAGTGGGCCAAGACAGTTTTTTGTAATTCTTTCATGGGTTGTGGGCATCGCTGGCAGACCAGCATTTGTTTCCCATCCCTAATTGCCCTTGAACTGAATGGCTTGCTAGGTAGGCCATTTCAGAGGGCAGTTAAGAGTCAACCGCATTGCTGTGGGTCTGGAGACATATAGGCCAGACCAGGTAAGGACAGATTTCCTTCCCTTAAAGGACATTAGTGAACCAAATGGGTTTTTACAGCAATCGATAGTTTAATGGCACCATTACTGAGACTAGCTATTCATTCCAGATTTTTTTAAATTAAGTAATTGAATTCAAAATCCACCATGGTGGACTTTGAACCCGCGACCACAAGGCATAAGTCTGGGCCTCTGGATTACTAATCTAGTGACATTAGCACTATGCCACTGTCTCACCAGCTGACATATTCCTGCATCTCTCTCACCAACCTAGGCAAGCACTGTCAGAAACATCCTGGAGGATAGAAGTAGTGAACATGTGGAAGTAGCACCAGATGAGAAGGAAATAGTAAATCTTTATGCCACAGCAGGAGCGAAACCTGCTGGTCATCATCAAGGACCTTGGTTTTTTGGAAAATGCAGCAATGTGGTGGCATTGGCCAGCTTCATCATGACTCTGATGCTATCAATGGAAATGTAAATTGGGTTGTTTGTCTGTTGGGCAGCCAATTCCCGATGCCTATTATGCACCTAGGCAATGAGTTGAAGAACTACCCCCGACTTCTCTTTTCCCCTCACTCTCATCCCTTTACCTTTCATTCTATCAAATTTCATTCACACTGAATTCACAGAACTGAAGCCAAAACCTTGATTGACCCACAATCATTTCCTTCAGGACCATCAGACATGAATCTCACTCACTTTGAACCCAGTCCTCTTTATTTGAGATCTATGTTTTGCCCTGTGTTTTAAGGGGTTAGTGTTAGCCTGGGAGGCTGCAGGCTGACTTTCCATTAGTTTGGCTGGATTAAAACCACATTCAGTCCTAGCCAGTAGGACAATTTTCATTCTACTTGTGAACCTCTCCACACAATGTTGAAGGCTTAACTGAATTAGCTTCTACAACTGGTAGGAGAGAGACTGCATCAGTAAAGGTCTCTAAGGATACATCTCTTTCCTTTGGAAGGATATTGGCCAAAATAAACAACTTATTTACAAAATAAAATCAACTACAACCCCACTACCTTGCTGCGCCATCCACCCACTTGCAAGTGATTCGAGGCGTTGGGTTGAGGGGCACACAATGACAGAGCATGACAGAGCAGCAACCGTGCTAAGTTCTAAATGTACCATCCAGGAATTCCAGGATGGAAGATACAAAGAACTGAATCTGGACATTCTCCGACATACCGAGTCAGCAGGATGTCTGAAGTGGTTAATCAGACATCGAGGAGAAAATAAAATGTTCTCTTAAACGACAAGAGACAAGCCAACCCTTTCAGAATGTTTTACCACTGTTACTATGTAACCAAACCCATATAAAAACAATCTGAACATAGACCCAGCATTTTACCAACATAATTGAGAGATTGCAGCACGGTGTTATAATTCTGAATACAGCTAAGATTAGAGCAATATTATTCAGGAACAAGTAAAAATAATCCGGGCTGTTTGAGCAGGAAATTGCTGTCGACATTTTGAAAGCTATCTGGTTGTAATTCTGAATAATCAATGACACTTTAAAGGGTTTTTGAACCCTTAGAACAAAAAAAAAACACTCCAAAGACTGTTTCATTGAAATAGATTTTGCCACTTTAATAGTTTTATTAGTTATGCAGAAATGGTGCCAGCAGTAATTATAATCACAATTTAAGAATTACAGTATTGTTTAGTCTCACAGTGGCACTGTTTACTGCCGAGATAAGACAGATTTTACAAGGTAACTGCCCTGCTCTTGAAATTTTGTTTTAGAATCTATCATTTTCTAGACTAACAGTGACTTTGCCTTGACATGTAAAGTTTCACCAGCCTACTACAGATTCCTTTCCTGGTTATTTATGGACGTTGATGTAATTCCACTTTGCTGTTTGCAACTTCTCTGCAAAGTAACACAGGCATTCTGCCACAACTGATTTGAGACTAGTACCTATTCAGATTGTGTGCCAGCAGACTTGAATTATACCATTGGTTCCACATGGCTCTCAGGCTGAAGGGTTCAGAATATCTGAATATATAGAATAACAGAATTTACTGCACAGAAGCAAGCCATTTGGCCAGCTGGACCATGCTGGGGTTTATGGTCCATCTGAGCCTCCTCCCACCCCTCTTCATCTAATCTATCAGCATATTTTTCAAATCCTTTCTCCCTCACGTGTTTAGCTAGCTCCCCTTAAACGTACCTATGCTATTTACCTCACCTATCCTGTGGTAGCGAGTTCCATATTCTAACTATGCACTGGGTAAAGGTTTCTCTTGCATTCCTTATTGAATTTATTGGTGACTATCTTATATTTATGGCCCTTAGGTTTGATCTCCCCCCATAAGTGAAAATATTTTCTCTGCATCTACCCTAAAGATATTTAAGATCTGTATTTGGTCACCCCTCAGCCTTCACTTTTTTAAGGGAAAGGGCTCGGCTTGTTTAGCCTTTGCTGATAGGTACAATGGGAGGATTATTAGGCCCTGCCAGGACTGGAAACGGAGGTGGGCAGTGCTAAAAATAGCGCCGCTGGCCGGTGTGCTGATTCCCTGGCTCCATCCTGTCCTCAAGCCATTTTACTGGAGGTGGGATGCAGGCAGCCAGCAGGGCCTGAATGGGAGGATGGAGCCTGTTAGTGGCCATTTAAGACCATTGTTGGAGACCGACTGGGATTTTCCAATCGGCATCCATCTCCCGGCAGGTGGCGGGGGATAGTACAGCTGCCAGAAGGGGCCTTCCAGCGGCAGTCTTGGATGGGGTGGTAGCCAGCACTCCAGGCAGGCTTAGAGGCCTTCCCTACCTGCTTGGGTGCAGGTGCAGTCCTATGGAAGGGCTCCCCAACAGCCCTCCCCAACCCCCACAATAGTGGCTGGTTGCTGAATCTATCTTTAACTTTGAAAATGTTGGAGACAAGGCACCTCCATTTTGTGGTGCCCTCTCCCTCACTTACCTGCCATGGTATTCCTCTGTGTCTTTCAAGCTGATAGGTCTCTGAATGGCCCTCCAGTTTCGAGAGCCTGCCCGCCGTCCTTAGTTGGATGCTGAGCCCGCCCTCTGGGCATTAATTGGCCGTCCTGGGGGAAAACACATTGAGTGACTGTTTCCCACACATTGCAGGCTTTTGACCCCCAGTTGAGCCTGACATCTTGGTTCCGAAGACTGCAGGAAAATCCTGTCCAATATTTCAGTTCTGGTATCATCCTTGCAAACCTTTCTTAAACCTTCTCCAGTGTCTCTGTATTCTTTTTACAAAATGGAGGCCAGAACTGTGCTTAGTACTTGAAGTGTAGTCGAACCAATACTGTTTTTAGTTTAATGTTATTTAAAGTGTTGGTGGGACAGAAAGGTCCCTCATAGTAAAAAGATTTGAAACTTGCTTATTTTAAAGTTGCCAGGCAGATTGGATGCTGATTCACACTGACTGTAAGCTTTATTACAAATGATACGAAGCTGACAGCCCCAGGGATGTAGTCTCAAACTGCGAGTTCAGATCGGAGCCAAATATCTTCAGACCTGAACCGCACTATGATGCAAAGCCAGAAACATCTTACTTCAACAATTGTTCTGGTCCAATGGAGTACAGATTTACTCCCAGTTTTGGCAAATCCCATCAACAATAGTACTTACAGTTTGCATATGTATAGAAATAGAACAGGACCAGCTACTCATCGGTCTCTGTACCAAAGATAAACATTTCTAAAAAAATGTAAATGAACTGTCCTAATGCTGTATTTTTAGAACCTGTAAATGCTTGAGGTTTTGCTCTGATGTATTTTACTTGGGGCTCATTGTGTGTGCTCTCCTGGTACATTTGCTATAAAGCAGATGTTGTATCTCAGCTGAAATAGCCCAGATAAAATATTTTTTAAAAGAATGAATGTGCCCTGGTTTTTCTATTCTAGCTTCTGGCATTCAGTTGTAACGTCTGTGAATCTGATTCCTGCACAGACTCTTCATTGTTGCGAAATTTTCCCCTGAACAATGGATCAAGCTGAAGTTAGTTTTGCGTACCTATGTGAATTTGGAGCTGTTCCCAAATCCTATTACTGGAGACTTCTCCAATTTCTGCATCTATTAATGCAGGGGTACTTTGTCGGCACAAAGGTTTGATTTCCTGATTGACATCATTTGAATTGAGCACAGTATCTGTATCGCCACAGGCAATTTATCACAGCTCATTCTCACAGCATTGAGCTATTTAGTGTATAAAGGACACAAACTTGACCGTTGCTCCAGTTTGATGGATTTTTGTATTCTTTGACTAGATTCTTCAATATGATTGGCTAATATGCCATTAAAAACACAATGGGGTCAATTTTCAACTTATTAACGCCACAGGGGTTGGGGGTGAAAGGTCAGGAATCAATTCCTGCAGATTCCGACGAGTTAGAGCTCTCTTGTCTTCCAGTTGGGTCTGAAGCTCCTGCCTGCAGCAGGTGACAGCCTCACTAATCTATGTAAAGTGGGTAAAGAAAAACATCAAATTGTTTTCCAGCTCACTGGTGTGCTGGACGCTAACTCGTCAGCATGTCCAGGAAAATCTAGCCAGGCAGAGGCATCAGGCATGACTGCAGGCAGGTTGGCCTTTAACATACTAAATGCAGACGGCCTTTTAAATGCCCTTCTTGATTCTGACCCATGCAAGAGGGTGCTGCTGACTAATGCTCTGTACACCTGAATTTTGGTACCGATGCATAGGGAATGGTTTCGCCAGGCATGCTTCGAGAGGCAGCCATAGCAGCCTTTGGCCTTAGACAGGTTGATTATTATTTGAGATAATGCTACCTAGATAGATAAACTGTTCTACTGCATTGAGGTTGCTGCTGTCAATGCTGATCTGCGGTGGATTGTAATTTCTTCAGGGCCGTTGTTGGTACTGCATTTTTGTTTTCTTTAGGCTAATAGTAAGGGCAAAGGCATTTGCTGCTGCAGAGAAACAATTCAAAATGAGCTGCATTGCCTTCTCCAAGTGGTCAGCAAACAGAAGCTCCATGATAAGCTCTTCTGTGTTTTTTGGTATGTGCCAGTAGTTGCCACAGGTTAAAGAGACTGCCATTGTTAGGAAGCGGAAGTATACACCCTCTGTCAAGCCTGCTTTGGCCTCTTGAAGCATCATATTGGAAGAAAATAGGGAAAAGGGTCAGTGCCGGAACACACCCTTGCTTAACACCATTGGAGATATAGGGAAGCTGTCTGAGAGAATTCCATTCTGCTTGACCTGACCTTACTGGCCTTCATGCAATTGACAGAGAATGATAGGAACCTTGGAGGACACTCCAATCTATATAGCATCATCCAAAGTCCATCCCGACTGACTGTATCGAGCGCCTTGGTGAGATCTACAAATGTAGCATGCAGGCCCATGAATATCAGAAAGTAGAACTACATCATAAACAATGAAGTCCTCAACAGAGCCGATCTGCCCAGTATTCACAGAATCACAGAACCACATAATTGTTACAGCACAGAAGGAAGCCATTCAGCCCATTGTGTCAGCACTGGCTCTCTTAGTGCCATTCCCCTGCCTTCTCCCTGTAACCCTGCATATTCTCCTTTTTCATATAAGTGTCTTTTGAATGCTTCAACTAAACCTGCCTCCACCACACTCTCAGACAGTGCATTCCAGACCTTAACCGCTCGCTGCGTGAAAAGGTTTTTCCTCATGTTGCCATTGCTTCTTTTGCCAATTACCTTAAATCTGTGCCCTCTCGTTCTTGATCCTTTCATGAGTGGGAACAGTTTCTCTCTATCTACTCTGTCCAGACCCCTCATGATTTTGAATACCTAGAACAAAAAGAACAAAGATACTTACAGCACAGGAACAGGCCCTTCGGCCCTCCAAGCCTGCGCCGATCCAGATCCTCTCTCTAAACATGTCGCCTATTTTCTAAGCTTCTGTATCTCTTTTCTTCCTGCCCATTCATGTATCTGTCCAGATACATCTTAAAAGACTCCATCGTGCCCGCATCTACCACCTCCGCTGGCAATGCGTTCCAGGTGCCCACCACCCTCTGCGTAAAGAACTTTCCACGCATATCCCCCCTAAACTTTTCCCCTTTCACTTTGAACTCGTGTCCTCTAGTAATTGAAACCCCCATTCTGGGAAAAAGCTTCTTGCTATCCACCCTGTCTATACCTCTCATGATTTTGTACACCTCAATCACGTCCCCCCTCAACCTCCGTCTTTCTAATGAAAATAATCCTAATCTACTCAACCTCTCTTCATAGCTAGCGCCCTCCATACCAGGCAACATCCTGGTGAACCTCCTCTGCACCCTCTCCAAAGCATCCACATCCTTTTGATAATGTGGCGACCAGAACTGTACGCAGTATTCCAAATGTGGCCGAACCAAAGTCCTATACAACTGTAACATGACCTGCCAACTCTTGTACTCAATGCCCCGTCCGATGAAGGAAAGCATGCCGTATGCCTTCTTGACCACTCTATTTACCTGCGTTGCCACCTTCAGGGAACAGTGGACCTGAACACCCAAATCTCTCTGGACATCAATTTTCCCCAGGACTTTTCCATTTACTGTATAGTTCACTCTTGAATTGGATCTTCCAAAATGCATCACCTCGCATTTGCCCTGATTGAACTCCATCTGCCATTTCTCTGCCCAACTCTCCAATCTATCTATATTCTGCTGTATTCTCTGACAGTCCCCTTCACTATCTGCTACTCCACCAATCTTAGTGTCGTCTGCAAACTTGCTAATCAGTCCACCTATACTTTCCTCCAAATCATTAATGTATATCACAAACAACAGTGGTCCCAGCACGGATCCCTGTGGAACACCACTGGTCACACGTCTCCATTTTGAGAAACTCCCTTCTACTGCTACTCTCTGTCTCCTGTTGCCCAGCCAGTTCTTTATCCATCTAGCTAGTACACCTTGGACCCCAAGCGCCTTCACTTTCTCCATCAGCCTGCCATGGGGAACCTTATCAAACGCCTTACTGAAGTCCATGTATATGACATCGACAGCCCTTCCCTCATCAATCAACTTTGTCACTTCCTCAAAGAATTCTATTAAGTTGGTAAGACATGACCTTCCCTGCACAAAACCATGTTGCCTATCACTGATGAGCCCATTTTCTTCCAAATGGGAATAGATCCTATCCCTCAGTATCTTCTCCAGCAGCTTCCCTACCACTGACGTCAGGCTCACCGGTCTATAATTACCTGGATTATCCCTGCTACCCTTCTTAAACAATGGGACAACATTAGCAATTCTCCAGTCCTCCGGGACCTCACCCGTGTTTAAGGATGCTGCAAAGATATCTGTTTAGGCCCCAGCTATTTCCTCTCTCGCTTCCCTCAGTAACCTGGGATAGATCCCATCCGGACCTGGGGACTTGTCCACCTTAATGCCCTTTAGAATACCCAACACTTCCTCCCTCCTTATGCCGACTTGACCTAGAGTAATCAAACATCTGTTCCTAACCTCAACATCCGTCATGTCCCTCTCCTCGGTGAATACCGATGCAAAGTACTCGTTTAGAATCTCACCCATTTTCTCTGAGTCCAAGCATAACATTCCTCCTTTGTCCTTTAGTGGGCCAATCCTTTCTCTAGATACCCTCTTTCTCCTTATATATGAATAAAAGGCTTTGGGATTTTCCTTAACCCTGTTTGCTAAAGATATTTCATGACCCCTTTTAGCCCTCTTAATTCCTCGTTTCAGATTGGTCCTACATTCCCGATATTCTTTCAAAGCTTCGTCTTTCATCAGCCGCCTAGACCTTATGTATGCTTCCTTTTTCCTCTTAGCTAGTCTCACAATTTCACCTGTCATCCATGGTTCCCTAACCTCTATCAAATCACCTGTCAGCCTCCTCTTTTTCAATGAAAACAGTCCCAACTTCTTCAATCTATCTTCGTAAATGAAGTTCCTCATCCCTGGAACCATTCTTGATTGAAACATTTAAGATCCTGAGGGGTCTTGACAGGGTGGATGTGGAAAGAATGTTTCCCCTTGTGGGAGAGTCTAGAACTAGGTATCAATGTTTAAAAATAAGGGGTTAGCCATTTAAGACAAAGATGAGGAGAATTTTTTCTCTCAGAGGGTCGTGAGTCTTTGGAATTCTCTTCCTCAAAAGGCAGTGAAAGCAGAGTCTTTGAATATTTTTAAGGCAGAGGTAGATAGATTCTTGATAAGCAAGGGGGTGGAAAGTTATCGGGGGTAGGTGGAAATGTGGAATAATTAGTTCAGCCATGAACTTATTGATTGGCGGAGCAGGCTCGAAGGGCCGAGTGGCCAACTCCTGCTCCTAAATCGTATGTTCGTGAATCTTTTATGCATTCTCTCCAGTGCTTTCCCATCTTTGCTAATGTGTGGCACCCAGAACTGGACACAGTACTCTCGCTGAGGCTGAACTAGTGTCTTATCCAAGTTCAACATAACCTCCTTGCTCTTGCACTCAATGCCCCTATTAATAAAGCCCAGGATACTGTATGCTTTATTAACTGAGCTCCCAACCTGCCCTACAACCTTCAATGACTTATGCACATATACACCCAGGTTCCTCTGCCCCTGCACCCACTTTAGAATTGTACCCTTTATTTTATATTGTCTACCTATGTTCTTCCTCCCAAAACGAATCAATTCACATTTCTCCACATTGAATGTCATCTGCCACTTCTCTGCCCATTCCACCAGTTTGTCTATGTCCTTTTGAAGTTCTATACTATCCTCCTGACTGTTCGCGAAGCTTTCAAATCTCATATCATCCACAAATTTTGAAATTGTGCCCTGTACACCAAGGTCTAAGTCATTAATATATCAGGAAGAACACTGACCCCTGTGGAACTCCACTGCAAACCTTCCTCCAGCCCGAGAAACATCCATTAACCACTACTCTCTGTTTCCTGTCAGTCAGCCAATTTTGTATCCATGTTGCTACCGTCCCTTTTATTCTATGTGATATAACTTTACTCACAAGTCTGTTGTGTGGCACTGTATCAAATGCCTTTTGAAAGTCCATGTACACCACATCAACTGCATTGCCTTCATCAACCCTCTCTGTTACCCTTTCAAAAACCTCAAGCAAGTTAGTTAAACATGATTTTCCTTTAACAAGTCCATGCTGGCTTTCCTAAATTAACCTGCATTTGTACAGGTGACCATTAATTTTGTCCCAAATTATTGTTTCCAGAAGTTTCCCCAACATCGACGTTAGACTGACTGTCCTGTAGATGCTGGGCTTTGAATGCATTCTCTTACAGCATCAATTACGTTGGGTAGGACATGTGTCATGTTTGGAGGATTCCAGATGCCAAAAGCAGTGCTTTATGGTGAACTGTGCTCCGATAAGTGAGATCAAGGTGCACCTCGTAAACTCTTCAAAGACCAGCTGAAAAGACAGCTTTCTCTGGCTGACATTTACCAATGGGTGTGGGAGCAGGGGGCCGCTGACAGAGACAACTGATGCACAACAACCAAGGAAGCAATCTACAAGTTCGAAACAAACAGACACGAGGCTATTAAAGAAAGGTGCAGACTGTTGTGTGATTGCCTTTAAGATCTTAGTAATCTTAGTATGTTAACTGGGTTAACTAAGTGCCAGGATGCAGTCATGTGACTACATGCTAGTCTCACTCTGTAACTGTAACACCAAGAGGCAAGACCTGTAAATAGCTCTGCACTGTATATACTTGTTAGCTGTTAATAAATCTGTTTGAGATCTTCACGCATCTCATTTATATTGCATACATCCCCCTTCTTTCCAAAGATAAGTCTTGTATGCTGGAAGCAAAAATAGCTAAAATTAGATGACATCAAAATTATTTACACATGAATAGAGATTGTGAATTTTACAAATATAGAGACTCACAAGTCCATATATCATCGCGGTGGTTTGACAACTCTTGCTCGGGGAATTTGTGTCTCATCTGTTGTTGTTCTTTCTGAAGTTTCCCCCTCTCTGCATTCAGTCTCTGTTTCTCTGCCTTCAGCCTACTAATATACTCTGTTGCTTTTCTCAAGATGACTACCTTTGAGGCTTTGTCATTCTTGGAATGTTCCGGCACTTCATCTCAAAGAGCCAATAGATAATGCTCCAACTCATTCCTCCTCTGCCTCTTCAGGATATTGGCTGTCCTTCGCCTCTCCTCATCTTCCGCATCCGAAGGCTTGGGGCTCCAGGTTGAGGATTTGTTGGGGGGTGAGTACTTGGTGTCATAGAGATGCCTGTCTGTTTTGGCTCGATGTGGTTCTCTAGAAAGCAGAAGTGAAGGCGCGGCATAGGTTTGTTGTTGCTGGGTTTGAGACTGCACCATTGGATGTTGGTCAGAGCCTGTGAGCAGGTTCCGGTCCTTGGAGATTTCCCCTTGGCAATGCTCTTGTGGATCGTTATGATGTTGAGGTCCTTGCACGCCGGTAGTCCTGCCACTGCTGGTCCACTCGTGTCTACTAGGTAGAATGTTTGTGGTTTCCAAGCCAACTTGCCATAGCTGCATTGCACGGTTAGTCTGCCACTGCAAGGGATGGGTGACGCATTATATGCAGATAACTTGGCAGTCATCATTTGTATCACTGATTTCCAACAAATTCAATACATATCTTTGAGGATTCGGACTGGTAGGATATTTGCACTAGCGCCGGTGTCAATCTTGACCTTGAGTGTATACTTGCCAGCTTTCTTTGGGCACATGATGTTAATAGTGGCAAAAGCTTCCAATTGTTTGACTTCATCAACATGGTTCACAATGTGGAATGCCTACTCGTCGTCTGACTGAGACTTGTTCCTACCTGAGTCTTGTCTCACGTCTGTTTGGCTGTGGACCTTGTGTATCGGCTTGTGTTTGTGCAGGTCTCTGGCACTCTCCTTGTTGCTGTTGCCGTGTTGTTGTGCCTATCTTCTCATAGAGTCATAGAGTTATACAGCACAGAAACAGGCCCTTCGGCCCATTCTGTTGGCTCTTGTTCTAGCGTGGCTTCTGGCTGAGTCTTTCGAGCCATAATGTTTACATAGGCAGACCTAGTGTCCTTTTGCCCCGTACACATTGCATAGATCTCGAAATGCAGGACAATTTTTCCATGAGTGGGACAGACCATAGTTACCACACAACTTGCTTGCTCTTTTCAACCTGGTTATGGTGCCAATACTGTTAGTTGCACCTAGTGTTTGCAGATGCTGTTGTCCAGCTACAATGGTTTTGTATTTCCTGCCATCTTCCAGCAGTGCATCAATGCTGTGCCCATTCTTTTTCCACCAAGAGGTCTTTCTGGAATGCTTCATTGGGTGTTGATACAATTACCTGCTCCATTATTTGGTTTGACAGCGCAGCTTCTGAGGAATCACATTCATTGCTCTTACTATGACATCTGCTGACAAACTGGTCTATTTGGCTGTTGCCTGCATCAATTCTAGGAGCTGAATTCTAAAATTCACTCTTAATCTGAGTTGATCTTTCAGCACTTTCCTATCTTTGTGGGATCTTTATGGTTATCTTCAGATATGTCTGAGGTATTGATTCTGTGTAATCCTTCATTTCCAATGGCTCTCATTATTTTTGCAGTCTGTTTTTCCGGTTCTATAATGACTTGGTCTGTAAAGCACAATTGCATTCTCTGTTGAAACAGTTTGAACTCGGATAGGATATCCAAAGCATTCCAGTTCATACTGGGAAAATTGGTATCCATGCTCCTGATGTTCTTTTGCTTTAACCTTGCTTTAAGAACCTGCTTCTGTGACTCTGTACTGCTTCCCTTTAAAAAACCCTCTTCCTTAGACTGGCTGGTTTGATTGACAGAAGCAGCTTGACTGTTTATCTAGCTTCCAGCCTTGAGTCTGTCTGTTTATATGACTGTGCAATAGGCATTTCAAGTGCTCTTTTTAACTAGGGTTTATTTATACAGTATTCATGAGGCAATTCTTCATGGTTGAGTGGTTTTATGAGATCTTTTAAAACTCAGAATGAGTGAGTGAAGGCTCTATGGTGTTTGAGTGATATAATAGGTTTCTTTTTATAGATCTGGATGAGAGCTGTGTGAATGGAGGATTCCCGCGCTTTTTGCTGTAGGACGCCTCATGTACTGGCGCCCACTTGATCAGCGTGGGGGAGCCTTTGAAAACAATCAATCAGCCTGAGATAGGGATTGGGTTTTCCCAGTTTTTATCTGTTACTGAGCCCTTTTAAAAAAAGGAATCAATGGCACAATATTATTAAAAGTATAAACAACATTCATTTTCTAATCCTTCTTAGTTTTTAGGGCATTGCCAAGTTCCCAATGGGTCCCTGGCTGTGGTCTACTGCTGCTTGATTCTGACTCCTGCCTGCCTGCGTTATAGTCAGTCTGGTCAATCATAGGGCAGGACTCCAGAGAGATTTCTTCAAATGAGGCCCTGCCATGAGGAACACCAGGGCCCCTACATCTCCAGCCTTTACTGGTTTTGTTGTCCACTGCTGAGATGCCATGCTCTCTTCTTGCCTCCTGCCTCCGCAACCATTTCCCCTCACCCCCTCATAGAAATCAAGCTCCATGCATTTAATAATCTTACTTTCTATTTTCCATTCACTTTGGTAGGGTCTACCTAGACTATGTAGCTGAATAATTTCCCATGATTTTATTTTAAGATGTTGTTATCTCTCCAAATTCACCTCATCCCTCAACCAACAGTCTTAAAAAAATCTGGTCATTATCGCATCATTGTTTGTGGAAGCTTACTGCACATATCTTGGTTGCTATGCATCCTACATTATAACAATGACTACATTTCAAAAGTAAGTCATTGGCTGTATAGTGCTTTGGGACATCCTGAGGTTGTGAAAGCTGTTTATATAAATACACGTCTCTCTCATATTAAGTAGATTAGAACCTACTTGTACAGTGATGGCAGATGTTCACCTGTATGCCACAAAATTTGGACTCAAAAAGGACTTCAATTATTTTGATGGTTTTCTGCTTCAGAAGGCAGTGCTCAATATGAAACATTTCTGTTTATCGATGCCAGATGTATCATGTATGGCCTTTGAAAAGGGAAACAGGGATAAAAAGAAAGCACATAGGAATCCATGTCGCATGAGAATGATTTAAAGGCAAATATTACATCTGAAGCTTTATGGCTGCTTAGGTCTTTCATTATGTCAAATGATGGAATCTGTGCAGTGTTGTTTCTAATCAAACTGGTCACAGCAGAACCAGCCAGAAGAGGAAATGTGCTTCCTGCAGTTCATTCAGAAAAATGAAACTACATTTAATCTGCAGCAGTGGAAGTCAAGCTTTTATAGTTTTGAATCCTGCAAAAACCCCTCTGAGTGTAGAACAGAATATAAAATGTAACTGGGGCCAAGGTAAACACATGGTGGCAATCAGTACAGAGACTGGTCTAACTCAGTTTGTGGATTAAATTAACTTCATTGAGTGTGGAGATGTATGTGCATCGAGCAGGAAATGGAAGGGTAAACTTCCCACACTGCAGTCTGTGGCTGTGGGACCAACTTTGTACCACGAGCTTTGAACTTGCACAAGTTGGGAATAACTAGCTCTGCTAAATCATTCAGTATTGGCCTCAGGTATTTGCAGCTAGTTCCCAGCCTGGCTAGGCCTGCCAACAGGAACCTGCTGATTGGGAGCATGGAAATCCACATGGATCTTAAAGGGGCTGCAGAAAAGTGGCAAATGGAATTCAACCTGGAGAAGTGTGAGCTGATGCATTTGAGGAGGTTAGACAAGGCAAAGGAATACACAATTAATGCGAGAATACTGAGAAGTGTAGAGGAAGTGAGGGATCTTGGAGTGAATACCCACAGATCCCTGAAGGTAGCAGGACAGGTCGATAAGATGGTTTAGAAGGCATATGCAATCCTTTCCTTTATTATCAAAGGTATAGAATATAAGAGCAGGGAGGTTATGCTGGAACTGTATAATTCATTGGTTAGGCCACAGCTTCAGTACCGTGTGCAGTTCTGATCATCTCATTACAGAAAGGATGTAATTACACTCGAGAGGGCACAGAGGAGATTTATGAGGATGTTGCCAGGACTGGAAAAATGCAGCTATGAGGAAAGATTGGATAGGCTGGGCTTGTTCTCCTTGGAACAGAGAAGGCTGAAGGGAGATTTAATTGAAATGAACAAAATTGTGAGGGGTTTGGGTAGAGTGGATGTGAAGGGTGCATTTACCTTAGCAGAGAGGTCAGTGACTAGTGGGCATAGATTGGTAGACAGATTAGAGGGGAGAAGAGGAAAAATATTTTCACCCAGATGGTGGTAAGGGTCTGGAACTCACTGCCTGCAAGGGTAGTTGAGGCAGAAACCCTCAACTCATTTAAAAGGGGTCTGGATATGCACCTCAAGTGCCGTAACCTGCAGGGCTACGGACCAAATGCTGGAAGGTGGGATTAGACGGGTGGCTCGCTTTTTGGACGGCGCAGACACGATGGGCCAAGTGGCCTCTTTCTGTGCTGTAAACTTACTATGATTCTATGAGATGCCTTAAAAGGGGTGATTAATTTGATGGCAGCAGGAACATCATGGGCAGCTGGCCTATGGTGCACACAATAATCACCAACATTCAATGAGGTAATTGTGAATCTGCTTCTTCAGAAAGCAGGATAATAGATAGGCAACAAAAACAGAAAGTGCTGGAAATACTCAACAGGTCAGGCAGCATTTATGGAGAGAGAAACAGAATTAATGTTTCAGGTCGTGACCTTTCATCAGTGGACCAGGGTGTCGCAGAGGGACTGGTCCCTTTGGAATACTGAAAGGGGCGGGGAAGGGAAGATGTGTTTAGTGGTGGGATCAAGCTGGAGGTGGCAGAAATGGCGGAGCATGATCCGTTGAATACGGAGGCTGGTGGGGTGGAAGGTGAGGACAAGGGGAACCTTATCATAGTTCTGGGAGGGACAGGAAGAGGTGAGAGCAGAAGTGTGCAAAATAGATTGGACAAGGTCGAGAGCACTATCAACCACGATGGGGGGAATCCTCAGTTAAGGAAACAGGGAGACATATTGGAAGCACTAGAATGGAAACTTTCCACCCTGGTCCACTTCTCAGTTGCTCCCCAACACCTCTCCCATACCTACGGCACCTTTCCATGCCAGCGCAGGAGATACAATACCTACCCATTTACATCCTCCCCATCATCCAGGGCCCCAAACACTCTGTCCAGGTGAAACAGCAATTTGCTTGTACTTCTTTCAATTTAGTATACAGTATTCGCTGCTCACGATGTGGTCTCCTCTACACTGAGGAGACTAAAGGCAGACTGGCTGACCACTGTGTGAAACACCTCCGTTCAATCCGTAAGTGTGATCCTGAGCTTCCTGTCGCTTGAAATTTAAATTCTCCACCTTGCTCACACTCTGACCTTTCTGTCCTTGGCCTGCTACAGTGTTCCAATTGTGATGGAAACCACACCGGCCAAATGGAAACATATTAATTTCATCATATGGAACACTACTTGAACTTTTTACTGGACATTGAACATAACTTGTTTAAAAGGACTACTGAGTTGAAGAGCTAAAATATGGTTGCACATTTGCATTCCAAGAGACACTTACATAGAGAGACAATGGGAGTGCTCGCTGATTCAATTAGCGAGATGGGTTTTGTCAATAGTGGTGATCAAGAGACATTGAGAGCCACTGACTTTGTAAGAGACAAACCTCCACCCTGCACCCCAACAACCCCCCCCCACCCCCCCGCCCCCCATCCCCACTACTGAGTGTGACTGGAGAACTTTTTAAATCAACAATCCTCACAGACGATGCTGTTTCAAACAAAGAGCTGGTCACATGACTAACCTGCTGGCCAACCTGGGGACTTTTTGAATTGAGCCACAAAGAAAGGTTTGGGACAGACTGCAACTAACTCAAAGGAAAAAGCGCCACTCTCTCCCTCTCTCTCTCTCAACCAAAGTCCCAGGGACCAACGGAAGCAAGCCAGAGGACCTCTCCAGCCTTCTGGTACCAGCGAAACAAGTTTGAAAGTATGCACTGGGCCCCAGCGAGAACTGCAAGACTTAACTCCAATCAAGGACTTTATATCCAAACTAAAGACAGTAACTGAATTCCATTTACTACACCAACCCCTCCCCCCCTTTATTCTTTCTCCCCCTCTGTATCTATTTGTGTGTATGTGTTTATCTCGTATGCATGCTAGCGTGGTTGCATCGCTTATTTTAGTAGTTTTAACCATGTTAGCATGGTAAGGTTAATAAACTTACATCTTGTTTACACCTCAGAAAGCCTGTCTGATTGGTTCATTTACAATTACAATGAGAGAGCAGTGAGAAAGGACTCACTGAGGGGTTAAGTTAAAACACTGTGTTTTAAAAGTTAAACCCTGTTACAGCTAAACCAGCAAAGGGGCCAGAGGGGAGCCTGAGACCCCTTCCTCACCCAATCGTAACACAATGAAGCTCAATGCAAGCTCGAGAAACAGCACTTCATCTTTCAACTGGGCACTTTACAGCCTTCAGGACTCAACACGGAGTTCAATAGTTTTAGATCATAACCTCTGGTTGTTTTTTTTTCTTTTTCTCATTTTATTTGCTGATTTTTCCCTCTCCCCCACCCTGCCCCCCCATTTCTTAATCCCTTTACTTTGTGTTCAGATAGCTGCTATGCAACCATCTACACCTCATCCAAATACGTCTTTTGTTTCTTGACTTGGTTCCCCTCCTCATGTTGTCCGCGCTCTCTGTGTCTCCCATCTCTGTCCCCCTCTTTCTCTATCTGTCCCCCCCCACTCTGTCCCCCTGCTCTCTCTCTCTCTGTCTCCATTTCTCTGTCTCTCTGTCTCTCTGTCAACCCTCTCTCTCTGCCCCCCTGCTCGCTCTCTCTGTCCCCTTTCTCTTTCTTGCCCTTTCTCTCTCTCTGTCCCTCTTTCTCTCTCCCTTTCTCTGTTACCCTGTCCCTCTCTCTCTCTGGCCCCCTCTCTCTCTGTCCCCCTTTCTCTCTCTCTGCAATTGCAAGTCAATTCTCCATTTGGGGTGTGGTGGTGACAGGGGCTGGTGACGTGGGGGTGGAAATCTAGCCACAGCCACTGTGCTCTGGCACAGTATTGCCCACCAGAAATCACTGATGAGCTCCAGGCATGGATATGATGACACTGTCTTCGCCTCATTCACTAATTTTGGAAGAAAACACCTTGCACACATTACAAATCAATGTACTTCCCATGTATGTGTTTATTCAAACATCTTCCACTGTTTAGTGTGAAACATTCCACTTTTTCTCTTTGAAATTCTAGCATGAATTTATCACACGCTATTTTTCAGCTCTTTGGTGGGGAGTCCATGTCAGCTTTTACTCCAAAGTGTGATTGTCAAACCTCTTTCTCCTTAAAGGGCTCCTACTGCAAATTAAAGGGATGCAGCAATTTAATTGTACGTGGCCACATGGTGGGGGGAGCAAACACATTTCTCCAACTTGTGGAAAAGGTAAAATAGTTGACATGGTGGGAGGGGTAGTGGCAAGTTGTTGGAGAGACTGCAGAAAGAAAGACAAAGGGAAATCCAATGTCAAGCTATGAAATAGAGCCTGTGGGTAAGGGCCAGAGTCCTCGATCCCCTGATTGGCTGATGAGGTGATTGTACTGACATCGAGGTGGGTCTGAACAGGGTTGCCCGGATTAGCACTTCAGAATGTGGGAAAGGTAAGACGAACCATAAGTATTATGTATTAGGCAGATGGCAAGTGCCACAAATTGTAACCTGTCAATCCATTTCATACATACCGCTTACCCATCCTGAGAACATTATACAACCTCATCATTGATACCTCCTTCATACTGATCTTTAGCAGAACACAAAGGGCTGGATTTTATTCCAGCGGTGGGGTTCCGAGTGACAGGCTGGAAGGCAGGGGGAGAACCTGCTTGGCCCTCTGTCGGACCCACCATTGCAAATTAACAGCAGGCAGCCTTTAGGGGATGAGCTCCCGCATTCAGAACTGCCAAACAATCAGAGGGCCAGCAGCTCTGAAGTACCGGCAGCGCCATCAGAAGCACTCAAGTGAGTGGAGTTAGGGTCACCAGGGCCAGTCGGCAGGCCCCGGCAATGGGGTTGAGGGGGTTGTTAGTGAGGGGGTGGACATTGTCACTGAGGGGGTGGCACTCTGGGGGCCATAGTTTGGTTTGCATTGGATTGCTGACTTGGGTTGCATTAGAGTGTTAAAGTGGAAGTTTGGTGACTGAGGATAATTAAGGGTTAATGTTATCTTAAGTCTAGTCTGTCTTTTATTTAGCAGATTAACTTAACAGTTGCTGTTTGGGTTGGAGAAGGTGAGTTTTAGACCAGCTTCAAACAGAGTTCACTCAGGCTCTGCTTGCAGGTGCACCTTGTTAATTAGAGAATTGGGATAAACCAGTTTTCAGGGGCTAGAGTCAGTCAGTATAAAAGTGGGCCATCTTACAGTGCTGACCTTGTTTGCACAGAAGTGCCGACTTGGGTTGCATTAGAGTGTTAAAGTGGAAGTTTTGTGAGTGAGGAAGTTCGGGGAGCGAGGAGCTCCTTTCATTTCCTACCTGTCCTCAGAGTGAGGGGAGCTGAGAGTGTCCAAAGAGCACAGCTGACTGGTGAGTAAGTCCTGGTGGTTGTTTTCCAAAGTGGATTGAATTGATTTAGCAAGACATAGTTGTTTTTTAAAATTATAATCTTCTAAAGTTTTAAATTTAAAGGGTTTAGTCATGGCAGGAGAGCTTGAAGGTGTGGTTTGCTCCTCTTGCTGCATGTGGGAATCCGGTTTTGGAAGGCTTAAAAGTGGACAAATCTCCAGGTCTGGACGATTTGTGTCCCAGGATGCTGTGGGAGGCGAGGGTGGAGATTGCAGGGGCTCTGACCCTAATTTTTAATTCCTCTCTGGCCACAGGGGAGGTGCCAGAGGACTGGAGAACAGCTAATGTGGTCCCACTATTTAAGAAAGTTTGTAGAGATAAGCCAGGGAACTACAGACCAGTGAGTCTCACGTCAGTGGTAGGGAAACTATTGGAGAAAATTCTGAAGGAAAGAATCTATCACCACTTGGAGAGGCAAAATTTGATTAGGAATAGTCAGCATGGCTTTGTCAGAGGGAGGTCATGCCTAACAAATTTGATTGAATTTTTTGAGCATGTGGCCAGGTGTGTAGATGAGGGTAGTGCAGTTGATGTAGTTTACATGGATTTCAGCAAAGCCTTTGACAAGGTCCCACATGGGAGACTTATCAAGAAAGCAAATGCACATGGGATACAAGGTAACTTGATTAGGTGGATTCAAAATTGGTTTAGCTGTAGAAGACAGAGAGTGATGACAGACGGCTGTTTTAGTGACTGGAAGCCAGTGTCCAGTGGCATACCACAGGGATCTGTGCTGTGTCCCCTATTGTTTGTCATTTATATAAACGACATAGATGACGATGTGAGGGGTAAGATCAGTAAGTTCGCGGATGACACAAAGATTGGCCGAGTGGTTAACAGTGAGGTGGAGTGTCTTAGGTTACAGGAAGATATAGACGGGATGGTCAAATGGGCAGAAAAGTGGCAGATGGAATTTAACCCTGAAAAGTGTGAGGTGATACACTTTGGAAGGAGTAATGTGACACGGAAGTATTCAATGAATGGCCTGACACTGGGAAGTTCTGAGGAACAAAGGGACCTTGGCGTGTTTGTCCATAGATCTCTGAAGGCAGAAGGACAGATTTATAGGGTGGTGAAAAAGGCATATGGGACACTTGCCTTTATCAATTGAGGCATAGATTACAAAAGCAGGGAGGTCATGTTGGAGTTGTACAGAACTTTGGTAAGGCCACAGCTGGAGTACTGTGTGCAATTCTGGTCGCCACATTATAGGAAGGATGTGATTGCATTGGAGGGGGTGCAGAGGCGATTCACCAGGATGTTGCCTGGGATGGAACATTTAAGCTATGAAGAGAGGTTGGATAGGCTTGGGTTGTTTTCACTGGAGCAGAGAAGACTGAGGGGTGACCTGATCGAGGTGTACAAGATTATGAGGGGCATGGACAGGGTGGATAGGGAGAAGCTATTCCCCTTAGTTGAAGGGTCAGTTACGAGGGGGTCACAAGTTTAAGGTGAGGGGCGGGAGGTTTAAGGGGGACTTGAAGAACTTTTTTACCCAGAGGGTGGTTACGGTCTGGAATGCCCTGCCTGGGAGGGTGGTAGTGGCAGGTTGCCTCACATCCTTTAAAAGTACCTGGATGAGCACTTGGCACGTCATAACATTCAAGGCTATGGGCCAAGTGCTGGCAAATGGGATTAGGTAGACAGGTCAGGTGTTTTAATGCATCGGTGCAGACTCGATGGGCCGAAGGGCCTCTTCTGCACTGTATTATTCTGTGATTCATAGATTGCCCCTAAAGGATGGAGCCTCCCAACCCCACTAGGAGGCTGCTAGGTCTCACCTGGTGGCACTTCATGTGGCGGCATGCCCCCTCCTTCTTCCTCAGAATTGGAATGGAAGTGGGAAGAGGCCCTTCAGTGGCCATTGGCAATGTTGGGAACTGCACCCTTTGTCATTCTGTTTGCAACCACCCCCCCCTCCTGCCTGCCTGCCTCTGTTCCCATCTCCAGGGGCAGGAAAAAAATCCTGCTCAAAATCAAGATGCAACGTACAATAAAAGCCTCAAAGCACTGATCTACAGATTAGACATATGGCAGTGTATTGCCCCCTTCTATTTTGGGAAATGCACCACTATGTTGACAATGGGCTAAAATGTCATGGTATTCAGTGGGAAAGTATATAAAATTGCTGGCTAAGCTCGCCACTGCTTCAGCCACCATTTTGTTGCATGCATGAACAACTTTGTACCTGAATTTGTAGTGCTGGTCAGGAATAAACCATAGGCATATCAACTGAGGGTAGTAGTTATCTTGCTTTTTAGTTAACTTTTGTTTTATTCTTTCATTGGAAGGCCAGCATTTGTTGCTCATGCCTATTGCCCTTGACAACTGAGTGACTTGCTAGGCCATTTCAGAGGGCAGCTAAGTCAACCACATTGCTGTAGGTCTAGAGTCACATGTAGGCCAGACCAGGTGAGGATGGCCGATTTCCTTCCCGACAGGGTATTAGTGAACCAGATGGGTTTTTACGACAATTGATGATAGTTTCATGGCACCATTACTGAGACTAGCTTTTAATTCCAGATTTTTTAATTAATTAATTGAATTTAAATTCCACCAGCTGCCATGGTGGAATTTGAACCCATTTACCCAGGGCATTACCCCAGGTCTTTAGAATGCTTGTCCAGTGACATTACCACTGCACCACCATCTCCCATCACTATATTCCAAGTTTGTTGCAGATGTTCTTGCTATAGAGGACAAACCTTTGGCCTGGTGACATGTCAATTCAGGCAGTTGGCCTGGCACATTGGCAGGGTGGTATGCCAAGATCTGCAGAGTGGTCTGGGCCTTGCTAAGCTCTCTGGAATGCATTGTTTACCAACACCATAATGAAAATTGAGGCATTTAACTTGTCTTAAGGATTGAGACAAATGGCTGCCAAATTTCGATCAAGAATAATTTAGGAAGGATGGAAAAAATCTTGAACAAAAAATACTTCCTCAATAGGTATTGTAAACATTACAAAAATCCGGTCCAAAGGCTGTTTATGAGCTCCTGCACACATGGAGCTTTCCTTGTTCTCATTCCAAATGGCGCAGTTGGACTTGATGTTAATTTAAATATTTTCACATTGAATCAGGGGCCTTAATGAGGCCCAGGCAGGAAAGTGGACACAAGCTCTTCGGCTCACACATAACAGAATGTCAGAGAATTGGAAAGTGGGAAGAAATTGAGACAGCCTTTCTTCCAATTTCCAAATTTCTGTGTCAGTTGCATGCCAGCTCTCACAGCGCGCAGGAGAATTATATTGCCTTTAATGCAGTAAAACATCCCAATGTGTAATCAGACAAAAACTGACGTAGAACCAAAGACGGAATCATTAGGACAGGTGACCAAAAGCTTGATCAAACAGTTTAGTTTTACAACGTGTCTTAAAGGAGGAGTGAGAGGTAGGGTGGAGAGGTTTAGGGAGGGAATTCCAGAGCACGGGGCCTAAAAAGCTGAAGGCACAGCCACCAATCATGTGACAAAGGAAACTGGGGGTGTACAAAAGGTCAGAGCTGAAAGAATGCAGCGTTCTTGGAGAATTGTAGGGACGGAGACGGTTACAGAGATAAGGTCAGGGTGAGGTCATGGAGGGATTTGAACATAATGATGAGAATTTTAAGATGGAGACATGAAAAGACCGGGAGCCAATGTAGGTCGACAAGCACAGGAGTGATGGGTGAACAGACTTGGGTATTGGTCCTATGGCAATTTGGATTTAGTTGCCTATTATGCCCAACAATAATAACTTCAAATAGCTTAACTCATGCTTTCAGTGCCCACAAACTCAAACAGCAATTTGGTAGAATTGTTATGAGCTCAGTGAGACTGTTAATGTTAAAATATGAGATATGAACCCCCAGACCAATTTAAAGAATTACATGACAAAATTTCACATTTTTAAGACTTTTAATAGAACAGCTAAAATAAAAGAAATCCCCATCAACTAAATAGTACTTTGTAAGCAGCTGACACCCTAGATTACAAAGAAAGGTATTTTCTTTACTTATCAAAATACCTGAAAACCTCACACCGCACTCATACTCTACACAATCCTTTTTGATGGCAAAAACCTTTGTAGTTAAAAGTCCCAAACTCCTCCTCGTAGCAGTGGGTTGGATCTCCCAGACCTTTTCAAAAATCACTGTTCTCTTTGCTCACTTCTCCAAGCACTTCCAACCTGGATATCCATGAATAAGGCATTTCCTGTGAGCCTGGTGGGCTTCGACTTCTCCACAAGCTTCAACTTTCAAACAGGTTCATGTCTTTGCAGCCTTTTGCTGTCTCAAGCATCCAAGAGCAGATATCCCCCCCCCCCCCCTCTCTTTTTCTTGAGGCCGCAACTACTGGTTTCTTCTTTTACAGCCTGCATGCCTTCAGAAAATCTGTTAAATGTATCTGGACTCAAAAGTCAATAGCCTTATTATCCTATTCCAATATGCAAAGTCCAGAAGTCTGGTTTCACAGAGCCACCATTTTTCCCAGGTATTAACAGCTGCTTGGTATATTTGCATCTTCAAAATCACTGACTTCCTTGTTTTACAACCCGAATGTTTGGGAAGGCGAAGCCCATTGTTTTCCAGGTGTTAGCCCTGCAGTCTCTTTTTTCCAAAAAAGTCTTTGAACTGTCTTGTGCTTTGGCAGAGTGGATGTGAGGTCACCTGACCTCTGGACTTCATCTTAAACATTTAAAAATCACAATTTTTAACTCATAATCATGTTACAAAATTCAGCACTCATAACAGACTATGAGCTACACTATCCTTCCTGCTCTGTAATCCATGAATAGCACAGGCTACTTACAATGTAACAACAGTAATTTCCAGGTCTCAGTCTGTTAGAGATAATAGACTACATTTCTTTCACTATCAAAGACTATGCTGTTAAATATCAAATAGTAGCCAGTGGACAGTGAAATAAAACTGTATTCAGAGCCCAATAACACCACAACATTGGGTCATTCAACAACCTCTGCAGTGACTGTGCGGCCATTAACTGCTGTGTTCTCAAGCTCCCCTAAATCAGATATTTATATGGTTGGAATGTTGCTTACTGCTGGAAGGCAGATTGATGTCCTCGCTCTGAACATACTTGACTTATTCTTTTCTTTTTATCTTGAAAAATGATGAAGATGAAGAGCATAGTCGCCAGTTCAGCAGGTGAATAGAGGAGAAAACAGCCAAGAATCTTAAGACAAATTGATAAAAATTGTGTGTATTTGACCATTTCTCTTTCTGACCTGAAGGATCGCAATTGTTCTGCTCTACCAGAGAGTACTTTGATGATTATCTCATGTTACACTTTGTAGATGGCTGGATTCAATAATCCCGATTTTAATCTGAGTTGCGAAGCCAGCAAGGGAGCTGGCCGGTGAGAGGCAGGCTAGTCCCAACTTGTCAGCATGAGTTCCAGGCCATTTTAACTCCTGGGTCTCACTAACACAGAACAGACCCGAAACCAGCCCAAACTCAGCAGAAATGACATGAGGCCAACAGCAGGAGTGGGATGTAAACTGCTGCTGAGGTCCTGGGGCAAAGCCTCCTGGCAGCCAGATGAATGGATTGGTGTGTGGGGGTGGGTGGGTGGTGATGGTGCGGGAGTGCGGGGGAGTTAGTGTGGGGGTGAACGGGTGTGTTGGTATTGAGGGTAGGGGGAAGCCCAAAGCAAGGAATGCCCAAGGATTCCTTGTGGGGTCCGTCGGAGCACTCCAGCTCTTCTGATCCTGATCTCATGCCAGCTTGCACTGGTAAAAATTGGCACTGTGCATAAGTCGTAGGACCAAGGGTTAAAATAGCATTGGAGTGTCAATGACATAATCAAACCTTGACTTTTGTATCTCAATGAGGCCCTTGCCTGCCCAGGGTGAAAACTTCTCACACTGCCCAAAACCCATCTGTTAAAATGACGTGGGGCATAGACAAAGTGAATAACCCCCAACACATGCCCTGTTCTTGTCGTGGATTAAAATCGGGTCTAACATCTAGATTTATTTCAGAACTGATACCAGATAATAATTTACAGGAGGGCTTACACATGTTGATTAAACCACAATGTATATCTTGCAATAAAAGCTCTCAATAAACAGCTGTAGTGTACAAATAAATATATACCTGAAAAATAAAAATACTATAGAACTGTTTTACAGCACAGAAGGAGGCCATTTGTGCTGGATCTTTGCCAGAACAATCCAAAAGTAATCTCACCGTCCTGCGTCCTCCCCTAGCCATGTATCTTTCTCCAATTCTTTCTTAGAAGATGCAATGATCCATGCCTCAACTACTCCCAGTGGCAAGGTATTTCATGCTCCAACCCTCAGTGTAACAAGACCCACTGCCTCCTGCACCAGGGGGCATGTCATGCCATGCCATACCATTCAGTGGCCCTAAACATCACCACAGCCATAAGCTTTTACACCACTGGATACTTCGACTCTGCTACAGGCAACAGCAGCTGCATCCCCCAGTCTGTAGTTCACAGCACAGCTTCCTCTTTTCCAGGCACAAGCAGGAGATCATCCTCCTCTCTGACCTCAGCAATTAGCAAGATTGAGCTTGTGGTTTTGTAGCCCTGGCTGGCTTCCCTCGTGCGCAGGGAGTAATTAACTGTACACACATGGTCGTCAAAGCACTGGAACAGGAGCCAGTAATATTCATCAATAGTACAGGATACCATCCTATCAATGTCCAGCTACTGGCCAATCACAGGTCTGTGCAAGGCACCCAGGGAGATGCCACAATGCTTTTAAACTCAAAGTCTATGACCATCACCAACCACCCCACCCCCACACATCTCCTGCTATTTGACTCTGTGAGGACCGTGAAAAGATGGCTGCTTGGGAGGCAAGGTTTACCCACTCTCAGTTGGACATACAAAGTCCCATGGCGCTATTTTGAAGAAGAGCAGGTGTGTACTCCCTGGTGTCCTGGCCAATATTTATCCCTCAACCAACATCAAGAAAACAGGTTGTCTGCTCTTTATCTCATTGCTGTTTGTGTGACCTTGCTGTGCAGAAACTGGCTGCCCTGTTCTTTACATTTCAACAGTACTTCAAAAGTACTGTTATCTTTGGTTGGATTAAATTGTTGAATGATTAACTGGGCTGCGGAACAAAATTGCAAATTGTGTCCAAGCACAAATTTGATAAAAGTGTAGCATTTCCTGGCAAAGTGCCTATCCAGTTTTGGGAATCCAAATGTACTGCCGCCTTCAGAGTAGAAGCATCAGGGAACGGTTTTCTAAGCGAGCAGGTCAGAGTTTTTTCAGAGGTTGATCAAACAATTCCTGTCAATCAAGCACACATTGGCCAGGACTTTATCCGAGCAACGGGGTCTCAACATCCGGCAAAAGTAATTCCAAGAACCCCATGTCGCCTCTTCTGTGGGAGGCCCACCGAATCAAGTGCCAATTAGCCACTTAACTAGACAGCGGCGGGCCTTCCACAGGATCAAAGACCCCAGCAACAGAGGTCCCACCCTCTAAGAGCTGCTGGTCAATCAGAGGCAGCTCTTTAACTGTGCAGCACCAGCGCGGAGGCGGTGGCTGCTGCAGGTGGAGCACCCACCCAAGGCCCAGGTCCGGTGCCGGACCCAGGCCAGAGGTAGGTCAGAGCAGGAGAGGTTTTAAAAGGTGAGGGTCATGGGGGAGGGGGATGGATGGGGATTGGTGGCAAGGGCAGCGGGGTGCCTGTCAATGGACCTGCCCCCCTTCCCAATGCCAGGTCCCTTGCTCAGGCACTATGCCTTTTAACAAGGGACCCACCCCCTCCCCAGAGTGGCAAGCAGCCCACATGGTTTTTCCTGCTGTGCTTGCCATGTGACGACAGCTAATTGCAGCGGTGGTGGGATGAGGCCCTTAATTGGGCATTAATTATCTGGATGGGTGCAGCCAAAACAACAATCAAGAAGCTCAAACTCTCAAGGACAGAGCAGTTCACTAGATCAGCATTAGTCCCAATATACAACCATTGGTGCACTGCGGCTTTAGCATTTACTATCTAAAAGATACCACTGCAGCAATTCACCAAGCTTACTGCAACAGCAAGCAACAAGAAGCAAGATATTGCAGATGTTGGAAATCAGAAATGAAAACAAAAAGTGCTGGAAACACTCAGCAGGGCAGGCAACATCTGAGCAGAAAGGTTAAGTTTTTTTTTATTCATTCATGGGATGTGGGCGTCGCTGGCAGGCCAGCATTTATTGCCCATCCCTAATTGCTCTTGAGAAGGTGGTGGTGAGCTGCCTTCTTGAACCGCTGCAGTCCATGTGGGGTAGGTACACCCACAGTGCTGTTCGGAAGGGAGTTCCAGGATTTTGACCCAGCAACAGTGAAGGAACGGCGAATTTAACATATTAGGTCCATGACCTTTGTCAGAATGTTCCCAGCATTTTCTGTTATTATTTAAACAGCAGCTTTGGAACCCCTACGACTGAGAAGGATAAGAAGATCAATGTTGTGACAATTGCTTCATCTTCAAGTTTGCCACCAAGTCATGCACAAGACTGACTTGAACACTTAACATTCTCTCAGCACCTCTGAGCCAATATCCTGGTATTCCTTAGCTAACACAATCATGGATCAAGAAGAAGGCCCACCACCATTTTCCCAAAGCAAATTTAATAATTGTGTAATGTGCAGAATCCAAAAGACTTGGCAAATTATGAATACATCATAATCATCATTACATAATATATGAATTAACTATTCAAAAACAAGCAAAGGATAAGATCCAAACATTTTTCAACAGGCTATGTAAAATCTTTCTTCTTTCCTTTCCTTTGGGAATCTCCTGAGGCTCCTACTTGCACTTCACAGGAAGGATAGATGGCTTAGAAGACTCAAGCTGGCCTCTGGGTTACATCAGTAAAGAAAATGTACTTCAAAAGCTGGCAACACTCTCAAAGTAGAAAAGTCAACTGGTCCAGATGGAATGTATCTGAGGTTGCTGAGGAAAGTAAGGGAACAGATAGCAGAGGCTCTGGGCACAATCTCCCAAACCGCCTTAAATATGGGAGTGGTGCCAGAGGAATGTAAATGTTGTTCTTCAGTTTAAAAAAGGGAAGAGGGATAAAATAGGCAACTACAAGCCAATCAGTTTAATGACCATATTGGGGAAACTTTTATAGATAATAATGAACTCCCTCCCCAACAGCACTGCGCATGTACCTACTCTACATGGACTCCAGCAGCTCAAGAAGGCGGCTGACGACCACTCCCACTGTCTCAAGGGTAATTAGGGATGGGGAATAAATGCTAGTCTTGCCAGCGACACTCACATCCCATGAATGGATTAAAAAAAACGTCCAAGATAAAATGAATTGTCACTTGGAAAACTATGTGTTAATAAATGACAGCCAGCATAGATTTGTTAAAGGCAAATCGTGTTTGACCAACTTGATCATGTTCTTCGATGATTTAACGGAGTGAACTGATGAAGGGAGTACAGTTAATGTGTATGTGGACTTTCAAAAGGAATTTAAAGAAGTACCACATAATAGATTTGTTAGCAAACTTGATGAAAAAGGGCAGTCGCAGCTTTGTTATGAAATTGACTAAGGGAGAGAAGCAGAGAGTAATGGTGAACAGTTGTTTTTCAGACTGGAGGGAAGTGTACAGTGGTGTCCTCGAAGGGTCAGTATTAGAGCCACTGCTCTTTCTGATATATATTAATGACCGGACTTGGGTATATAGGATATAATTTCAAAGTTTTCAAATGATACAAAACTCAGAAATGTGGTATACAGTGAGGAGGATAGTTTCAAAATTCAGGATGACATAGACTGGTGAAATGGGTAGACATATGGCTGATGAAATTTAATGCGGAGAACTGTGGAGTAATTGATTTTCATTGGCAGAATGAGGAGAGACAATATAAACAACATGCCACAATTTGAAGGGGGTGCAGAAATAGAGACCCCTGGGGATATACATAAATCTTTGAAAGTGGCAGGACAAGTTGACAAGGCTATTAAAAAGCACACAGGATCCTTGGTTTTATAGAGTATAAAAACAAGGCAGTTATGCTAAACCTTTATAAAATACTGGTCAGCCCCAAGCTGGAGTATTATGTCCAGTTCTAGGCACGATATTTTAAGAAGGATGCCAAGCCCTTAGAGAGGGCACAGAGGAGCTTTATTCAAATGGTACTAGGAATGCAGAATTTCAGTTACTTGGAGAAACTTTTTTTATTCATTTGAGAGATGTGGGCTTCGCTGGCTAGGCCAGCATTTATTGCCCATCCCTAATTGCCCTTGAGAAGGTGATGGTGAGCCACCTTCTTGGACCTCTGCAGTCCTTGAGGTATAGGTACACCAACAGTGCTGTTAGGAAGGGAGTTCCAGGATCTTAACCCAGAGACAGTGAAGGAATGGTGATATAATTCCAAGTCAGGATGGTGTTTGGCTTGGAGGGGAACTTGCAGGTGGTGGTGTTCCCATACATCTGCTGCCCTTGTCCTTCTAGGTGGTAGAGGTCACTGGTTTGGAAGGTGCTGTCGAAGGAGCCTTGGTGAGTTGCTGAAGTGCAGCTTGTAGATGGTACACACTCCTGACTTGCATCTTTGTAGATGGTGGACAGGCATTGGGGAGACAGGAGGTGAGTTACTCGCCACAGAATTCTCAGCCTCTGATCTGCTCTTGTAGCCACAGCATTTATGTGGCTGGTCCAGTTCAGTTTCTGGTCAATGGTGACTCCCAGGATGTTGATAGTGGGGGTGGGGTTCAGCGATGGTAATGCCATTGAACATCAAGGGAGACTAGCGAAGCTGGGTTTGTTCTCCCTAGACCAGAGAACGTTAAGGGGAGATTTAATAGAGGTCTTCAAAATCATGGAGGGTTTTGATAGACTAAATAAGGAGAAACTGTTTTCAGTGGCAGAAAGGTTGATCACTGAAGGCCGCAGATTTAAGATAATTGTCAAATGACTGGAGACAAGATGAAGGGAAATTTTTTGATGCAGCAAGTTGGTATGATTTGGAATGGACAGCCTGAAAGGGTAGTGGAAGCACATTCAATCATAGCTTTCAAAAGGGTATTGAATAAATGCCTGAAGGGAAAAATATTTTTAAGGCGTAGCAAACGAGCAGGGGAATGGGACAAATGGATAGCTCTTTCAAAGAGCTGACACAGGCACAATGGGCTGAATGGCCTCCTTCTATGTTGTATCATTCTATGATTAGAATGGTATTATTTCTTTGATATAAAAGGAGACCCCTTGAAGATCTGTTACATACAGACAACAAACATGGAATTGATTGTTCAAGAAACAAATGGTGACGTTCATATTTTTCCAGTTGGAATTGTTTTCAACACCCAATAAAAGAGAAAATTATTGTCCAGCAGGAACAGTTCTCATTAGATCATGGGGAGTGCTCTCACTGAGCTGGACAAAATGTAACTGCAGTGCAGCCAGAATAAAAATTATTCTCACATAAACCCAGAGAGACAGCTAGCTGAAGTTATTTTATATAAGTGTAGATTGAATCTAACTATCCAAAATTACATAATATAAAGACAGAAATAGCAGTTTCTGTTTCACAGGGATCAGAGGTTTCTCTCAAAGTACCTCTCAAACCTCTGCCACTTAAAAGGACAAGAGCAGCATGGGAATACCATCACCTCCAAGTTCCCCCCCAATTTACACACCATTCTGACTTTGACATATATCGCCGTTCCAGCATCGTCACTTCATCATAATCCTGGAAAATATCCCGGAACAGCATTGTGACAATACCTGCAGCAATACACCACCACCTTCTCAGGGCAAATAGGGATTGGCAATACCCAAATCCAAAGAAGGGTCACTGACCCGAAACGTTAACTCTGCTTCTCTTTCCACAGGTCCACAGACCTGCTGAGTGAATCCAGCATTTCTTGTTTTTGTTTCAGATTTCCAGCATCCGCAGTATTTTGCTTTTACCCAAATCCAAAGAATGTTTTTTAATGGGAGATAGCAGGGTACTTTTTCCACAACTGCTTAAAGATCAGAACATTGTCAGCCATTATCCTAAATGGGTGATATAAAATGAAACTTGAATCACAACTGAAAGGATGTCTGCATCCATAAATTGTTAAATTGTTGATGGCAGTTTCACAATGTCTTTTGGACTTTGTGTTTGGATTAACTGCTGTAGAAAAAGAATGTGCAGTTCATTATAGACATAACCAAACACAACATGTTACATAACTTGCATCCTGAATTAACTAATCGCATATTACTGTTCTGTGATATTATAGGAAACATGATTGAATAAAGGGGAGACTAATGGAATAATTCAGGATAATGGTCTACAATGTCCTGTTCTTGAAGCAGTTGTGGAAAAAGTACCCTGCTATCTCCCATTTTATTTTTTAAGAACAATATTCCAACTAAATTTCTAAATATGTGGTTTCTGCATTCCTATTCCAAAATGTCACCTTTGAGGCTTCTTCAAATCTGTAAAAGGAAACATCCCTCAAGATCTCCTCAGCCCCTGGTGCTCTCCACCTCAAAGACATTGCAATGATGCAGCAACTGGCTAACGGGAAGGAAGCAGAGTGTAATCCTAAGGCAAGCCAATTAAAGTGGGGTGGGAGACTGATTGAAGTGTTCCAAAAGTTTGTACTGGCATCCTAAATGAATGAGTTAACAGTGCAAATAGAGACAAATGGGTATGATTTAGTGGCGATTACTCAGACATGGTTGCAGGAAAACCAGGTTTGGGAATTGAATATCCAAGGGTACTCAGTATTTCAGAAGGATAGGCAGGAAGGAAAAGGAGGTGGTGTAGCTTTGTTAGTAAAGGAAGGGATCAGTGCTGTAGTGAGAAACGATATAGGCACTGGAGATCAAGACTTAGAATCAGTCTGAGCAGAAATAAGAAATAGCAAGGGAAAGAAGTCCCTGGTGGGGGTAATCTATAGGTCTCCAAACAGTAGTTCCGCAGTGGGCCACAGTATAAATCAGGAAATAGTGGGGGCTTGTAAGAAAGGTACGACAATAATCATGGGTGATTTTAATATGCATATAGACTGGATTAATCAAATTGGCAAGGGTAGCCTCGAGGGGGAGTTCATTGAATGTATTAGAGATTATCTTTTGGAGCAATATGTTGTGGAACCAACCAGGGAGCAGGCTATTCTAGATTTGGTATTGTGTTTTGAGGTGAGATTAATTAATGATCTCATAGTTAAGGATACTCTAGGGAAGAGTGATCATAGCATGCTAGAATTTCAAATTCAGTTTGAGGGCAAGAAACTAGAGTCCCACACTAGCATTCTGGAGTTAAACAAAGGTAATTACATAGGCATGAGGACAGATTTGGCCCTAGTGCACTGAGCAGGAAGACTGAAAGGTAGGACAGTTGATGAGCAGTGGCAAATGTTTAAGGAGATATTCAATTCCTCCCAACTAAAATATATTCCAGAGAGGAAGAAAGATTGTAAGAGGGAGAAAAAACATCCATGGCTAAGCAAGGAAGTTAAGAATAACGTAAAGACAAAAACTAAGGCATATAATAGTGCAAAAGCCAGTAGCAGACTGGAAGATTGGGAAACTTTTAAAGATCAACAAAGGGTTACTAAAATAGTAATAAAAAGAGTGCTTAGCCAAATAGGGAGGGAGGCAGAAAGTTAGAAACTATAGACCAGTTAATTTAACATCTGTTGTTGGGAAATTGATAGAATTCATTATTAAGGAAGTAATAACGGGACATTTAGAAAGTCAAAACGCAATCCATCAGTCAGCATGGTTTTTGACTAATTTGTTAGAGTTCTTCGAAGCTGTAACAAGCAAAATGGATAATGGGGATCCTGTAGATGTAGTATATCTGGACTTCCGGAAGACATTTGATAAGGTGCCGCACAAAAGGTTAATACACAAGGTAAGATCACATGGGGTTAGGGGCAATTTATTAGCTTGGATAGATTGGCTAACCAACAGAAAACAAAGTCGGGATAAATGCGTCTTTTGCTGGTTGGCAAGATGTAACTAGTGGGGTGCCACAGTGTTCGATCCTCGGGCCCCAACTATTTACAATCTATATTAATGACTTGGATGCAGGGATAGAAGGTACTATAGCCAAATTTGCAGATGACACTAAAATAGGTGGAATAGTAAGTTGCAATAAAGAAATAAGAAACTTACAAATGGATATGGATAGGTTAGGTGAATGAGCCAAAATTTGGCAGATGGAGTTTAACGTGGATAAGTGTGAGGTTATCCATTTTGGTCAGAAGAATAGAAAGGCAAATTATTATCTAAATGGAGAGAAACTTCAGAGTGCTTCGGTGCAGAGGGATCCAGGTGTCCTCGTGCATGAATCGCAGAAAACTAGTATGCAGGTACAGCAGGTAATAAGGAAGGCAAATAGAATTTTGGCATTTATTGCTCAAGGAATAGTAGGGAAGTGTTGCTGCAACTGTATGAGGCATTAGTGAGACCGCACCTGGAGTATTGCATACAGTTTTGGCCCCCTTACTTGAGGAGGGATGTAGTTGCATTGGAGGCAGTTCAGAGGAGGTTCACTAGATTGATTCCAGAGATGAGGGGTTTGTCTTATGAAGAGAGATTGAGCAGTTTAGGCCTTTACTCTCTAGAGTTTAGAAGAATGAGAGGAGATCTAATTGAGGTATATAAGATGATTAAGGGGATTGACAAAGTAGACGTAGAGAGGATGTTTCCTCTTGTGGGGCAATCTAGAACGAGAGGTCATAGTTTTAGGATAAGGTGTAGCAGATTTAAAACAGAAATGAGGAGAAATTACTTCTCTCAAAGGGTCGTGAGTCTGTAGAATTCACTACCCCAGAGTGCGGTGGATGCCAGGACATTGAGTAAATTTAAGGAGGAGATAGACAGATTTTTAATTAGTAATGGGTTGAAGGGTTATGGAGAACGGGCAGGAAAGTGGAATTGAGGCCAAGAATGAGATCAGCCATGATCGTATTGAATGGCGGAGCAGGCTCGAGGGGCTGAATTGCCTACTCCTGCTCCTAGTTCTTATGTTCCTCCAGTCCCTTTTATAATTAAGGGAATGCCATGCAGTTATGCTTGGAAATGACATAAAGCTTGCCTTATAAAGAGAACTGGGCTGATTGGTGGCAAATCCAGTTCAATATGGATAAATGAGTAATTGCAAATATTGAAAGTAAAAATAGGACACACATGTACTCCATTGGTGAAATAGAAGTTCAAAGAGACATAGGGATGTTAGATCATGCATCTCGTGCCAGCGCAGAAACTCTGACAGGTAAAATCCGTTGACAAATGCTGAAAGTGCTAGTGCTGCATTCCCATTTGTGCTGTTTTTATTTGGGTGTTAACTCATTTAAAATGCCTTTCTGAAAAAGTGAGATGGTATTAAAGCAAACAGGATGCTGGGTTCTTTTGTTATAGTCCCAGAAATTATAATGGAGCTGGACAGTGCTGATTGAGCCATACCTGCAGTAGTACATACAGTAAAACAAAAGCAAAATACTATATTTACATCAGGGACACCTCTTTTAAATTCAGTTCTATTCAAAGTTGTTAGCTTGGCTAAGGAGTTTTAGGAAATATGACCTGTCTTGTTGCCATTGGTTCATACGCCACAATGGAACAATGTTTACAAGATAGCATAGTGAGAGCTGATTAGATCTTCAGCAGCAAATTACATTCTTGCTGACTGCTACAGGTACAAGATCAGTGCTAAGTAGTACTTTAAAACTCTTGTCCCTTCCTCAAGCAGCAGCTATCATTTCCATAATAGGTGCAATGCAGGACACAATGGGATGATGTTCAAATTGTTTCTGTCCCATTTATGCCCAAACATGGAGGTGATAGCAGGATCTCGATTGGAGGATTGAGCTACTGTTGTACGATTGGTTGTCCATCAATTTGATTTTCAGGGCCTCACTCATATATTCAAATCAAGGTAAAATGACCTAGATATGATGCCTATGCCATCTTTATCTCTTACTAGTGCCAGTTCCTCAAGCTGCCCACAAACCATGCGTGATGCAAGTTGGGAAGTGGCAATTTGTAGCAGTATGACAGCAAAGTCCCACAAACAGCAATGCGATAATGACCAGAGAAACTGTTTTTTAGTGGTGTTGGTTGAGGGATAACTATTAGCCAGGTCACTGGGGTCAGCTTCAAAATAGTGTAATGGGATCTTTTATGTCCAACTGAGGGGACAGACCCATGGCCTGGATTTAACACCCCATCAAGTGTCTCATAACAGTCTTGTAAGCAACCTTAGAGCCCATGGAATAAAAGGGCCAGTAGCAGCATAGATACAAAATTGGCTGACAAGATTGACAGGAAACAGAGTATTTGTGAATGGTTGTTTTGGGGACTGGAGGAAAGTATATAGTGGGGTTCCCCAGCGGTCGGTGTTGGGACCAACTGTTTATCTTGAGATATATTAATGACCTAGACTTGGGTGTGTAGGGCACAATTTCAAACTCTGAGGATGACACAGAACTTAGTGTCAAATTAGTGTAGGATTAGTATAAAAAATGGGTGGTTGATGGTCGGCACAGACTCGGTGGGCCGAAGGGCCTGTTTCAGTGCTGTATCTCTAAACTAAACTAAAACTTGGAAGTATTGTGAACCATGCGGAAGATAGTGATAAACTTCAAGAAGACATAGACAGGCTGCTGCAATGGTGAAGTGGCAGATGACATTTAATGCAGAGAAGTGTGAGGTGATTCATTTTGGTAGGAAGACTGAAGTGGAAATATAAAATAAAGGGTACAATTCTAAAGAAGGTGCAGGACCAGTGGGACCTGGGAGTATATGTACACAAATCGCTGAAGGTGGCAGGGCATGTTGAGAAAGTGGTTCATAAAGCATACAGGATCCTGGGCTTTATAAATAGGGGCATAGAGTACAAAAGCAAGGAAGTTATGGTAAACCTGTATAAAACAACAGTTCAGCCTCAACTTTGCTTCCAATTTCCACCCTTCTCTCACCTTTACATGGTCCAAATCTGACACTTCCCTTCCCTTCCTCGACTTCTCTGTCTCCATCTCTGGGGATAGCTTGTCTACTAATATCCATTATAAGCCCACTGACTCCCACAGCTACCTCGACTACACTTCTTCACACCCTACCTCCTGTAAGGACTCTATTCCATTCTCCCAGTTTCTCCGTCTCCGACGCATCTGCTCTGATGAAGCTACCTTCCATGACGGTGCTTCTAATATGACCTCCTTTTTCCTCAACCGAGGATTTCCCCCCACTGTGGTTGACAGGGCCCTCAACCGTGTCCGGCCCATTCCCCGCACCTCTACCCTCACCCCTTCCCCTCCCTCCCAGAACCGTGACAGGGTTCCCCTTGTCCTCACTTTTCACCCCATCAGCCTCCATATCCAAAGGATCATCCTCCGCCATTTCCGCCACCTCCAGCGTGATGCCACTACCAGTTGCATCTTCCCCTCCCTTCCCCTGTCAGCATTCCGAAGGGATCATTCCCTCCACGACACCCTGGTCCACTCCTCCATTACCCCCATCACCTCGGCCCCGTCCCATGGCACCTTCCCCTGCAATCGCAGGAGGTGTAATACCTGCCCATTTACCTCCTCTCTCCTCACTATCCCAGGCCCCAAACACTCCTTTCAGGTGAAGCAGCGATTTACTTGTACTTCTTTCAATGTAGTATACTGTATTCACTGCTCACAGTATGGTCTCCTCTACATTGGGGAGACCAAGCGCAGACTGGGTGACCGATTTGCGGAACATCTCCGCTCAATCCGCAAGCAGGACCCTGAGCTTCCGGTTGCTTGCCATTTCAACACTCCCCCCTGCTCTCATGCTCACATCTCTGTCCTGGGATTGCTGCAGTGTTCCAGTGAACATCAATGCAAGCTCGAGGAACAGCATCTCATCTACCAATTAGGCACACTACAGCCTGCCGGACTGAACATTGAGTTCAATAATTTCAGAGCATGACATTTTACTTTCATTTTTAGTTATTTTTTCTTTTTTTTACATTCTTTTACATTTTTTACAATCTTTTTTTGCTTTTATTTCATTTCATCTTAGTTTCAGTTTGCTTACACACTGTTGTTTTTCAGGTTTGCACTTGCTGCTGTTCAATATTCAGTGTATTAACACCTAATCTGTACTAATGCTTTGTCTTTCAACACACCATTAACATATTGTTTGCCTTTGCTCCGTGACCTTTTGGTCAGCTATGTGGCCTGGTTCAATCTCGACCTCCTTTGTTATCTCTTGCCCCACCCCACCTCACTTGCTTATAACCTGTGACTTTTCTAATATTTGTCAGTTCCGATGAAGGGTCACTGACCCGAAACTTTAACTCTGCTTCTCTTTTCACAGATGCTGCCAGACCTGCTGAGTGATTCCAGCATTTCTTGTTTTTAGTTCAGCCTCAACTGTCCAATTCTGGGCACCGCAGTTTAGAAAGGATGTGAAGGCACGAGAGAGGGTGCAGAAAAGATTCATGAGAATGGTTCCAAAGATGTGGAACTTCAGTTACGTGGATAGATTGGAGAAGGTGGGGCTGTTCTCCTTGGAGAAAAGATTACGGGGAGATTTGATAGTGGTGTTCAAAATCCTGAGGAGTCTGGACAGAGTAGATCGGGAGAAACTGTTCCCATTAGCAGAAGGATCCAGAACCAGAAATCACTGATTTAAGGTGATTGGAGAAAAAAGAAAGGCGACATGAGGAAAAACATTTTTATGCAGCAAGCGGTTAGGATCTGGATGCATTGCTTGAGAGAGTGGTGGAGGCAGATTCAATCGAGACCTTCAAAAGGAAATTGGATAATTAAATGAAAAAAATTGCAGGGCAATAGGGGAAAGGTGGGGGAGTGGGACGAGGTGAGTTGCTTTTGCAGAGAGTCAGCATGAACATGACGGGTTGAGTGGCCTCCTTCCGCATTGTAACAATTCTATGTTTCTATGACTCTATCTGAAAGATGACAAAGCCAACAGTGCAAAACTTCCTCTGTACTGTACTGGAGTGTCAGCTTGGATTTTGTGCTCTTCCTGGCTCACAAGTAAACTTAAGGAACACTTTAAACTAACCTTGCTAGACCTCCACTGGCCCTCGACCCAGCACCCAGCAGGTTAGGCCTGGCGGGGAAGCCTCTATTGCTCCCTTGCTCTGGCTTCAGGTTGAAAATGCAGGTCAGGCTCCGATGACACTATTGGAGCCCGACCTGCAAATTTAAAGAGGACCTTGCCAGCTTGGAAATGGGTATGCTTGCTGCCTGCAATTTAAAATTGTACTCAGTCTGATCAAGGTGGAAAAGGAGTGGGTGAGTTTCCCCACTCCATTTTAACAAACCACTCACCAGTTAAATCATGGCCAGGGTTCCAACAGGAAGAAGAAGCGTACTTCTCAGAGTGATATAGATATTCTTCCTAATAAAATTAGGCATAGCTGGAGGACAAGGAGAAGGAATAATGTCAGTGCAGAAAGGTCTGAATTTCTATGCCTCAGGATCATTGCAGGCTACAGGTGATGTTAGCATTGTTGCAATATGGATAAGGAATCTGCTCTTTGCTAAGGAAGTTCTTCACACAAAGGTTAATCAACACCTGCAATAGAATGAAAGGGACAGTGCTTCTATTTTTTTGTAAGTTTTTTGAGGACTCATGTATTTTAGAATTATGGACATTGTTTTATTTGGGAAAACTGAAAATGATTCCATGGATGTTTTTTGACTGGGGTCATTGAAAAGAGGTCATCAGAAGGTCTTTTGGACTTGGTTTGTAAACAACACTTACCGGAAGTCACTGTCTTCAGATAAATACCCAACAAGGGCTTTTTGACTTGGGGGAGATGTTTACTGAGAAGTAACAGGTCATGATTTATAGGGGCCAGGAGGCTTGACTCTAGAGATATTGTTTTGGTTTCGCTAGGGACAGTCAGTTGGGGTTTGAACAGTGTTTTGAAAGGAGTTTTAAATCAACTTGTCGAGGACAAAACTCCAGCTCAGCCTTTTCCAAATCTTTGAAAAACCTGTCAGCTTTCCCATCTCTTTGAGAAGCTTTTAGAAGCAAGTGTAAGGAATAGAGAAATTGATGCTGCATTCCTCCTGAAAGGCCTGCCAGAAACCCCTGTTGCCACATTTCACCTGGAAAGCCTGCCAAACTGATCTTCAATGTCGCCTGAAAAGAACCATTTTAGAAAGATCCCAGTGGCAGCTGTCTACGAGGATTTGGGATGCTAAACCAAAAAGGGACAACCAACATCTTTCCATATCTTCTCTGTTTTCGTCCAGAATTAGCAAGTATTTAGCCAAAGTATTATTTTTTGTCTTTTTTTTTGTTATAGAGCTCTAAAGAGAAAATCTATATTTTCTCCGTTAACCAGTGTGTGTGTGGCCAAGGTAAAAGGGAACTTTTATATTTCACTCTGTGTATTAATGCTTTGCTTTGTTACTGGTTATGTCTTGTTTTATAATAAACCGATAATTTTGTTAATTAAAGAAACCTGGTTGGTGTATTTCACTCTGGGATCAAGAGTACAGTCTATGATTGACCATATCGGTAACTGGGTAAACATTTAACTATATGCTGTGATCTGTGGAGAAGTGGGACTAGAAAAGACAGTGTACTTCTCCCACCTTGGTCGTAACAACTAATAGAATGAAAACCTCAATCATTTCAGGAACAATTGAATGCAGCAGAACTCCCTCAACCATAACAATTTTGTGACCTTCTGAGGCAACTACAGATCTGTTCTGATGAGCATCATGGTGTGCTGACATCACGACACACATTGGACTGTGAGACATTGCAAGGGCTCTGACTGATTGAGCTGACTAGTTTTTCTGCCAATTGACCACCACATTGAGTCGAAGCTGGTTGTCAGTCATAGTCATTTACGGCATAGAAAGAGGCTGTTACAGGCACATGATGTGACATGGGTGGTCCCCACTGTTCAACTTCCCACTTGACTGCAGCAAGGGTACTTGTATTGGAGTCTGGCCCCTTCGTGTTTTATTTTTCAAATAAACAAACAGCGACAGGTTTTCTTGTAGACTTTAAAAATAGAATGTCAATTGTTTATTGATCAATACACCTTATCCCGAATTTGTCACAACCACATCCACTCATGCGTTTGCTTGCACACACACAGACACACACACACTGTCATGGTCCTGTAGTTTTTTTTTTCGGGAATATGCATTTTGCCTTTAAGGCTTGCAAGGGATCAATATTGCTTTAAGGAGTTATAGGAAGGTGCATTTTCATTGCCCGTGGAGGCGGGCGAGGGCCCTTAAGTGGCCGTTATGTGGCCATTTAAGGGTCTTGATTGGCCTTGGGTGGGCGGGCCGCTTCTCACCCCACCACACCCCCGCCGGACCTCCGTAAACTTGGTTGGAGGCAGAATCGGGGCGGTTAGGCCTCCCAGAGCCTGCCGCTCAATTTTACGCCGCCCCACACCATCATCTGACCCGTTGGGGCGGCGTAAAATTCCGACCTAGGTCTCTTGTAGAATAAAGTTCAGTCTATACCATTGTTATGGCATTAGTGGTTGTAGCAGAGTTTTTGGGAAAGAAGAATGTTTCCCTGAGTGACTTGATAATTTTAACTAAGAACAAGTTAAAAGAATTGGCAGCGAAATTGGGGTTGGAATTGAAATTAGATGCCAAATAAGCAGAGATAATTGACATAATAGCCGAACTTCTGGAATTAGTAGAAGATGATGATGATATAGATGAAGGGCAATACGTGGAACAAGAAAGGGAATATGAGAGACATGAAGGTAGTAGGTCCGAAAGTGATGCAGTGGTATTGGCTAGGATACAGTTAGAAACAAAAAAACATGAGGCAGAAAAAGAATTAAGAAAACTTGAATTGGAAAAGGAAAGGGAACAAGAAAAAGCAATAGCAATAAGAAAACTTGAATTGGAGGAATGGGAGAAAGAGAGAGCATGTCAGAGAAAGTGAAAGAGAAGAGAGGGAATTTAAGTTTAAAGAGATGGAGCTAAGACAAAGGGGTAGTCTTAAATCCAGGGAAAATTCAGGTCAGGAAGAATCTGAATTTAGATCAGGACCCAGCGAGTAGTTTTTTAAATTTAGACAAGCTCTTCCTAAGTTTGAGAAAAGGGACATAGAGGCATTTTTCATACCTTTTGAAAAAATAGCCAAACAGTTGCAATGGCCAAAAGAAAGCTGGACATTGCTCATGCAGGGCAGGCTGGTAGCAGAGCTCATGAAGCTTATGCCAAGCTTTCTGAAGAGACTCCTGCAGATTATGAGATGGCAAAAAAAGCTATTCTCTCTGCGAGTGAGTTAGTCCCTGAAGCTTACTGTCAGAAGTTTAGGAACTTATGGAGATTGACTGGGCAGACATATGTAGAATTTGAGAGGGTGAAGCAAATGAATTTTGACTGTTGGATACGGGCACTAAAGATAGAAAGCACATGTGGGAACCTTCGAGAATTAATTCTCAGAGTTTAAAAACTCCATTCCTTCAGTAGTGAGAACTCTTATAGATAAACTGAAAGTTTTAAAAGCTAGGCAAGCATCAGAATTGCTGATTTTGAGCTTGTGAATAAGCCAACCTATTTTGTCCGTCACCCCCATAAACCCGAGAAGGATAGAAAGTGGGAGAGTGAAAGGAAGGCATATAGCCGAGGACAAGATGGAACAGCTGGGAATGCCCTAGGATCACCTCAGGTCAGAAAGGAAAGTGCTGAGGGTAGAAGTGAGATTCACAAGCCAAAGTATTATCATTGCAACAAAATGGGTCATCTTCCTTCAGAGTGCTGGAAATTGCGAGGTAAACCCATAGGACTTGTTGGGGTACGCAAAGTTAGTGCAGAGGAAAAGACTGACTGAGAGTATAGCAGACCAGGCTATAGCTTTAACGACAGCTGTGAACATGAAACCAGATACTAAAACTAAGGAGTGTGGAGGGTAAGAATGAAATACCTGAGAGTTATAATGATTTTTTGTAAGTGAGGCAGGAAAACCTATCATTATACTTAGGGATACAGGAGCAACCCAAACACTCTTGCTGGGGAAAATAGGAGGTTTCCACCAAAAAGCGCCCTGAACGCTAATGTTTTAGTAAATGGAATTGGTGGGGTGTGTATACCCATACCTTTGTATAAAGTATGCCTAGAGAGTGACTTAATATCTGGGATAGTAACTGTAGGTGTTGTCCACAGCTTACCAGTAAAGGGAATTGATCTACTGATCTACTCCTAGGAAATGATTTGGCAGGATCAAAAATATCAGTTTCTCCTATAGTTACAGAGGAACCAAGTGAAATTAAGGCAACGGAGCAATTTGGGAATACTTCCTGCATGTGTAGCTACCCGAGCAATGGCTAAACAGGATCCATGTCAGAGGTAAAAGGGGCACCACAAATAGATAATCAGGCATCTGAAACCTTATTTGGGGATTTCGATAATCCAAATGAGATGTTTAACAGATCGTCTATTATTGCAGCACAGCAATCTGATCCAGAGATCTACCAAATAGCACAGACGGCTGTCAGAAGATGAGGTGAAAGGAGTTCCAGAAGGCTATCATACGATAAATGGGGTTTTGAGGAGGAAATGGAGACCGCCTCATAGACGTGCCAATGAAGACTGGACAGTTGTTGAACAGATAGTGGTACCACCTAAATATCGACAAGGATTATTAAGGTTAGCACACGGCATTCCTTTTTCAGGACATAGGGGAATTCGGAAGACCAAATCACACATAAGCAAACATTATTACTGGTCAGGTCTTACAAAGGATGTGAGACAATTTTGTAGGGCATGCCACACCTGTCAAATGGTGGGAAAACCACAACTACCATAAAACAAGGGGATGAAGTATTAGTGTTGTTACTGTCACAGGGAAAACCAGTGAAAGCACAGTTCAGTGGCCCATATAGAGTAATCAAAAGAGTGGGTAAGGTAGATTACTTGATTCTCACCCCTGATCGCTGGATGAAGAACAGGTTGTGTCACATTAATTTGCTCAAACCATATTACTGCAGGGAGGAGGATAAGCCAGTACAGGCATGTCAGGTAATCGGGACTGTGGAGAAGGAAAAGGATAGTGAGGATGAGGCAGAAGTAGGCCTAGGAAATTCTCAAATTGAACCTCCCAATTATCCAATCAGCGAATACAGAATGGCTAGGAAAATTAAACAATAAGCTTTTACACTTAGAGGCAAAACAGCGTGAAGTCCTAACCAGGGTTTTCAGAATGTTTCAGAGTTTGTCGGGATAATCCAGGATGTACAACCTTAGCCACACATGATGTGGGTATAGGGGAAGCCAGTCCTTTAAAATGACATCCTTGTCGCTTAGGTCCAGACAGACAGGCCCAAGTGGAAGCAGAGGTACAATGCATGCTGAAGGGCAGCTTAGATGAACCTAGTCAGGGCAGCTGGAGTTCGCAGATGATCTTGATGTCTAAACCTGGTGGGTCAGCTCAAACTTGCACAGACTCTGGAAATGTCACTGTGGTAAAGAAGGCAGACTCCTATCCAAATTCTCATTTAAAGGACTGTATGGACAGAGTGGGCAACACAATGTGTCTTAAAGAGACAGATGTGTTGGAAGGATACTGTCAAATTCCTTTGACACCCCAGGGTAAGAAAAAAATCAGCTTCTGTTACACCGGACAGGGTTTTCCAGTGTCAAGTGATGCCACATAAATTAAGGGGTATTTAATATTTATTTTAAGATACAGCACTGAAACAGGCCCTTCGGCCCACCAATTCTGTGCTGACCAACAACCACCCATTTATGCTAATCCTACATTAATCCCTACCACATCCCCCCCCATTCTCCTACTGCCTACCTACACTAGGGGCAATTTACAATAGCCAATTTACCTATTACCTGCAAGTCTTTGGCTGTGGGAGGAAACCAGAGCACCCGGTGAAACCCCATGTGGTCACAGGGAGAACTTGCAAACTCTGCACTGGCGATACCTAGAACTGAACCCAGGTTGCTGGAGCTATGAGGCTGCGGTGCTAACCACTGCACCACTGTGCCACTCTAACTCAAGAAACTTCTCCGAGAATAGTAAACCCAGTAGTGATCAGTGCTCCTAGCTGTGCAGCTCACCTGGCTGAGGTGATGGACAATAGAGACACTTGGATGGAAAACACAAAACAATTGGAAGAGTCATAGTGTCGTAGTTATACAGCACAGAAACAGGCCCTTCAGCCCATTGTGTCTGTGACGGCCATCAAGCACCTAACTACTCTTATCCCATTTTCCAGCACTTGGCCCGTAGCCTTGTATGCTATGGCGTTTCAAGTGTTCATCTAAATATTTCTTAAATGTTGTGAGGGTTCCTGCCTCTACCACCCCTTCAGGCAGTGCATTCCAGATTCCAACCACCCTCTGAGTGAAAAAATGTTTCCTCAAATCCCCTCTAAACTTCCTGCCCCTTACCTTAAATCTATGCCCACTGGTTATTGACACCTCCGCTAAGGGAAAAAGTTTCTTCCTATCTAACCTATCTATGCCTCTCATAATTTGTATACCTCAATCATGTCCCCCCTCAGCCTTCTCTGCTCTCAGGAAAACAACCCGAGCCATTTCAGACTCTGTTCATAGCTGAAAAGCTCCAGCCCAGGCAACAACCTGGTGAATCTCCTCTGCACCCTCTCCAGTGCAATCACATCCTTCCTATAGTGTGGTGCCCAGAACTGTACACAGTACTCCAGCTGTGGCCTAACTAGCATTTTATGCAGCTCCATCATAACCTCCCTGTGGCTCGGCTAATAAAGGCAAGTATCCCATATGCCTTCCTAACCACCTTATCTGCTGCCTTCAGTGATCTATGGACAAGTACCCCAAGGTCCTTCTGACCCTCTGTACTTCCCAGGGTCCTACCATCCATTGTATATTCCCTTGCCTTGTTAGTCCTCCCAAAATGCATCACCTCACACTTCTCAGGATTAAATTCCATTTGCCACTGCTCCGCCCATCTTACCAGCCCATCCATATCGTCCTGTAATCTTAGGCTTTCCTACTCACTATTTCCAACACCACCAATTTTCGTGTCATCTGTGAACTTACTGATCATGCCTCCTATATTCACGTCTAAATCATTAATGTACACTACAAACAGCAAGGGTCCCAGCACCGAACCCTGCGGTACACCACCAGTCACAGGCTTCCACTCGTAAAAACAGCCCTCGACCATTACCCTCTGTTTCCTGCCAAATTTGCCAAATTGCCCTGGATCCCATGGGCACTTACCTTCTTAACCAATCTCCCATGCGGGACCTTATTAAAAGCGGGACCAGCGGGGCAATAGCAGGGGTCAGTGGGGACTGGTGGGGGAATAGCAGGGGTTAGTTGGGACTAGCGGGGGTCTGTGGGGACACCAGCAGGGGAATAGCAGGGGTCAGTGGGGACCAGCCAGGGGTCAGTGGGGACCAGCGGGGGGAGTGAGGGGTGTGGGCTGATGCTGTCCTGCTGTGTTTCAGGCACATCTTCCCTACTTCAGCTGGCAAGAGGTGCAAACTCGCATTATCCAGATTCAGAAAGAGCATCAGACTATGCTTGGAAATTTAAAAAGGGTTAATTGGAACAACCTTTTGAAAATTTAAACCTGAAATGTTCTGGTGGAACTTGTTGCTGTAGACTAAACATTTAAAAAAAAATATGTATATCTGCAAATGCATGAAAAAAATGTTAGCGTTTTTTCAATTTGTATTTTTTTTTACCAATTGTAATGAAACACATTTCAGAAATGGCGTTTCATTCTGCTAGGGGTGGAAGTGTCATGGTCTGTAGTTTTTTTTTTCCGGGAATTTGCGGTTTGCCTTTAAAGCTTGCAAGGGATCAATATTGCTTTAAGAACCAGCAAGCCTCAGGAGTTATAGGAAGGTGCATTTTCGTTGCCTTAAAAACAGCCATTTGGAGACTGCGATTCAAAGGGTGCATTCTCCATACCACAGATACAGCCACTGGGAGTGAGTCTCATGCGATACATCTGTTACAATTCAGTTTTGAACTGGCTTTTAGTTGAAGACAGTTTGTTCTAACAGAACATACAAACAGAGGACACAGCTGTGGTGTCAGCACCTGGAAAAAGAGCTCTCAGCCATTTAAACTGAAGGAATAGGAATTTAGTCTGTTTAATTATTATCTCTCAGAATTCTAAAAAAAAAGTCTAGCCAAAACAGAGAACTCTGGTAATTTAAATTGAAGAAAGGGAAGTTAGACTGTGACAATTTTTTAGCTCTCAAAAACTTTAAAGTCAGATTGATTCTATTGAAAGTGTTTGCAAGTCAGTAATTGTTGAAATTCGCTGGAGAAGAAAAGCATCACCTACTGCTTTATCCCCCGCATCGGACATCTATGAGGACTTCAAGCAACATTCTGTGAGGACTTCAAGCTACATTGGACTATAAATTTGCAAGGACTCTAATTTTTTTTCTATTTTTAATGTTGTTTATATCTTCATAGTGTTTAAGAATTTAGTTCTTCTTATTAAAGAGTTAATTTGTTGATTTAAAGACACCTGGTTTGGTTAGCCTCATTCGGGGGTAAATACAGTTTGGCTGGGTCTTTCTTTAATTTGGAAAGTTTTAAATGATATGGTAGGTGATCTGTGGAGCGACAGTATTGAATTATCAATGCGTTTCTTCCACCACAATCAAAATCATCTCTTTTGATTGGGGGCTTTGACAGCAGCGGTTGGTCGTAACAACACACACACACAAAGATGATAGAGAAGGGGAAAAAGAAGGTGGTTTTCAGTGGGGGGAAAGATTGTGATGAACATGTTGAAATCTTTTGAGAATCAAGTTCTAGATGGATGCAGGCCTGAGATGATTGTAGATTTCCCTCTTGATTGAAAGTTCTGTTGAAGACAGTGGGTTACTTCTAGCTCTCATTGCTGTATACTGTAGACGTTGGATTTTTTCAGCAGGGCGTGTGTTTTCTGGCTTGCTGGAACGCAAGCTGTTGCAAGTAGTTTCACCTTCTGGGCCAGTTTCTCTTTCTGGCTGTATTTTTCGAATGTAAAACTGTATCAATTCTCTCTTCCTGGTAGAAGACATTCTCCTCTCTTCCCCATGGTGATCACACAATGACCCAAGACATGGCTACTTCACACCTCCTTTGTTTCAGAAGAAGACATTCAATTCTGGAATGTTTTAAGATAGGTGTAAGATGTGTTCCATTAACATCACTTGGCTCTGAAGGTTTGTCATTTGTCTTTTTCAGACTGTTTGAATACACAAAAGGCCAATTTTAAAAATAAAGGTTCATTTTTTAAAAACAAAGCCCCTTTTTCATAACTCTTCAGTGTTAGTCCATGATTGTTGTATCATCGTACTTCCAGTGTGCGTGACGAGGCCATTTGGCCCATGTCCATGCCAGCTCTCCGTGGAGCAACCCAGTCAGTCCCACTATCCCCTTCAATCCCCAAAGCTCTGCAAGTTTATTTCCTTCCAATGCCCATCCAATTTCATTTTGAAATCATTGATTGTTTCCGCTTCCACCACCCTCATGGTCATTACCACTCACTGCATGGAAAATTTTCTTCCATATATTCCCACTGCATCTCTTGTCCAAAATCTTCAATCTGTGTCCCTTAGTCCTTGTTCCATCAGTTAATGAGAAGTTTTTCCTTGTCTAACTGATCTAAGCCTGTCATAATCTCGTACACTTCTACCAATTCTCTCCTCAATCTCCTTCACTCCAGGGAGAACAACCCCAGCTTTTCCAATCTAACTTTGTAACTAAAATCCCCCATCCCTGGAACCATTCTGGCAAATCTCTGCACCCTCTCAAGGGCACTCACATTCTTCCTAAAGTGTGGTGACCTAACCAGAAGTTATAAAGGTTCAGCATAACTTCCCTGCTTTTGTACTCTATCTCCATTTATGAAGCTCGAGATCCCATATGCTTTACTTACCACTCTCTCAATATGTCCTGCCACCTTCAAAGATCAATGCACCTGCACCCCCAGATCCCTCAGTTTCTGCACACTCTTTAGAACTGTGCCATTAAGTTTATATTGCCTCACCCTATCCCTTCTGCCAAAATGCATCACCTCACACATGTCTGTATTAAATTCCATCTGTCGCTTCCACTCTGCTAGCCTATGTCCTGTTGCAGGCGCTTCATAGCATCCTCGCTCTTTGCCACTCCTCCAAATTTGGTATCATTGGCAAATTTTTAAATTCTACTCTGTATTCCAAGATCCATGTCATTTATATATAGCGAAAAAATCAGTGGTCATAACACTGACCCTTGGGGAACAACACTGTCTACCATCCTCCAAGCAATCCGGCTGCAGCAGAGTGAGTTCTGGCAGGTCCGCAGCATGATCCATAAGATTTACACAGCTCCAGTGTAAGGTAAATCCAGTAATAGAAATACAACAAGGGAATAATGAACTGCTTCCTGATTTTTAAGAAAAGAAACACTGCAAAAGCTGGAAATCTTACATGAAAGTAAAAATGAAATGCTGGCGGTCTAAAAAGTATCTGACTTAACTTTTTCTTCAATGTTCAAACTCTTTCATGATATCCCTCAGGGTGGTGCTGTTAAAGGACGCCAACCTATCGGCGAGATTGCATCTTCTTGGCTTGCTGTGCCTTTCCAGCGTTTTCTGGAGACTGGTTTGTATTACTTCAGGAAAGCTTTTATTTTTAATTGTTGCATTTCTGTAGCAATAAAAGCGTTACAGGTGGGATGTATTAGCTACAGCACTTGGTTACCAAACATTTCTTTTTTGTGTCAGCTAATGGGACTTGAGGACTCTGGCTAATATCTCCCACATGGAACAAACTTTTTATTGACACATAAATACAATAATCGAGTTGAAATGCCACACATAACGTAACATTAATAAGAGAAAAAATACAACAAAGCTTACAATAAATCAAAATATACAAAATGGAACATTTTCAGCATGGGTGGCCTAGCTAGCTGTAGTCAGGCAAATAAAATGGCCATCCCAGGGCAGCAAGCCAGTTCAGTGGACACTTAAATATTAAAATTTTTCCTTTTAATATTATTTCTCTTTTGATGCAACATGATCTTCAGTTAGAGGGCACCAATTAGAAGGTAGCACACATAAAGAGCCATTTTCTTTTTCCAAAAATTAAATTAAATTTACGTAGGATGGCCTCTTTATGAGCCAAACAAAATAAATCTTAAGAAGATTATAATCGCATAAAGAAACATAACGACCAGAGTCAACAAATTGAGATCGGAAGAAGTTTACTTCATTTTCAAAGCTATGGACTCATTCACAGCACTCTGTGCAACAGACATCTCCAGTAGGTAGAACTGACATTCAGACAGAACAGGCCTCAAAATGAAACTTAGTTCATCAACTTTTTAAAATTCTTTTACGAGATGTGGGCATCGTTGGGAAGACCAGTTTTTATTGGATATTGTGCTCCAGCAGAAAGGGGAACAGACAAATCGAAGGGTGTGGATACTTTTAGAGGCAGTTCATCGGACTTAAGAACCACTGAATTGCAGGAGTACTTCAACTCTCTTTAGATCAACAACAGCTACAGAAATTTGGGGGATGATTAAACATTGGAAAGGAGGAGTGGGTAAACAGAACAAAAGCAAAAAGGGAGATGGTTATTAATAATAATAATAAGAGCAAAAATAGCAAATAAGGAGAAGAATGTTTTGTGGGAAAGGATTAAGATTTTTTTTATACAATTGCAAGGAGCATCAAAATAAAGTACTGGAGTTAAAGTTATGCTTCTGGCATGAATCATAATATTCTTGGCATGTCAGAAACGTGGCTGACAGCAGTGGATGGGCCAGACCTGGAGCTAGGAGGGTAGCAAATATTTCGCAAAGACTTACATACCAACTTAAAAAACTCAGAAATGTTCAGAAAAGCTGGCACAGCCCCCCAAAAACTGTCCACTTAAACAACAACTCACAACAAAAAAGCAGGCCCGAATCCTATAGTCAAGGCCATTGTCCTGGGGTGACTAAGTTAAAATCCTTTTTATCTCACTGGATTTCAGGATCGTTCTCGGTATTTTGGGATTACATTCCATATTCAGTTTGGTTTTTCTAGGAGTTGGTGAGGGAGGAAACTCAAATCCAATGGTCTCATGTACGACAAGAAAAAAAGCAGTTACAATAGGGCTGAATTTAATGAGTCCGGCAGCAGGTCTGGTAGCAGCGCCATTCCCATCTGTTATGTGGGCGCCCGCCCCAACACGATTACATGGCGGGTGTCCATTTTGCATAGGAAGGTGTGGGTCTCCCTCAATCAAGTGGCGGGGAGGGGAGTGGGAGGCGAGTCATTAATTATGGCCTCAGATGACTCTGGAGCAGGTGCTGGGAGCGTATTTAAAGGCCTACCAGCCCTACATTCACTTCAGTCCTGTATTCATTGTCAGGTTGGTGCAACCAATAATGCTGTCCGACTGGTTCCTGTATCCCCCGCCTCCTCCACCCCACCCCACCCCCTCCCGCAGCCGAGGAGGGCAGAAGATGATGTACAAGCCAAGACACAGGGTGGCCCCACAGTTCAGTGATGCCACCCTGCAGATTCTCCTCTGGGCTGCAAGGGAAAGGCAGGAGGTTCTCTTTCCCAGCAATGGCAAGAAGAGATCCTCCCACTTGACCAAGCAAGCCTTGGTGGAGAGGACGTCAGCAGCCATGGGGTCACCCAGTGCAGGATGTGCAGGAAGAGGGTCAATGACCTACTGCGTTCTGTCAAGGTGAGTGCTCCACAGCAGTCTCCTTCTTGAGGATTACATGTGACTATGCGGGAGGCTGTGTGACATGGGGAGGGTAACAACGCTGCACTGTTGGCTAAGTGGCTATGGTTCTGTCTCTTGCTGACAGATGCATGGCTGTCTCTAGGCCACAGGCCACCTTCCTCCATAGCTCACCCCCCCCAAACTCCCTTGACAATGAGTGACGGCATGAGAGACATCAGATTCCCCAGTAGGGGATAAGGGGCTAAAATGAGCTGAATTGTCATGGTGATCTCTGTGCCAATCCCAACCATCTCCATTCTTCATCTTGCAGTACAAGACAGCCCATGATAGGAGGGAGATGTCCCGGACAGGTGGAGGACTCCCAGATGTATGTCCACTTACCTCCACCGAGGAAGAGGCCTTGGAGTTGGTGGACAGCCACTCAATATCCGACAGGGAGATTGGAGTCTCTGCACAAGAGAGTGAGATCGCCTCCCGTTGGCATGCGCATCAATGTTGGAGACCCACATAATGCTTGTTCGGCATCAGGAGATCTGCACAGCCTAACCCACATATGTTTGTGTTCTCTCATGCAGTAGCCATTCACAGGGATCCGCAACCACAGGGGACAGTCATCCACCTTTGAGGAAGAAGATGACTCAGAGGATGCACTGTCCCATGACTCTCTTGCACCCACCACCAGCAAAGGCTTTAGGATTAGGGTCACAAGCTGGTGATAGCACTGCACACACGCCCAAGAAGCTGGCTGAGGCTGAGAGAGCCAAAGCCTCTGACAGTCAGAGGACTGTGGGTGGCCAGGCCCCGGCCGAGCCCCAGAATAGTGATGAGCCTCTGGTGTTGGCAGCACAGGGCATGCTGGAGTTGCAGAGTGAGGTAAGGCAACATTTGACAGAGATGTCAGAGGCCATGCGCAGCCATGAGTGCAGGATGGAGGAGTCCATCCATGCCATGAGTGCTGCCATGTCTCAGGACTAGAAATGCATGGTTCCCTCCATCAAGAGTTTGGTGACCCCCATGGAGAGCCAGATCCCACAGTTCCCTGCAGACATGCACACCATCGCCTTGGCCACGAGCTCAACGCAGCAGTGGCAAAGCAAGCGAAGGAACAGGAGCCCAGAGGCTCCTGCAGCTCCTGGTCCTTCACTGGTGAGCAGGGAGGCTCAAGAGAGCTTTCAAAGGGAGGAGGAGAGGCTGCCAGCCACATCTGGGTGCTCCCCTCAGGGTGCTCTGAGTGTGGACACCGGATCCTCAGCTCCAGCAGCTGCAACACCTGAGGAGAGTCTTGCAGCAGTGCAGAACACCCCCAGGCAGCCAGGGCCTTCCAGGACGCCCATGAATGTCATCACAGGCCAAGGGACAGCCTGCCTGTAGCCCAGCTGTTGTCGCTGGGGTCACACCGTGTAGGAGCACCCGCAAACGGATTAAAAGGAGCACATAGCAAACTTTGGATTTCACTGGTGTAGAATAAATGTTTGGTGTTAAATAATTAAAAGATCATTTGTACAAATCATTAGGCTTCATTGCCATTATGACCATTTTTGAAGGGAGTAGTTTAGCTCAGACATTGTGAACCTTATTTCTGGGAGGGGCTGAGAAAATGTCTCTTAGGCCTTTGATGTATTTTATAGCATTCTGAAGTGTACCATGATTCAGCATTAAGAATTGTGAGATCCAAAGAAAGCTATTGGATACGAAGGGAGGGCTACTCAGCAATACAAAGGAAAGGGAAAAACAGATAGGCACTTCGTGTCACTGAGGAGAGAAGTGGAGGCTCAGCAATACAAATAAATGTGGATAGACTTGTCTGGTGTACCGTCATACACTCTTGGACATGAGCGCTGTATAGATTCACGTCCCTGATGTTGAGGTTGTACATCCTGGTGTGATGCAGGTGGTTCCCACTGTTCAACTCCCAACCTGACTGCAGCAAATGTGTTTTGTTATTGGGGGTTTAACCCCTTGGTGTTTTATTTTTCAAATAAGCCAATGGTGACAGGGTTTCTTGCCGGTTTACAAAACAGAAAATCAATTGTTTATTGATCAATACGCTTTATCCCGAATTGTCACAACCACATCTACTCATGCATTTGCTCTCTGTCTCTCACAGACACACACAAGAAGAGACAGAGAAAAAGGGAAAACAGGGAAAGTGATTTTTAGTGTTGAATTTTCCTGGAAATAAAGTTCTCCATGGGTGCAGGCCTGATATGATTGTAGATTTATTTCACTTCTAGCTCACTGCTGTCTAGTGTAGATATAGAATTCTGCAGCAGGGGAGACATTCTGGTTTGCTGGAAAACAAGCTGCTGGATATTGCTCTTTCTCTCTCTCTTTCTCTCTGGAGTCTCTCTCTCTAGGCTGTCTTTTTTTAAGGTAAAGCTGTGTTACTTCTCACCTCCTGGTGGGAGACGCTCTGGTCTCTTCCCCATGGTGATCGTCCAGGATGTGGCTGCTTCACAGCTTCTTTGTTTCAGAGGGAGACATTCAATTCTGGAATTTTTTTTATTCATTCACGGGATGTGGGCATCACTGGCTATGCCAGCATTTTTTGCCCATCCCTAATTGCCCTTGAGAAAGTGGTGGTGAGCTGCCTTCTTGAACCGCTGCAGTCTGTGAGGTAGGCACACACACAGTGCTGTTAGGAAGAGAGTTCCAGGATTTTTACCCAGCGACAGTGAAGGAATGGCGATATAGCTCCAAGTCAGGATGGTGTGTGACTTGGAGGGGAACTTGCAGGTGGTGGTGTTCCCATGCATCTGCTGCTCTTGTCCTTCTAGGTGGTAGAGGTCGCGGGTTTGGAAGGTGCTGTCTAAGGAGCCTTGATGCCTTGATGCGTTGCTGCAGTGCATCTTGTAGATGGTACACACTGCTGCCACTGTGCATCGGTGGTGGAGGGAGTGAATGTTTGTGGATGGTGTGCCAATCAAGCGGGCTGCTTTGTTCTGGATGGTGTCAAGCTTCTTGAGTGTTGTTGGAGCTGCAGCCATCCAGGCAAGTGGAGAGTATTCCATCACACTCCTGACTTGTGCCTTGTTGATGGTGGACAGGCTTTGGGGAGTCAGGAGGTGAGTTACTCGCCGCAGGATTCCTAGCCTCTGACCTGTTGTTGTAGCCACGGTATTTATATGGCTACTCCAGTTCAGTTTCTGGTCAATGGTAGCCCCTAGGATGTTGATAGTGGGAGATTCAGCGATGGTAATGCCGTTGAATGTCAAGGGGAGATGGTTAGATTCTCTCTTGTTGGAGATGGTCATTGCCTGGCACTTGTGTGGCACAAATGTTATTTGCCACTTATCAGCCCAAGCCTGGATATTGTCCAGGTCTTGCTGCATTTCTACACGGACTGCTTCAGTATTTGAGGAGTTGCGAATGGTGCTGAACATTGTGCAATCATCAGCGAACAGCCCCACTTCTGACCTTGTGAATGAAGGAAGGTCATTGCTGAACCAGCTGAAGATGGTTGAGCCTAGGACACTACCCTGAGGAACCCCTGCAGTGATGTCCTGGAGCTCAGATGATTGACCTCCAACAACCACAGCCATCTTCCTTTGCGCTAGGTATGACTCCAACCAGCCGAGAGTTTACTCCCTGATTCCCATTGACTCCAGTTTTGCTCAGGCTCCTTAATGCCATACTCGGTCAAATGCTGCCTTGATGTCAAGGGTAGTCATTCTCACCTCACCTCTTCTGTTCAGCTCTTTTGTCCATGTTTGAACCAAGGGTGTAATGAGGTCAGGAGCTGATGGCCCTGGCGGAACCCAAAGTGAGCATCATTGAGCAGGTTATTGCTAAGCAAGTGCTGCTTGATGGCACTGTTGATGACACCTTCCATCACTTTACTGATGATTGAGAGTAGACTGATGGGGCGGTAATTGGGTGGGTTGAACGTGTCCTGCTTTTTGTGTACAGGACATACCTGGGCAATTTTCCACATTGCCGGGTAAATGCCAGTGTTGTAGCTATACTGGAACAGCTTGGCTAGGGGTGCCGCAAGGTCTGGAGCACAGGTCTTCAGTACTATTGCCGGAATATTGTCTGGACCCATAGCCTTTGCAGTATCCAGTTGCTTCAGTCGTTTCTTGATATCACGCGGAGTGAATCGAATTGGCTGAAGTCTGGCATCTGTAATGCTGGGGACTTCAGAAGGGGGCTGAGATGGATCATCAACTTGGCACTTCTGGCTGAAGATTGTTGCAAATGCTTCAGCCTTATCTTTCGCACTGATGTGCTGGGCTCCCCCATCATTGAGGATGGCGATATTTGTGGAGCCACCTCCTCCAGTTAGTTGTTTAATTGTCTACCACCATTCCCGACTGGATGTGGCAGGACTGCAGAGCTTAGATCTGATCCGTTGGTTATGGGATCGCTTAGCTCTGTCTATTGCATGCTGCTTATGCAGTTTCGCATGCAAGTAGTCCTGGGTTGTAGCTTCACCAGGTTGACACCTCATTTTGTGGCATGCCTGGTGCTGCTCCTGGCATGCCCTCCTGTACTCTTCATTGAACCAGGGTTGGTCTCCTGGCTTGTTGGTAATGGTAGAGTGGGTCTCTGGGTTACTAGTCCAGTGATAATACCACTACGCCACGGCCTAGCACCTATGTTTTAGGTTGGGTGTAGGATGGGTACAATTGACACCTCTTAGCTTTGAATATTTGTCCTTTGTCCTTGTCAGACAGTTTAAATAAAGGCCAAGCTTTGTTCTACACTGGCCATTTTGGATGTATTGTTCACTTTTTAAAGTTTTTATAACTCTTCAGAGTTTAGTCCATGATTGTTGTATCATTGCACTTCTGATGTGTGTGACAATCCCTTAAGGAGATCTAAGCTCAGTGACAGTAAATCCACAAAAACTAGGAGCTTGAGCTGACAGCACATCATGGAGTGAATTGATAATGGAGTGAGGTACAGGGATGTGTCATTCCTGCAAGATATAGGGGTTATGAACCACAGCTGCTGACTCGGGCAAACGTGTCTGTGAAAGTGCCATCATAATGTATTGCTCAACCGCAAAACCCCAGAACCTGAGATGGAGATGGAGGCAAGCTAACAAATCGACGGGAGAGGCAGCTTTTGAAACAAGGATTGTCATGCTGCAATTGGGAGCAAGCAGTGGAGGAGGAAAGCTGGGTGAGTTTCCCAGCAGTGAGGAAAGGCTGGAAGGAAAGATTAGAGAATAGTCCCTTGTCCCCTCCCCCACCCCCCAGAGTGATATAGGTGGCACCCACAAACAGAGATGGCTCAAGGGAAAGAGATCAGCAATATCCCTAGAAATGTAGTGATGATGGGAGATTTAACAGTTGGAAGGAATTACACAATACTTTGCAGCCCAGACTAAGTCCCAGATGCCTTTTTGCCTTCCTGGTGCTACTGTAAGGAACAAGTTGCACCGACTGGAAAAGAATGTTCAAGGGCAGTTATCGAGGTCAATGTAGGAGCCAATTTTACAGGTAAAGTGGTGCCTGATTTCCTGGCAGATGAATATAGGAGACTGGGAAATGAGCTTAATAGCAGGATTCACAAGGATCATCTCATGATTATTTCCCCACCATGCACTAGAATAGTGAAGGCGAGGAAGATTACAGAAATCACTACATGGCTTAGATGTGTTGGGAATCATTTTTGGCTTTACCAGTGGCTCAGTGGAATGGATCACCCAACCATTATAAAAATGGAATGAAAGTTGGGGTTGGGGGCATGTCCTATAACGGACGGGTAATCTACTCCATCAGATTACCACCCAGTCATTGAAGACGAAAATCTATCCTGTGTTGTCAGGCAATGGGATTCCATGTTGTTGGGTATTGGTGCCAGTTCTGGGTCAGAGGGGAACGATTCCACAAGAATGAACTACATCTGAATAGAGAGAGTGCTAGTGTACGAGCAGATGGGTAAATATGGAAGTGATGGAATATTTAAACGAGGAAAGAAGAAAGGATTGGGAGAATAAAACTTACCAGGACCAGAAAATAGTGAGGGAAGAAATGGATGAGGACAATATTTAATGCAGGAAACAATTTAGCAAAAGGGATATGGAGTAGAGGAGTAACATTGAATAGATTTGTTATATATGGGGCAAAAACTGTAATGAAGGTAACTTAGTTAAAAAGAGATGGGAAAAGAAATAGTATGAAAAAGAAAAACAAATAAAGGATAAAATGTGCAGAGTATGAGAAATAAACTGGTGGAACTGGAAACAATTATTTTACAGGAAGATCTAAGCTTAATAGGACTAATAGAAACCTGACTGTAAATGGATAGATAAGATAAGAAAGGAGGTGGAGTGGCAATATTGGTAAAAGTGGGATTGCGTGTTGTGGAGAAGTTTGATGTAGACAAGGAAGGCATGCAAACAGTGTCAATATGTCGCTACACAAAGATAAAATAAAAGGGATTAGTACATCAATAGGAGTAATTGTGGGGAGGAAATGGAAGTGGATATTCACAGTCAGATTAGAAGGATAAATAGGATTAACCAAATTATTATACTGGGAGATTTTCATTTTCCATTTATCGATTGGGACAGAGAGGGATTAAACGGAGAAATGGGAATGGAATTCCGAAAATATGTAGAGCGTCCCTTTGTCAGGCTCAATGTTAGTAGACTTACAAGGGCAGAAGCATTGCTGGATTTGGATATGTGTAATGAACTAAATCAGGAACATGAGCTAAATCTGCCCAGGCACCTTGGGAGTCGTGATTACGATTTGGGCGGAACAGTCAACTTCACTAATATAACCAGCAACGGAATTCCATGGAGTTGTGTCAAAGCAATTAAGGGGAGTAACCCCGCAACGATATTGCTCCACTGGGTTAACCTGCTGTTGGCCCTTATTCCATATCCCAGGGATAGAGTCATTTAAATAATAGAGGCGGATGTTTGTAGTGATGTAACGGAACAGCTTTCCTCCAAAAAAAAAACCTGGAACGCGACCCTAGAATCAGGCTGAAGATATCTGTAAGAATCTTTTGTAACCTTCTCTGAGGACCTTTTAGTTGTCGGAATCGGTTGGCCTGGGATCGATTAACATTGTTGTGTAATAGAAACAGAAAGTGCTGGAAATACTCAGCATGTCAGGCAGCATCCGTGGAAAGAAAAGCAGAGTTAATGTTTCAGATCTGTGACTTTTCATCAGAACTGGCAAAGGTTAGAAAAGAATTAGGTTTTAAGCATGTGAAAGGAGTGGGGGGCAGTTTAGGGGGAAGAGAACAAAGGGAATGTGTGTGTCATAGGGCAGGAGAGATTAAATAACAAAGCTGTCATGAGACGTGGGGTGTCAGAAGGGTCATGGATATAGGTGGGAAGAGACTGGACTGGGGAGAAAAGATAGAGTCAAGATAGGAAGAAATAATTTCAGTCGGGCAGGAACAGGCTCAAACAATGGGTCCCCCAGGCCAGTCCTGTTTGTGGATTTTGGGAAGGAGGTAGAAGCGGGCTGTTCAGGGTTGTGGGACTATGAGGTTGGAAGCTCAGGGGAGGCCAAAGAAACTTCCTCCAATAGGCAAACATTCCTGGGGCTGAAAGGTCAGCTGGTGTCAGGGAGGCATTTCTGTAGCAGACAGAAGTCCCACACCCGACTGGGAGACATCCCGTATCAGAATAACGTAAACCAGTGTTCCCATGGTATTAAGCAAATTGAATTACAGAGCTGAGATCAATCAACAGACATCAGGTTTGTGAACCTAATCTTTTCTAGTCTGAAAAATGTTTGTTTCCCACATTACAGTGACAATACTTCAAAAGTACTTCATTGGCCATGAATTACTTTGGAATGTCCTGTTTTTATTATTTATTTATGTAATTTTATTTATTTATCTATAATAGGAAACACTCATTTCAAGTACATATCATTTAAATATATATGATTGTACGCTAAGATCTAATTCTCATATAGGGTTCTAACAAACACTATTGGGGGTTTTTGGCAGAGTAGATAGGGAGAACCTGTTTCCCGTGACAGAAGGGATAATAACCAGAGGACACAGATTTAAGGTAGTTGGCAAAACAGCCAGAGGGGAGATAACAAGATTTTTTTTGTACAGTGAGTTGTTATGATCTGGAATACACTGAGTCATAGAATCATTTACGGCACAGAAGGAGGCCATTCAGCCCATCGAGGCTGTGCTGGCTCTCTGCGGGGCTATTCAGTCAGTCCCACTCCCCTACTCAATCCCTGTAGCCCTGAATTTTATTTCCTTCAAGTGCCTATCCAATTTCCTTTTGAAATAATTGATTTTCTCTGCTTCCACCACCCTCCCAGGCATCGATTTCCAGGTCATTACCACCTGTTGTGTCAGTCCTTGTACCATCAGTTAATGGGAAAAGTTTTTCCTTGTCTAACTTATCTAAGCCTGTCTTAATCTTGTACACCTCTATCAAATCTCCCCTCAATCTCCTTTGCTTCAAGGAGAACAACCCCAGCTTTTCCAACCTAACCTTGCAACGAAAATGCCCCGTCTCTGGAACCATTCTGGTAAAAACTGCCTGAAAGGGTGATGGAAGCAGATTCAATAGAAACCTTCAAAAGGGAATTGTGTATATATACATGAAAAGGAAAACCGGCAGGGCTATTGGGGAAAAGAGCAGGGGAGTGGGAAGAATTGTTTCGCTCTTTTAAAGAGCCAGTACAAGCATGATGGGCTAAATGGCCTGCTTCTATGCTGTAAGGTCCTGTAGCCCAAAAGAGTTGAGTTTGGATCCATCTAGAATTGGCATTGACAGGGAAAGCGGTCACTGGTAATATGGAGTGGCCCCAAATTGTCCCGTCTTAAGACCACGAATATTTTAAGGTCGGCACTGCGACCGCTAAGAAAGCTACTGCAAGGGAAGAAGGCTCATTACGCTTTCCACATTACAGAAACAAGGATTGCAGCACAAATATAATTAAGCCCCTAGTGAGGAAACACAGCCATGCAGCTGTGCCGGAGCTGTAATTTTTGTCTCCAAACAAACTTTAAATCAAACCCAGGAACTGGTTGCAGGATGCAGGGTCAGTACTGAGAGAAGGCCGCCTGCCCTGGTTAGCAGCTGAACGACAAATATCCTCCTTGGCTCCACAGAGCTAGTATTATGTGGATGGCATTCCACAGCATAAGGAACAACAATGATTTGTTTAACTTGGAGCCCAACTGTCACTTGGCCCAGCTGCCACGAGACAGCCATGGCTTTTGTTTTGCACGTAGCATTAACCTGACTTTATTGTCCCTTAAGGGCTTGAGAACACCACATCGCTGGAACATGTCATTTTATTTCTCTGGTCATAAACTCATTGACTTCCAAAGAGAAAAAAAGGGGCAAGTTTAACATTTTTGTTTGCAATTCTGGTTACTTTACTATTTTATAAATACTGTGAGTGTTATTTTATGAGCCTGGGGCTGATCCAAAAATTAAAAAAAAAAAAGAAAATCGACAAATGGTCATTAAAATGAATTAAGTTCCCATGAGCATGCTGTCATACACATGTACAGGAAATTGGAAGCTAAAATTGTAACATCTGTGTTACTACGGGGCTGTTTAAACTCTTGAGTGAAATATAAAAGAGACCTTTCAACTGCCACACAAAATATGGGCATTTCAATTTTAAGGGTCACGTTGCAGCTCCTGCTGCCTTAAATCACATTCGTCTTCTTTCAGAAGTTTGTCATAAGGCTAGATTTAGAGCATAGCATGAATTTTTAACATTGTAACCTCTCGCGTCTGCTTCAGTTAAAGACAAACATTAAAATGTCCCCATCACGCCCGGACGTTGTGTTGGAGGAACTAGCTGGCTATTGCATCCAATCTGAGACATCGCTGCACTCACCCTAGATTTCTTGATATTATATGATGGATAATAAATTTTATACACTTTACCGTCCAGAAGAATCCTGCAAGTTCCTACAAGAAGAGCCAGGGAGTTCTCCCTGGTGTTCTGGCTAATATTTAACCCTCAACCAGCATTCTCGAAACAAAAAATGAACTGGTCATCATCACATGGCTCTTTGTGGGACCTTTTTGTGATTAAACATGCTACCTAGATTATCACAGTGGCTACACTTCAAAAGTATGTCATTGGTTTTGGGGCATCCTAAGGTGGTGAAAGGTGCAAGCTTTTTCCGTCTTTTTATCCTTCCTTTCTTTCTGTTTTAAATGATGTGCTGATAACAAGAATATCACAACTCTCACCTTTGAAAGAAAGCATGAGTGAACAAGTTCTGCTTTGATTATTAAATATTCATTGACAGTAGGAAGATTAATGGCAATAGATTAATATACACCAGAGTAGAAATTCTGCATAATTTTCTGTACATAATTAATATAATCTGAGTAGGAGTGGGAATTTGGGGTGAAAATTGTTTCCACCTGTTTTCTGGTTTGGCCTCAGCTGGAGTATTGTGTACAATTCTGGGTGCTACACTTTAGGAAGGAAGTGAAGGCTTTGGAGAGGGTGTAGTAATGATTTATGGAAATGGGTCAAAATCATGAGGGGTTTGGACAGAGCAGATAGGGAGAAACTGTTCCCATTGGTGGAAGCGTTAAGAACTAAAGTAACCGATTTAGAGTGGTTGGCAAAAGAACCAGAGGCAACATGAGGAAACCTTTTTTTTATGTAGCGAGTGGTTAAAATCTGCAATGCACTGCCTGTGGGTGTGATGGAGGTAGATTCAATTGTGTCTTTTAAAAGGGAATTGTATAATTATCTGAAGAGGAAAAAGTTTGCAGGGCTATGGGGAAAAGGCAGTGGAGTGGGACTAACTGAGGTGCTCTCACAGGGAGCTGGGACATAAACAATGGGCCAAATGGCATCCTTCTGTGTTGTAACCATTCTATGAATCTGTGATACTGGCAGAATGTCTCTGTGAAGTGATGTACTTACCATATGAGTTACTTAAGTGGGCTCCACAATATTGTACCCAAACGGCAACTGATCTCATTTTTAACACCCTCTCATACAGTCCTGAGTCCATTCTATATTTTGATAATTATCTTGAAATACAGTTATCAACGCACTGGTAGGATCCAGGTTCTTAAAATTTTGATAGGAATGCATGAAGTAAATATTGACAAGTTATTTAACTCGACTGTGTGAGTGCAGAATTTCCTACATGGACTCTGCTACAGGAGTTAATACCATATGGAGAGATCCATTGAGAAAGAGAAAAATGAATATGAAGTGGATTGACAATTATAAGGATAATCAAAGGTAGAAATAATCCAGCACAATGTAGAGCATGTTCTTTCTTCAGCTGCTGAGGCTATGGCCTCAAAAAACACATGACGTCAGTGTGAGTCTGCTGTAACGGCTAAGAACTAGGCTGGGCCCAATGATGTTGGATCTTACCCCAGCACCAAGGGTTTCTTCGCTGGCCTTAGGGGAGAGGAGCATCTGCTTTACCCTTACAATGCCACTGACATAAGGCGACAGTGCAGAAACCAGACACTCAGAATGCTGCAACCTTCTTAGGGGCCAGTATGGGGGTCTATATGTCTGGTGAGACCAGGTGCACTTACTGATGACCCACAGGTGGTTGTAGGTTCCACCTGTAGTCCACACCAGGAGCATAACTGAACCCCCAAAGATTTATCACAATATATTTTTTTGAAAGGCTTAAAATGTCCTGCTTTGTAAAGGGGCCATGGTGTTAGCTTCTGGATGGAACGAGCACCATCCCCCTGGTCCAGGGGTTTTTCACTGGATTTCAGTGGTGAAGGGGGAGCACACATGTGGCCCAAGTCCATTGATGGCACTGAAATTGCAGGTCTCCTCCTGACCCTATGATCTTTGCTGGGGTCAGCAAAGGAGAAGGAAGAACATGGCCTCAAAGGTTATAACCTCTGAATTATTATCCATGTCATATGCAAATTGGCATAGAGATAAGCAGATTAGGTAGGTAAACACATGGCTGAAGGAGTGGTGTGGGAAAGAGGGCTTCCATTTCATGGGACACTGGCACTAGTCCTGGGGCAGGAGGAACTCTACACTTAGGATGGGCTCCACCTGAACTGGGTTGGGACCAGGGGTGTAATAGACAGGATAAATAGGTTGGACTTTAAGGACTTTAAACTAGGAAATGGAGGGGGAGGGTGGAAAAGGGAGTACAAATAATAGTTTTAAAACAAATGAAAGGGATGAAAGTATAGTAATAGAAATTGTGCTTTAGGCACTAGAGGTAAAGGGAAAACTAAAAGATGTAAATAAATTAAACCAGGAGAGAGGAATAAGAAATGTGTGAGTAAACTATTAGAGCAGAAGAACAGATTGGTGTGTGTGGCCCAAATAAGCATTCTTTGTTCAAATATACAGAGTATAAGGAGCAAATTGAACTTAGAGGGTACGACATGGAAGCCATTCCTGAGACAAGGGACTGGATTTTGTAGTTCCGCCCACCGGGTGAGGCGGTGGACATGGAACACGGCAGCCGTCCCGCACGTGAGCCATGCGGCCACTCCGCCACAATCGCGCAGCGGGCGGCCACTTACCATATTGACGGCGGCTCCCCTCACCGCCCCCCCCCACCCCCCAACCCCCCAACCCCCCCCAATCAAGTGGCGGGGCTGGCATTGGCAACGCCATGAATGGTGTCACCTGAAACAGGCGCAGGTGCTGGCGCCATCTTTAAAAGGCTGCCAGCCCTGTAAACAGTGTATCCAAATGCAGAGTTACCCCCTCCCCCATCTTATCCATAAAATAATGCAGAGTTTCCCCTTCTCCCCCCCCCCCCACTTTATCCATAGGCACAATGCAGAGTTGCCCTTTCCCCCCCCTTACCCATACACACAATGCAGAGTTGCCCACTTCCCTGCCTCGGTGGCACCAGCTTCTCATGGACGGGAAACTGAAGGAGCGTGAGCACTGCAGGTTGAGCTTAAGATTGGTAAGATCTTACCAAGTATGGTAAGATGACAGCAAATTACATTCAAATGGATGCAAAGAGGTACTCGCCATATTTAAAGTAGGGTCCCGTCGCAGAGTGGCGGAAGTGCCACCAGGAAGATCGGAACCTACAATCTCGGCATCGGGTTCTGTGGCAGCTGCTGCTGCTCCGATTCTTGGGCCCCCAACCCCCGCCACAAAACCCAATATCAAGAGAACAAGATTTGGCACAAGGCTGCAAGATTATGAGGAACGGAAACCAAATATACCACGTTAGAAGGTTTACGGGAAAGTCAGGGAAAATAGTAGTGGGGAGGAGTAGCCTTAGTGATCAAAGATGACATTGCTTTAATGATAAGAGATGACATAAGAAGAGGTATGCAGGCATGGGGATTTTATTGGTAGAACTAAGGAATAGAAATGATTTAAGACTGTAGTGTGATTTACATATAGGCATCCCCCAGTAGAAGCTGTAAAGTGGCAAAATGCATTCATGCAGCGACAAGCATGAAGTTAAGGCAGAGTAGTGCTAATGAGAGATTTTAACTGTGATCTGCATTTCCCAGCTGTCAGCCTTCACAGCAGCATGAGACCAGCTTATGCAGCTCGACCTAGGATCTCTGAGGAACAAGAGGAGGAGCATCAGCAACACCATCAGCAGGACCCAGGAGCAACACAAACACGAGCTGCAGCAGCCTTCTCCTGAAACACCTGCCACTGCACAGGACAGAAGGGATGAGCACAGAGCTCTAGCTGGCAAGAGGTGATACCCCCAACACAGGGTCTACAGGCAGAACATCAGCTTTTTGCACATGACTGAGCATTAGTCCTTCAGGAGGCTCCGTTTCTGGGCAGGTTGTTGCTGAGAGGCCCCTCGGATTTGCTGTACTGGAAGAATTCCCTAAGGGTACAGGGAGTCATAGACTGCACGCACCATCACTGGGTCAAAATCCTGAAACTCCCTTCCTAACAGCACTGTGGGTGTACCTACACCTCGAGGACTGCAGCAGTGAAACAAGGCAGCTCACCAGCACCTTCTCAAGGGCAATTAAAAAAACATGCGGCAATCAAGGTGTGCCCAGATGACTGGGCAGTATTCATCAACCAAAAGGAATTCCTTCTATTAATGCTTAGCTGGTCTGCAACCACTGAAAGATCATCATGCATGTCTGTGCAAGATACCCAGAAGCTGCCATGATGCCTTCATTCTGCGCCTGTCAAATTTCCCACAGATATTTGTACCTCCAGCCAGAGTCATGCGGATGGCTCCTTGAAGACACAGTGGGGTGGCACAGTGGCGCAGTGGTTAGCACTGCAGCCTCACAGCTCCAGTGACCCGGGTTCGGTTCTGGGTACTGCCTGTGCGGAGTTTGCAAGTTCTCTCTGTGACCGCGTGGGTTTCCGCCAGGTGCTCCAGTTTCCTCCCACAGCCAGTGCTGTATCTCCCTATAACTGTAAGACAAGGGCTACACTCTTAGGACATGGCTGATGACACCTGTGAGGAGCTCCACCACTGACACCCAGGAAAGGTACAACTGACGCCACCTGAGCTGGAACTTTACACCACCACCCCGCACCTTCCCCCCCCCCCCCCGCCCCACCATCCTGGGAACTAGCTAGGAGGTGGGGGGCCTAAAATCAAGCGGGATGGTGTTGTTCCTGTTGTATACCTGCTGCTATTTTACTAGCAGGGGGGCAAGTGGCAAACTGCCTGCCCACCCCCCCTCCCCCAGGCCAATTGAGGCCCTTAAGGTGCCAATTAATTGCCACTTAAGAGCCTACTCCCACTGCCGCCAGTACCTTACCAGTGGCGGACAGGCACTTCGCCACCTGAGGAGGCCACCCAGTTATATCTGGCAAGCTCCTTGTGGGCTGGGAGGGGGGGACCCTGTGACCCACGGAGGGATCTCCAGTAGCACAGGCCATCCCAGCTAAAACTTCCCCGACCCCCAGCCCTCTCGCTGGAGCCCAGCCAATCCCCACTTACCTGTTTTGGGTCAGCGTCCATCGTCCTCTTTGTGCTGGGTGCAGTCCGAGCAGTGGCCACAGGAGCTGCCAATCCTCTGGCCAGCAGCCAAGGTCAATTAAGGGCCTGGGGCATGCAAAATTGCTGTGTGGCTTCCAGGCCCAGCGGAGGCGGGCTCGCCCCCAACTTTTCAGCAAGTAGGCAGTGCCACTGCTTCAATGGAAAATTCCAGTTGTGGGCACGAGTTGTTATAGATGTGATTCAGGTGCCTGGACAGATGTGGGTTTGCCCTTCAGTATGCACTAGCTTGGGTGTCCAGAGTGATAGTAATCTGTTGTGACTTGCATGTGGCTGTGTTATATTTAATTCTGTCACCATGTAACTGGGAGCCCTACCTCTCCATCGCCAATGGGCAGGCTTACGCAGACCCTTTTTATTTTGAGTGCCTCCTTCTCCGCAGCTGTCAAGGTGGAGATGAATGGAGGGATCCGTCCAGTTGTCTGCCTCTCCCTGATGTTTCAGAAACATAAAAAACTTACAGCACAGAAGGAAGCCATTCAGCCCATTGTGTCTTTGTTTGCTGAAAAGAGCTGAATCCCATTTCCAGCTTTTGGTCAATAGCACTGTAGGTTATGGTGCTTCAATTCTATATCCAAGTATTTTTTAAGTGCGATGAGGGTTTCAACTACCCCTTCAGGCAGTGAGTTCCAGACCCTCACCACCCTCTGGGTGAAAGGATTTCTCCTCAACTCCCCTCTAATCTTTCTACCAATTACTTTAAATCCATATAATAAAAGCAAAATACTGCGGATGCTGGAAATCTGAAATAAAAACAAGAAATGCTGGAACCACTCAGCAGGTCTGACAGCATCTGTGGAAAGAGAAGCAGAGTTAACGTTTCGGGTCAGTGACCCTTCTTCGGAGTTAGGAGTGGTTCCAGCATTTCTCGTTTTTACTTTAAATCCATGCTCCCTCTCTCCTAATGGAAATAAATCCTTCTTAGTCACTCTATTTATGCCCTCATAATTTTATACACCTCAATTAAATCTCCCCTCAGACCCCATGTTCCAAAGAAAACAAGCCCAGCCTATTCAATCTTTCCTTATAGCCAAAATTCTCCATTCCTGATAACATCCTCATAAATCTCCTTTGTACCCTCTCTAATGTGATCACATCCTTCCTGTAATGCAGTGATCAGATTTGTACTCCGTATTCTAGCTGCAGTCTAACTAGTGTTTTAAACAGTTCTAGCATAACCTCACTGCTCTTATATTCTATGCCTCGGTTATTAAAGGAAAATATCTTGTATGCCTCGTTAACCACCTTATCTATCTTTCCTGCTGCCTTCAGTAGAGGCAGAAACTTTCATAACATTTAAAAGGTACAAGGATATGCACTTGAGGTGCTGTAACCTACACGGCTAAGGACCAAGAGCCAGAAAGTAGGATTAGACTCAATGGCTCGTTGTCAGCTGGCACGGACACGATGGGCCAAATGGCCTCTTTCTATGCTGTAAATTTCTATGATTCTATGGCTATGTACTCCAAGGTCCCTCTGTTCCTCTACACTTCTCAATATACTACCATTTATTGTGTATTCCCTTGCCTTATTTGCTCGAACCAAATGCATTACCTCACACTTCACTGGTTCTGTGCTCTCTTCTGCAAGAAGAGAGAGAAGAGACCTATGAGTACGAGAAGTGAAATGTTTTAAGTGGATGGAAGGACAACATGTGTGGAGAGTCACTGTGAGGGATGGGCCTGAGATTGCAATAAGATGAGGGTGAAAGTCAGCAGTGGCTAGTGAGATGGTGCTGTAAGGAAGTGCCCCGAAAGAGAGGGATGGGTATACCTGCAAGATTTGTTGGTCTGAGGAGTAATGTGCAGGAGGAGGCTGAGGAAGGCAGAGTATGGGGATTTGAACTTGAATATGGCATGTTACTCACCTTTTCTGTCCTGATCCGGCCATTAAACCTATTGGGCTACTTTGTTCTCTGAGCCTGCCTCTTTCTCCCATATGTGGGGAACAGAATCTCCCTGCAGCACGATGCCCAGAGATGTAACTGTGAAGCATGGTGCTGCTTTTCCTCATTGAGACTCCATCTGTGAAGTTCCTGGCTCTGTTATGACACTTTGATAATCCGACAGTTCTGACCCTGGCAGAATCTCTTTAATAGTGGAGCTGAAGTAGACTGATGCGGGTTGTCATCACGCCCGCCCACTCTAATTGCTCGGGGAGCCCAGAAGTCAGCTGCCAGTGCCGTGGCTGAGTTTTAAAAAAAACATTGCGGCTTAAACTTCTGAGTCCCCGACGCCCTGACAGCCTTCCCTGCTGTGAGTGGGTCTGACAGTTAAAATTCAGCTCAATGTGTCCTAGAATCAATAAGGGTCATTAATATATGTCAAGAAAAGCTGTGGTCCCAGTACCAACTCCTCGGGAATCCCACCTTCCTCCAGTCCGAAAAACAACTGTTCATTACTACTCTCCATTTCCTGTCACTCTGCCAACTTCAGATCCATGCTGCCACTGCCCCTTTTATTCTATGGGCTTCAACTTTGCTGGCAAGCCTATTATGTGACACTTTGTGGACGAGATACAAAGCCGTAGAAAGTTATGGTTCAGCTGTAGACACCCTGGTTAAATCACTTCTGAAGTTCTATGAGCAGTTCTGGGCACCCCAACTTTGGAAGGATATGTTTGCCTTGGAGGGTGTGGAGTATAAATTTGCTAAAATGATACGTTAACTCCAAGGCTTAAATTACAGGGTGAGATTACACAAACCAGGATTGTATTCCCTGGAATTTAGAAGGTTAATGGGTGGGTTGATCGAAGTTTTCAAAGTATGAAGGGGAACTGATAGGTAGATAGAGAATCTATTTCCACTAGTTGGGGAGTCTAGGACTAGGGCTCATCGTCTAAATATTAGAGCCAGGCCTTTCAGGAATGAAGTTAGGAAACATTTATACACATAAAGAAGTTTGAAACTCTTATCAATAAATGGCAAATGATGCGAGGTCAATGGCTAATTTTAAATTTTAGATCCAGAGATGTTTGTTATCCAAAGGTATGAAGGGATTTATTAGCCATAGTGTCATTGAATGGCACAACAGGCTCAAGGGGCTGAATGGCCTCTTGTTTCTATGTTGTTGTGAGGTCACGGTAGGCACATCTCTGCACTTACACGAAGCTGCGCAGCCCCTCAGATTTTCGGAGACCATGTCATGCCAAGTAGGTGAACTGGTGAATGTTGAATCTAATGAAAAACTAAAGAGGATGCAGGATTCGATTGGTATTTTGGAATCTTACTTTATTACGGTATTCACCGAGGAGAGGGACATGAAGGATGTTGAGGTTAGGGACAGATGTTTGATTACTCTAGGTCAAGTTGGCATAAGGAGGGAGGAAGTGTTGGGTATCCTAAAAGGCATTAACGTGGACAAGTCCCCAGGTCCAGATGGGATCTATCCCAGGTTACTGTGGGAAGCGAGAGAGGAAATAGCTGGGGCCTTAACAGATATCTTTGCAACATGCTTAAACTTGGGTGAGGTCCCGGAGGACTGGAGAATTGCTAATGTTGTCCCCTTGTTTAAGAAGGGTAGCAGGGAAAATCCAGGTAATTATAGACCGGTGAGCCTGACGTCAGTGGTAGGGAAGCTGCTGGAGAAGATACTGAGGGATAGGATCTATTCCCATTTGGAAGAAAATGGGCTTATCAGTGATAGGCAACATGGTTTTGTGCAGGGAAGGTCATGTCTTACCAACTTAATAGAATTCTTTGAGGAAGTGACAAAGTTGATTGATGAGGGAAGGGCTGTAGATGTCGTATACATGGACTTCAGTAAGGCGTTTGATAAGGTTCCCCATGGTAGGCTGATGGAGAAAGTGAAGGCGCATGGGGTCCAAAGTGTACTAGCTAGATGGATAAAGAACTGGCTGGGCAACAGGAGACAGAGAGTAGCAGTGGAAAGGAGTTTCTCAAAATGGAGACGTGTGACCAGTGGTGTTCCACAGGGATCCGTGCTGGGACCACTGTTGTTTGTGATATACATAAGTGATTTGGAGGAAAGTATAGGTGGTCTGATTAGCAAGTTTGCAGACGACACTAAGATTGGTGGAGTAGCAGATACTGAAGGGGACTGTCAGAGAATACAGCAGAATATAGATAGACTGGAGAGTTGGGCAGAGAAATGGCAGATGGAGTTCAATCAGGGCAAATGCGAGGTGATGCATTTTGGAAGATCCAATTCAAGAGTGAACTATACAGTAAATGGAAAAGTCCTGGGGAAAATTGATGTACAGAGAGATTTGGGTGTTCAGGTCCATTGTTCCCTGAAGGTGGCAACGCAGGTCAATAGAGTGGTCAAGAAGGCATACGGCATGCTTTCCTTCATCGGACGGGGTATTGAGTACAAGAGTTGGCAGGTCATGTTACAGTTGTATAGGACTTTGGTTCGGCCACATTTGGAATACTGCGTGCAGTTCTGGTCGCCACATTACCAAAAGGATGTGGATGCTTTGGAGAGGGTGCAGAGGAGGTTCACCAGGATGTTGCCTGGTATGGAGGGCGCTAGCTATGAAGAGAGGTTGAGTAGATTAGGATTATTTTCATTAGAAAGACAGAGGTTGAGGGGGGACCTGATTGAGGTGTACAAAATCATGAGAGGTATAGACAGGGTGGATAGCAAGAAGCTTTTTCCCCAGAGTGGGGGATTCAATTACAAGGGGACACGTGTTCAAAGTGAAAGGCGAAAAGTTTAGGGGGGATATGCGTGGATAGTTCTTTACGCAGAGGATGGTGGGTGCCTGGAACGCATTGCCAGTGGAGGTGGTAGACGCGGGCACGATAGCGTCTTTTAAGATGTATCTAGACAGATACATGAATGGGCAGGAAGTAAAGAGATACAGACCCTTAGAAAATAGGCGACAGGTTTAGATAGAGGATTTGGATCGGTGTAGGCTTGGAGGGCCGAAGGACCTGTTCCTGTGCTGTAATTTTCTTTGTTCTTTGTTCTCTTTGTTCTTATGTCCTTTTGCAGGAACAAGGTGAAAGTTTGAAGAATGTTTCCTCAGGAAATTAAAAGATTGGGCAGACTTTGTGACACATTGGCTTGGACATGGCCTGTGGAAAGAATGCGATTAAGAGGCCAACTGGCCCAAATGGGAACTGCAAAGCAAACACATTCCATTGTGCTAAGTAGTGCAACAGAGCAGGTAGGAAATCAATGTGGGCAAAAGGAGAAAGCATGCAGGGGATAAGTAGCTCCAAAATGTTTTACATAATGAATAAAACAACATATTTTGTTAAAGACAGGAAAGAATATAGAACAAAGGTAAAAGGAGTAAAAAAATCAATTAGGAAAGCAAAATTAAATAATGAGATTGTGATAGAAGCAAATACAAATAAGAATGCAAATGTTTTTCACAAAAAAATTTTGGAAAAACAAGGGAAATCGTACAGCACAGCAGCACATAGATGACATGGAATATGAAGGAAGCTTTGAGGTTGAGTCAAAGAATGCAAAAGGTAGATCTTAAGCAGCATAAACGTTGACAGAGATGGCCAGTGAGTTACTGCAGAGATCAGCACTCGGGCCAGTCATTTAGAGGAAGAACTGGTAGCAAATCTCATCAAGTTTGCTGATAATGCCAGATTGCTAGGGCTGTAAGTAACAGGAACAAGCGGATCAGTTACCAGTGATTTATCAATGGTTCAGCTGCTTCATCAATGACCTTCCTTCAATCATAAGATCAGAAGTGGGGATGTTCGCTGATGATTGCACAATGTTCAGCACCATTCGTGACTCCTCAAGTACTGAAGCAGCCCGTGTCCAGATGCAGCAAGACCTGGACAATATCCAGGCTTGAGATGATAAATGGCAAGTAACATTTTCACCACACAAGTGCCACGCAATGACCATCTCAAACAAGAGAGAATCTAACCATCTCCCCTTGATGTTCAATGCCATTACCATCGCTGAATCCCCCACTATCAACACCCTGGGGGTTACTATTGACCAGAAACTGAACTGGACCAGCCACATAAATACTGTGGCTACAAGAGCAGGTCAGAGGTTAGGAATTCTGCAGCGAGTAACTCACCTCCTGACTCCCCAAAGCCTGTCCACCATCTACAAGGCACAAGTCAGGACTGTGATGGAATATTCCCCACTTGCCTGAATGGGTGCAGCTCCAACAACACTCAAAAAGCTCGACAGCATCCAGTACAAAGCAGCCCTCTTGATTGGTACCATCCACCACCTTCAACATTCACTCCCTTCATCACTAACACACAGTGGCAGCAGTGTGTACCCATCTACAAGATGCACTGCAGCAACTCACCAAGGCTCCTTCGACAGCACCTTTCAACCCGTGACCTTTACCGCCTAAAAGGACAAAAGCTGCAGATGCATGGGAACACCAGCACCTGCAAGTTTCCCTCCAAGTCACACACCATCCTGACTTGGAACAATATCGCAGTTCCTTCACTGTTGCTGGGTCAAAGTCCTGGAACTCCCTTCCCAACAGCACTGTGGGTGTACCTACCCCACATGGACTGTAGCAGTTCAAGAAGGCAGCTCACCAACACCTTCTCAAGGGTAATAAGGGATTTGCAAAAAATGCTGGCTTAGCCACCGATGCCCACATCCCATGAACAAAAAGAATGAATCAAAGTAGGTTAGGAATTCGGCCAAAAATGCGAAATATTAGTGTGGAGAAATGTAAAGTCATGAAACTAGGGAACGGAAACATGTAGTGGGTGTATAAAATAAATAGCAGCATTCTCTAGGAATGATACAAGAGGGATCAGGTTTTTAGTGGAAAAGATTTCCGACCATTTATGTAATGTGCAGTAGTGGTGAAGAAAAAGAATTTTATTGCTCAGTAGTCCAAAAAAGTAATATTTTGTATCCAACACTGGTCCACCTTGAGGTTTGCAAACAGATTTGGACACTACAGCAAAAAAAACACATCAAGACAAGACAGGAGGTAAAAAGGGAAACTAAAGTGACAAATGGGATTGGATATCTGTGCTATGAGGGAGGCCTGTTGGTATTAGGGACATATACATTGGGTAAACATATCTTAAAAGTGACCTTACTAAGGTATTTAAAACCTTAGGCAGGATTTTTCCCGTGGGCTTCAGATCTCTGCCGTCAGGGTCAAATGGGGGCCAGAAGCCTATATTGTGGGCTGAATTTTATCGGCTCCCGAGACAGGTTCAGAGGTGGGGTAGCACATAGAATTGCGACGGAGGCAGCGGGTGAAGGGCCCGTCGCCTCCTGGTCACAATGCAATTTTATTGGGGGCGGGATAGGCCGAAGACGGCCTTCCTACCAGGAGGCCAATTGAGGCCCTTCAGTGACCTATTAATGCCATTTAAGGGTCATTTGTTGCCGCTGCTGAGATTTAACCAGTGGCAGGGCGGGGTGGGGGGAGGGGGGGCGGTGGCGGAGGTGGCCTCCACCACGCGTGGAGCTCACCCAGTAAAATGATGTGACCTCCCTCCAGATAGGGTGGGGGGTACCCTCCTCTGTGGGCAATCTGTGGCCCATGGAGAGCCCCGGCCAGAAAAACCTAAAACTCCCAGATACCCCCTCCTCCCGCACTCAATGCTCACTCTGCACCACCACCCTGCTACCCCCTCACTGGGGTTGGCCAGTCTGGCACTGGCGACCCCACCTCACTTACCTTGAATTTGGGCTGCAGTGCTGGGCCTGAGTCCAAGGTCTCTTGCAGTACCAGCAGTGGCCACCGCGATTGGAGCTCTTGGAGGCGGGATCTCCACCTTTAAAGGGACGGGGATCCCAGTGCCAGGCTGTTAATTGGCCTGGCGGGGTACAAACTCACCGGTGGGTGGGGTGCTCCACCTGGCCAAGGTGGGATTTCCCCCCCATTTTTTCAGTCTGACGTCAGGAGCCACACTGCAGGCGCAAGGTTCAGCCCTGTGTGAGGAACAGTCACTCACTTGTGATTTTCTCCCAAATTGGCCAATTAATGGGCATGAGGCAAGCTCGCCATTCAATTAAGGTTAGTGTACGGGCTATCAAAGATGGAAAGCCAATAGATTGCCCTCCAGCTTGGATGCAGCAGCAGGATGCTATGGCAGGTAGGTGAGGGAGAGGGCACACAAGGCACCCTATCTCCAAATTTTAAATCTAAAATTAAAAAACAAGCCTTTTGCTGGCAGGCCACCCCATCGGGAGCAAAACATTTAGACCCTTAAAGGTAATAGATAAACTGGATCCCTTAGTGATTTTCTTTTTTGTTCTTAGTATTTGGGTAGCCCTGGCAAGGCCAACATTTATTGCCCATCCCTAGTTGACCTGAGAAGATGGTAGTGGGCCTTTGTCAGTGAAAAAGGTTTGATATAATTGAGTGGCTTGCTTGGTCACTTCAGAGGGCAGTTAAGCATCAATCAGTTAATGTGGCAGTGGAGTTTCATATATCCCAGAGTGGGTAAGAATGCCAGCTTTTCTTGTCTAAAGTACATCAGAAAATCAGTTTTTTTTTTATAGTAACTGAAGCTCTACATCAAGACAACACAGATTCAAGCTTAGATAAGAAATGGTGAATAAGCAATGACTTCACAAGGGTGTGGTGAATATTTGGAATAACCTGGAAGAGGTGCACATTTTAATAGGATGATTGATAACCGTTTATCAGAAAGGGCTACTGAGGGACAACATAGACACAGTGATTTTTTTTTTTCACTCTGCATTTGTTTTGGTTCAGCTCCTTAAACCATGAGATGGACCCAGATTCTCTCTGTACCAGACTTGGCCAGATGTCTAGTTAAATTCAATGCATGTCTCAAGATCAAATTTTGAACCCTCTGCAATTTGTGTGCTTTAACTATTAAACTATTGTTAGAGTAAGTGAACTGAAGCAGTGACACATATTTTGCAGTAGTGTATAAGCTGGACTATTTCTTTAAGTATAACAGCAGTTTCAACTGGTGTACTGATATATTGTTATGTGGGGGATTCATTTTATCCTCACAATTGACAGAAAACATCCGAACTGATTATCTTTCTGTGAAAGCTTCAAATAGATTGTCCAATTTAAACCAGCTAGGTTGAAAAGTATTTGCCAGAAAATTGCCAGTACAAAATTTAAGACTGCCACCCAAAAACATATTTGAACAAATCCCACACGATCTGTGTCTTTGAATTGAATGGCTTGGCTCCTTCCTCAGACACTTGATTGGAACAAAATGACTAAAACTGATACATTTATAATAAACTTAGGGTATCTTCTTCAATACGTAAAGCTGATTTAAACCCTTTATGTGTCACGGCAGAACTATTTAAACCAATATTTTGTTAACTCTTGGACAACAATACCACATTTTTGTGGATAGTAAAATACTGCAGATGCTGAAAATCTGGAATAAAAACTGAAAATGCTGGATAGGCTCATCAGGTCAACCAACCTCTCAAACACACAAACTTGTCTGTTGTCTCCACAGGTGCCAACTAAGCTGATGTGTACTTCCAGCATTTTCCACTTTTGCTTCAATTTTGTTGCAGGCCTTACGGCCAACTTGATCTTATCCTTCCAGAATAGTAACTGTGCACCCATTGTGGCTTTCTTTTTAAAAATAGTCCAGTTGAACAGACAGTTAGGATTGTGGTCTAACTTTTCATTTGAAGGGTGGCATCTTCGAAGCTCTAATGTGGGACTTGAACCCATGATCTTCTGATAAAGAAAGGGAAAAGAGATTATGAATCTAAGCTAGGTAGAAACATAAAGGCGGATTGTAAAAGCTTCTTTAGGTTTCTGAAAAGGAAACGATTAGCAAGGACAAATGTGGGTCCATTGCAGGCGGAGACAGGAGAGTTTGTGGTGGAGAATGGCGAAATGGCGGAGAGACTGAACAATTACTTTGTGTCTGTCTTCATGGAGGAAGACGCAGAAAATCTCCCAGAAATACTAGGGAACCAAGGGACTTATAAAAATGAGGAACTGAAAGTAATTAGTATTAATAAAGAGGTAGTGCTCAAAAAATTAATTGGATTGAAAGTTGATTAAATCCCCTGGGCCAGATGAGCTACGTCCCAGAGTATTGAAGGAAGTGGCTATAGAGATAATGAATGCATTGGTGGTTATCTTTCAAAATTCTATTGATTCTGTAAGGGTTCCTGCAGACTGGAAAGTAGCAAATGTAATCCCACTATTTAAGAAGGGAGTGAGAGAGAGAACAGAGAACTACAGACTGGTTAGTAGTAGGGAAATGTTATAAAGGGTGTGATAAATGGACACTTAGAAAATAATGATATAATTGGGCAGAGTCAACATGGATTTATGAAAGGAAAATCATGTTTGACAAACCTGTTAGAGTTTTCTGAGGATGTTACTTGGAGTATAGATAAAGGAGAACCAGTGGATGTGGTGTATTTGGATTTTCAGAAGGTTTTTGATAATGTCCCACACAGGAGGTTCGTAAACAAAATTAGAACATATAGGATGGATTGAGAATTGGTTAACAGGCAGAAAGCAGAAAGTAGGAATAAATGGGTCATTCTCAACATGTCAGGCTGTGTTACTAGTGGAGTATTGCAAGGATCAGTATTTGGGCCAGTTGTTCCTGGCAATGGCTAGACCTCAAGGAATTGAAAGTAACTTACCCTGGGTGCAGGAGGGGGTCCAAATCCAGGAAGGCAGGTGCTGTTTGGCCATATTGACATATTCAAAGGAGGCCAGTGGTTACACCGTGATCAGGGTGTCGGAGGGCTCCAGATATGCCAGGACACTTGAGAGAACCCCCATGTGGTGCCCTACCTGTGGGGTGCTCATGTGCCAATTTGTCCTGCAAGGAGATTGACTGAATAAATGTAAAGCTGGCATTTGAGGAGTGTGCACCAAGTGGCATGAGATAGGTAAAGTAAGAGATATTGGGCTAAAGTGAAGGAAGAGGTTTTGGGTAATGTACAAAGTGAGGGGGACTGGGAATCTATAGTGCCACCTGTCGAGTTGGTGCCCTCTTAACTAGTAATCACTGGGAAGGGTTAGTTGCGTAAGTGATGCTTTAAGAGGGTAAAGAGTGTTCTAATGCCTAAGTTAGGCAAGGAAGGAAAGGGAGAGATATGTAATGTGTTATCTTGCCTGCCCTGCTGAGGACGTGGAATTTTTTTGTGACACTGTTCGGTAATCCTGGGGCGAGGGAGTTGACAGCCAGTGGCAGAACCACCCTCCTCCTGGTGACACAAGTGAATTAGTGGCACTCACATGCAGGAGTTTGTTCATCCTACCTTCAGGATGGTTTTGAAGTCTCAATGAGTGAAGCTATGTGAACCTCCTCCCTGGCTGGTGCCGTGCTTTCTTATCCTTTGAGCGTATATCATGCTTGAGAAGTTATAATGGTGTAGAAGAGTGATAAAAATTATTGCTGAGACACACAATGAAGTCATTAGAGGGCAAAGTTACATGGAATTCCATAGAATATATAGCATAGAAACAGGCCATACGGTCCAACTAGTCCGTGCTTCACTCGAGCCTCCTCCCATTCTTCATCATTTAACTACATCAACATCACCATCTTTCTTCCCCTTCTTCCTCACCTGCTTATCTAGCTTTCCCTTAATTCCCTCTATACTATTTACCTCAACTACTCGTTGTAATAGTGAGTTCCACATTCTTGCCTCACTCTGGAAAAAGAAGTTAAAAAGAAACTTTGAGCCAGGTTGAAGTGTCGTTATAAAACCAAAATGTGCTGGAAATACTCAGCAGGTCAGGCAGCATCTGTGGAGAGAAGCAGAGTTCACGTTTCAGATCAGTGACCCTTCATCAGAACTGGCAAAGGTTAGAATTGTAATAGGTTTTAAGCAAATGAAGTGGGGGTGGGGTAAAAGAGAACAAATGGGAAGGTGTTGATAGGACAGAGGGTCACAGAGAATAGCTGACAAGGAGGTCATGGTGCAAAGGCATAGAGTGTGTTAATGGTCTGGTGACATGCAAAGCGTTAGTGCAGAGAGGGTGTTAAATCTCTTTTGCCGCACCCCCACTTTATTTCCTTAAAACCTATTACATTTCTAACCTTTGCCAGTTCTGATGAAAGGTCACTAACCTGAAACTTTAACTTTGCTTCTCTCTCCACAGATGCTGCCTGACCTGCTGAGTATTTCTAGCACTTTTTGGTTTTATTTCAGATTTCCAGCATCTACAGTATTTTACTTTTATTGAAGTGTCGTTATCTTACTTCAGCCTCCCCAGTCTGCAGGCTGTACTTCAAAAAAAAATGCATAGACGTTTCAAGTAGTTCAGCTGCTTCTACCTGTTTTATACCAACGTTACACCAATGCCTGCACGAATGGCAATGCAAATGAGCAGACCCATGTATAGCTCCCTCTAATGGTCACTAGTGGGCATAACACCTAAAAAGGAAAAAGTAGTGTAAGCAAATTTGAGGCACTGCTACCAACTTAGGAGGATCCTTGCAGCCAGGCTGGATTTGGTTCTAGGTCCCAGAGAGGAAAGGACAATATGCTACCCTGTTGCACCACCCATCCTTGAAGAACCTAAAACAGAAAATATAAAAATAAACCAACCCGACAAATTAGCAGTTAGGAATTTCACAAAGCAATTACGTGATTACACGTCTGCCTCTCAGCAGTGCCTGACACTTATCTCCCATCCACGTGTCCGCTGAATTTATTCAGATTTTGGCGAATGAGATGAACAAGATTCCACATCAATGTCAGACCTGCCTCCTGTCATCTGAGGGTGACGACAGGTGATCTAGATCTGTGGCAATCACATTGGCGCTGGAAGAATTCATAGGAATAATGGTCGGTTACTCAGTCTCTTGAGCCAGTTCTGCCATTCAATTATATCATGGTTGATCTGCACCTCAAATCCATTTACCTGCCTTTGTTCCAAATCCCTTGATAACCCTATCCAAAAATGTATCAATCTCAGTTCAATTGTCCTTGCAACCATAGACTTTTAGGGGCGACAATTTCAGATTTCTGTGTCCCTCAGTGTGGAAAAGTGCCTCTTGATTTTACTCCTAAATGGCCTCACTGTAACGTTTAGGTTATTTTCCCTTCTTCTGGATTCCCCCAGAGGAGGAAAAAGCTTCTCTCTAACTACCATACTAAATCCCTTCTTCATTTCAAAGCTAGATACTTATTGATCAGCTCAGACTGCTGATAGATGATCAGGCCCATAGCTCCCTGGTTTTGCCCTCCTTCGCTTCCTAAGTAATGGATTAATATTTGCAATTTTCAAATCCAAAGGCACAGTTCCTGAATCTAGAGAGCTTTGGAAAACTTTGATAAATGCTTCTGCAATGCCCTCACCTGTTTCTTTTAAGATTCTGGGATGGAAACCATTAGATGGAGATTTGTCTATCTTAAATCCCATTACTTTTCCATTAACTTTAAATGCACTAAGTACCCCTTGACTTATTTTTAGGTAACCTTGTACTGCTGATATTTTGTCATCTTCAACTATAAAAACAGATAGAAAGGGCTAGAAATTAGGTTATCCTAATTTTCAGCCACCGGTGTCGTGATTTGCGACATGAAGTGCATGCACCCACCTCATCTGCGCTGCTGTCTTCTTAATGCTGCTGGCTGCCTCTGCGCACAGCAGGGGAGTCCAGTAGGGTTGTTCAAAAACCACATGGTGCAGCCAGCCTGCTCTTCTTAAAAGCAGGATGCCCCTTTTAAAGGGAAGGTGCATTGAATAATATTGCCGGAATTGATTTAATCGCCAGGGCAAAGAGAGTGTTTCAGGCGGATAGATGCAGTGCTGGAGGCATTAGTGGTTGAGGTGTACTGGAGGAAAGACGCCATGGGAGAGCAGGCCTGTGAATGGCCCTCCTGCCCTGCCATTAATTGAGGCCCTGAACTGAACAATTAATGCCCAATTAAGGGCCTCATCCCGCCGCTGCCGCAATTAGCCATGCGGCGGGCAGCCCTGTCGCTGCACAGGAAGCATGGCAGGAAAAACCGTGCAGGCTGCTTGCTGGCTCCAGGGTGGGGAGGGGGGTGGTTCCCTCGTTAAAAGGCACTAAGTGCCTGAATGAGGGACGGCAACAGGAAGGGGGCGGGCCCCGCTGAGAGCCACCCCTGCCCTTGCTACTGACCCCCATACACCCCCCGCCGCCCAGTGACCGCCCCCCCCCGCTATGAACTATTTGTGGCCTGGGTCCAGTGCCACTCCTAGGTCTCAGGTGAGTGCTCCGCAGTGGCACTGCTCAGTTAAAGAGCTTCTGGCCTCTGACTGACTGGCAGCTCTCAGAGGGTGGGTCGTCCCATTGCCAGGGTCCTTAATCCTGTGGAAGGCCCACCACTGTCCAGTCAAGCAGCCTCCCACAGAAGAGGCAACGCAAGGTTCTCACCATCGCTTTTACCCAATGTCGAGATCCCCGTTGCCCAGATAAAATCCCAGCCCTAGAGGCCGGATCCAATACCTTGGTAGCAGCACCACAAGAGGTCTAACAGACCTCAGTGGGTGGTCAACATCAGTGAATTCATCTTCACATGACATCTCCTACTCACCACAACACCAGCCTCTCATGCTGTTCAATGCACCGCGCCCTCATCAATCGCCCAGAACCAGTCCATGGTGCTCAGAACTCACACTTAACATTCAGATACTCCACCTCACACTCACACACCTCGCAATGCTGTCAGCCACATACCCACCTCTTGCTGCCGCCATATAGCTCCAGCTATTTGCAATCATTGATATTCTGCTCTCTCTATTGTAAGGTGACACACAATGGAAGGGAGCAGAGCCGGCAGGGGATAAGGCTGCCTGCATCTCCTGAACCCTATAAAGAAGATGGCCCTTGGCATTATGGGGCTGGCTCAGAGAGAGCATGTGGCATCCGGCATTGTTGGGAACATTGAAGATGACCGTATGTTTCGGCTTTATGCCCCTTCTTAACTTCCAGAGCACCCTGATTCTCCTATCTGAAATGATGAGCAAGCTGCTGGTGCTCTGACCATGAACTTCTTGCTTCCCACCCCGCCCCTTCCCTTCTTAATTGAGACACCCAAGAACTGTCACCTATCCAGCCACAGCAGCCCAAGGATGAAGGGAGGGAGCAACAGCACAGCACTGATGAAGAGGCCTGTCACTTGATCTGCCACGGCTCAGAGAATGGGACTGCATGTACCTTGGAGGCAAATATAGAGTTGGAATCAGCACGTGGTGAGCTAAGCAGGTACAAGTATGCTGCAGCCAGGCCAGGTGAAGAATGATTTGCTTGCCAGCTGACCGGAGGGACATGTTATGGATCCATTCTACTGCAGAGGACTCGGATGAGGATCTCGCTGGGGTGGCATACAGGAGAGTGCTGATGGGCATGCACATTGAGATGCTGGGTGCATTGGCTGGCCTGCCAGACAGTCTCTTGTTACTGTAAAGGAGCAGGGCGGCCTGCGCTCCATCTCGCTGTTGTGCTGCAGTCCCAGAGGCACTGCCACTGCTGCCCAGATACCTGTTGCGGTGTGGACAAGTCAACTACTCCTCTGCAACACCCAACGCCCATCGGGATTTTTCGCTCCCCAGGCCGTCAATTGCCCTTGCATGGGACTTCTACCTCCTTGAGGCAGGAAGTGCCACCTAATGGAGTTGCTGGCCAATCGGTGGGCTAGCAGCTCGTAGTCCCAGCAGTGCCACCGGGAGCAGTGGTCACTGCTGGGACTACACCCAGCTTCAGCAGGAAGAGGAAGGATGGCCCCTGAACTCAGGTAAGTTTTTGGTTCCTTGCCAAGGACAATCAGCTGGGCCCTGGTCAGGCAAGGGGGATTGGTTGGTGGGGTGGAGTGCGGGGAGTGTTGTGTGTTGGAGTGATTGGGGCTTCGGGGGCGGCCCTCCGTGGGGCACAGTGTGCCTGATCAGGAGAGCCCCCCGCTCCCCAGCCAACAAGTAGGCAGTATTCCTGGGGCTTTTGCCACCCACCCACCCACCATGGGTAGAACACCAGCGGCGGCGGCCCTTAAGTTGCAGTTAATTGGCCATTTAGGGGCCTTGATTGACCTGCGGTGGGGGGCCATTTCTCTCCGCCACCACCCCATTAAAATTGCAACAGAGGCAAAAAGGCGTTGGGAACGGCACCCACTGCCTCCCACTCAAAATCTCAGCTTTCCCCGCCACAAACCTGCTTGTTGGGGGGCCGTAAGATTCTGTCATATGAAGTGAGTACACTCTTAAAAACCCAGTTCTACCTCAGTCAACAAGGAGTAACTTTTTCAAGAGTTTTTACACCAGGAATACCTGCAAAAAAGTGGAAGTTATTGTCAATTCATAGATTTCCCACTGACTGCAGTCTGGCGGTGTCTCAATAACACACCCTCTGAAGAAACGTAAAATCACTGACAGTAACATCTTGATTGCTGTATTAGTTTGTGCATCTGTGGAATACAGAAGTTGCTGTAAGTTTCAGTTGAGTAATAAGGGCAGATGCTGACAGTTTTGTTATCATTGCCACTGCAAAATCCAGGCCATTGAGTTTCTAATGCTGAAGATGCCAATCGTATAACTGATGAGGAAATCCTGAGACTTGGAACTATTATGACTGGAAAGAGGCCAGGAATGGGACCCTATGCTAATTTATCCAGGATTTGATACACAGCAGCTGCTGATATACTGTACCTCCAACTGATGGGGCTGTGCTGTATATCCACATTGTCAGGAGGCTGGCGGCGCTACACATGCACAATTCACCAAGCTTCCGTCAACAGCACCTTCCAACCTCTAGCACCTAGCAGGACGAGTGCAGCAGATGTATGGGAACACCACCACCTGCAAGTTCCCCTCCAAGCCACAAACCATCCTGACTTGGAACTATATAGCCATTCCTTCACTGTCACTGAGTCAGAATCCTGGAACTCCCTTCCTAACAGCACTGTGGGTGTGCCTACCCCACATGGACTGTAGCAGTTCAAGAAGGCAGCTCACCACCACCTTCTCAAGGGCAATGAGGGAAGGGCAATAAATGCCGATCTAGCCAGTGACACCCACGTGCCATGAAAGAATCAAAAACAAATCTTCCTCTCACCTCTGGCCCATGCTTCTCATGAGGAGCTATTAGTATTTGTTGTCCATCTAGTTAGAGCCAAAGCCCACACTTTTTAACATTTGTGGGCATCTTTGGCAAGATTGGCATTTAACTGAGCAGGTACAATTGAGCCACTTGGTAAACCACTTCAGTTAAAGATCAACCATGTTGGTTTCAGATGGGAGTCACCTATAGGCCAGACCAGATAAGACTAGAAGGTTTCCTCTCCCCTCAAGAACATTTCACGTTGTCACTTTTACTAATACCTGCTCTTCTTTTAATATATCCAATTTTTTAAACAGAATTAAATTTCTTAAACTGGGACAGTGGGATTTGAGCTCATGTTCAATGGATTATTAGTCCAGAGGGTTGATTACTGGTCCAGTAATGAAACTATTATATTACCAGACCTCTGTGATCAACTTAATTTAAAAGCAAAATACTGTGGATGCTGGAAATCTGAAATAAAAACAGAAAATGCTTGAAATTCTCAGCAGGTCTGGCAGCATCTGTGGAGAGAGAAACAGAGTTAAAGTTTCAGGTCGTCACCCTTCATCAGAACTGACAAAGGTTATAAATGTAATAGGCTTTGAGCAAATGAAAGGTGGGAGGGGGGTAAGAAGAACAAAAGGGAAGGACTGTGATAGGGCGGAAGGCAGAAGAGATTAAATGACAAAGATGACACAGGCAAAGGGAGTAACAATAGCCATTGTAAAAGACAAAGCATTTATTCAGAGAGAGTGTTAATGGCTGTAAAATGCCTAATTGGAAGATAAGTAGCAAATATAACCCATCTATTCAAGGGTGGGGGGGATGCAGACAGCATGATTTTGTGAAAGGGAAGTAATGTTTCAGCAATTTATTGGAGTTCTTTGAAGGAGTAACATGCACTGTGGATAAAGGGCAGCCCGTTGACATACTGTACTTGGATTTCCAAAAGGCATTTGACAAGGTGCCACATAAAAGGTTATTGCGCAAGGTAAGAGCTCATAGTGTAGGGGGTAACATATTAGCATGGATAGAAGATTAGCTGGCTGGCAGAAAACAGACAGTATGCAGAAATGGGTCCTTTTCTGATTGGCAGGATGTGAAAAGTGGAGTCCCGCAGGGGTCTGTGCCTGGGCCTCAACTTTTTACAATTTATATCAATGACTTAGATAAGGGGAGCAATGGCGTGGTAGCTAAATTTGCAGATGACACAAAGATAGGTAGGAAAGTATGTTTTGAAGAGGACATAAGGAGGTTGCAGACTGATACAGATGGGTTGAGTGAATGGACAAAAATCTGGCAGATGGAGTATAATGTGAGAAAATGTGAAGTTGTTCACTTTGGCAGGAAGAATAAAAAAGCAGAGAATGACTGCGGAAATCCGAGATGCAGAGGGATCTAGGTATTCTAGTGCATGAGTCACAGTATGAGTATGCAGGGACAGCAAGCTTGTTACGAGAGGAATTGAAAATAAAAATAAGGATGAGACCACATCTCGAATACTGTGTGCAGTTTTGGTCTCCTTATTTATTGTTTTTATTTAGAGATACAGCACTGAAACAGGCCCTTCGGCCCACCAAGTCTGTGCCGACCAAGAACCACCCATTTATACTAACCCTACAGTAATCCCATATTCCCTACCACCTACCTACACTAGGAGCAATTTACAATGGCCAATTTACCTATCACCTGCAAGTCTTTGGCGGTGGGAGGAAACTGGAGCCCCCGGCGAAAACCCACACGATCACAGAGAGAACTTGCAAACTCCACACAGGCAGTACCCAGAATTGAACCTGGGTCCCTGGAGCTGTGAGGCTGCGGTGCTAACCGCTGCGCCACTGTGCCGCCCTAACCACTGCGCCACTGTGCCAGGATGTAAATGCGTTGGAGGCGGTTCAAAGGAGATTTACTAGATTGATACCTGGAATGAGTGGGTTTTCTTATGAGGAAAGGTTGGACAATCTGGCCTTGTTTTCACTGGAGTTTAGAAGAGTGAGGGGACACTTAATTTAAGCATATAAGATCCTGAATGGTCTTGACAAGGTGGATGTAGAGAGGATGTTTCCTCTTGTGGGTGAGTCCAGAACAAGGGGGCACTGTTTTAAAATTAGGGGTTACCCTTTTAGGTCAGAGATAAAGAGAACTGTTTTCTTTGAGGGTTGTGTGACTATGGAACCTTGCCTCAGAAGGTGGTGGAGGCGGGGTCATTGAATAATTTAAAGATGGAAGTAAATAGATTCTTGTTAGGCAAGGGAATCAAAGGTTATCAGGGGTAGATGGGAGTGTGGAATTCGAAACACACACATATCCACCATGAATGGCGGAGCAGGCTTAAGGGGCTGAATAGCCTACTTCTCCTAATTCGTATGTTCGTATGTATGTGCTGTTCTTCAAGCTTGCGTTGAGCTTCACTGGAACACTGCAGCAGGCCGAGGTCATAAGTATGGTCATAAAAGAAGAGCGATGATTTAAAAAGTCCGGCAACTGGAAACTCGGGGTCATGTTTGCGCACTGAGCAGAGGTGTTAGGTCTCCCCAATGTAGAGGAGACAGCAGTGTGAGCAGCGAATACAATATACTAAATTGAAAGAAGTACAAGGAAATCGCTGCTTCACCTGGAAGGAATGTTTGGGGCCTTGGATGGTGAGGAAAGAGGAGGTAAAAGGGAAGGTATTACACTTCCTGCGATTGCATGGGAAGGTGCCATGGGAAGGGGATGAGGCTTTGGGTGTGATGGAGGAGTGGATCAGGGTGTCCTGGAGGGAACAGTCCCTTTGGAATGCTGACAGGGGAGGGGAAGATGCGTTTGGTAGTGGCATCACCCTGGAAGTGGCGGAAATGGCAAAGGATGATCCTTTGGATGTGGAGGCTGATGGGGTGGAAAGTGAGGGCAAGGGGAACCCTGTTATAGTTCTGGGAGGGAGGGTGAGGGCAGAAGTGTGGGGAATGGTTCAGACACAGTTGAGGGCCCTGTCAACCACAATGGAGGGGAGTCCTCAGTTGAGGAAAAAGGAAGACATGTCAGAAGCGCTGTTGTGGAAGTTTGTATCATCAGATCAGATGCGATGGAGAGGAGAAACTGGAATAGAGTCCTTACAGGAAACAGGGTGTGAGGAAGTGTAGTCAAGGTAGCTGTGGGAGTCGGTGGGTTTATAATGAATATTCGTGGACAGCCTATCCCCAGAGATGAAGACAGAGAAGTCAAGGAAGGCAAGGGAAGTGTCGAAGATGGACCATGTGAAGGTGAAAGAAGGGTGGAAATTGGAAGCAAAGTTGATGAAGTTTTCCAGTTCGGGGCGAGAGCAGGAAGCGGCATCGAGACAGTCATCAGTGTACCAGAAAAAGAGGTGAGGGAGGGGGCCTGAGTAGGACTGGAACAAGAAATGTTCGACATACCCCACAAAAAGACAAGCATAACTAGGACCAATGTGGGTACCCATAGCAACACCTTTTATTTGGAGGTAGTGAATGGAGTTGAAGGAGAAGTTGTTCAATGTGAGAACAAATTCAGCCAGGTGGAGGAGAGTGGTGGTGGATGGGGACAGATTGGCCCTCTGTTCAAGGAAGAAACAGAGGGGACTCAGACCATCCTGGTGGGGGATGGAGGTGTAGAGAGATTGGACGTCCATAGTGAAGAGGAAGCAGTTAGGGCCAGGAAACTGGAAATTGTCGAAATGACATAAGGCATCAGAAAAGTCATGGATGTAGGTGGGAAGAGATTGGATAAGGGGAGAAAAAATAGAGTCAAGAAAGGAAAAAATAAGTTTATTGGGGTAGGATTAGGCTGAAACGATGTCTGCAATATTATGGGCCTCCTGAGGCAGGGTCGGAGGCGGAGGATGGAGGAACCATCGTCAAGCAATCTTCCCGGGGCGGCTAGGCCGATGATGGCCTTCCAGCCCAGAAGCCAATTGAGGCCCTTAAGTAATATTAACAGCCATATAAGGGTCTCTTCCCGCCGTTGCTGGGATCTTACCTGTTGTGGGGGGGCTTCTGCCATGCGTGAGGTCACTTTGTAATATGAGGCGCACTCCCTGCGGGCTTGTGGGGGCACCTACTTCATGGGCAATCTGTGGCCCATGAAGAACCCCTGCTGAGAACCACTTGACCATCCCTGGGAACCCCATCCCCTGGACTGCACGACCACCCCCTCACCTCCCGCCTTCGCCAGGGCCTTGTGGACTGGCCCCAGTAACCCCACCTCACCTACCTCTGGTCCGCAGTTCCAGTGCTGGGCCTGGGTCCGAGACCTCTGCAGTACCGGCAGTGGCCACTGTTCCCACTGGCACTGCCGATACTGCTGAGCTACCAGCCCTCTGATTGGCCTTTAAAGGCACGGGGATCCCGGCTTGTGTAACTTTGATGGAAAAAGTTCTGAGGATCTCTCTGGGTGGGGGTGTGGGGGCGTGCGAAAAGGAAGAGGTGGGGCTCCACCCCCACCCCCCACCACCGCCTTTTCGACCTGGCGCCAAGAGCCCCGCCTCCTACACAAAATCCAGTCCGATGGGTCTACTGGGAGAGCCCATGTGCAGATTTTGGGAAGGAGGTAGAAGTGGACGGTTCAAGGTTCTGTGACTATGAGGCGGGAAGCTGTAGAGGGAAACGGGGTTAGACCTGAGAACAGAGTGCAGCAAGTGCCTATCCTACTTGAGGCATAGGTATGTAAATTCTCTTTGGAGTCAAGCTGGATCCTACATGACATGACTGGCAATAGGAGTGTGAAACCAAGTCAATTTAGTAATCCAATCATTGAGCCAGCAGGTTTACAGTACAACAGGGCACGCTTCTTGATCAACCAGCCAGTCTGGCTCAATCATGAAACCAGAAATCTTAGACCTGGTTTAGCAGATAGGATTCTTCCCACTGGGCTTCAGGCCAAAGTCCCCATGCCCAACAATAGTCTGGCTGGACAAGGAGTGGGAAGCAAAAACGCACCCTGATTTGGTAAACTGCACTGTTATATCAACTTAAACTCCAGCAATATTTCTATGCACACCTGGGGTTCCCTAATCCTTGCCTCTGTCAACCTCTTTTTTTTTCTTTTAGAGATACAGCACTGAAACAGGCCCTTCGGCCCACCGAGTCTGTGCTGACCATCAACCACCCATTTATATTAATCCTACACTAATCCCATATTCCTACCATATCCCCACCTGTCCTTACATTCCCTTACCACCTACCTATACTAGGGGCAATTTACAATGGCCAATTTACCTATCAATCTGCAAGTCTTTGGCTGTGGGAGGAAACCAGAGCACCTGGCGAAAACCCACACAGACACAGGGAGAACTTGCAAACTCCACACAGGCAGTACCCAGAATTGAACCCGGGTCGCTGGAGCTGTGAGGCTGCGGTGCTAACCGCTGCGCCACTGTGCCGCCCTTCCTGTTCCCTTGCTACTGAATCCATCCCTCTATTGGATAAGTGAAATGTGTCCTTAAGGAGAGATGTGTACATTGCATTTGAGCAAGCAGGAGCCCTGCACATGAGTGCAGTTTACAAAATATCTTGAATTAGAGACCCTTAAAAATAGTAATCGATTTCCTTTTGTGTTAGACAACAGCTTTATATGGAATTATATAGAATTGTACAGCACAGAAACAGGTTTATGTCAGTGTTTATTCACCACGTCAGACTCCTCCCATCTTACTTCATGTTACCCTATCCTATCCAGCATATTGTTCTATTCCTTTCTCCCTCATGTACTTATCCAGCTTCCCCTTAAATACATCTATGCTATTTCCCTCAACTGCTCCATGTGTTAGCGAGTTCCACATTCTCTGAGCAAAGATGTTGCTCCTGAATTCCTTACTGGATTTATAAGTGACTATATTATATTTATGGCCTCTGGTTTTCGACTCCCCACAAGTGGAAATACCTTCTCTACATGTAGCCTATTGAACCCCTTTATAATCTTAAAGACCTCCTTCAGATCACCCTTCAGCTTCTCTTTTCAAGTGAAAAGAGCCCCAGGCTTCACTAAATGAAAATGCAGTCAGTGCTTGGTGATATTCATGCCGTTGGACTAATGATTGAGTTAACAGCAGCAAGGTTTTCCAGCGATAATCCATTATTATTATTGCCAGAAAACAGAATATGTTTTTGACTGCAATTTTTTTTTTTTTTAGACCACCAATTTTTTTTTTAAGACCACCTAACATTGTTCAACTGCAGGAAGATTTTAGAAGTCAAAACCGTTTGGAGACAATCAGCTACCTCATGGTGAGAAGTTTGGTTCCAATGAAAATCTCTGGTTATTTTGGTAATTTGAGTAAAGCCTGGATTATATTTCCGCATTTGGCCATCAGTGCAGGATACCTGTTACTGATTGGTTTCTAGTGGCTCCTGCTGGAAGTGTACATGTGAGAACAGGTCAGAGGTCAGTTGCATTGGCTTCATGGTGAATTAATGACACTGAAGATCTGCCAGTTAAGGGAGATATGTGAGAAGCCCACTGCTGTCTATGGAACTAAATCCCAGCAATTTGAAGGGATGTTTATGGAGAAGGACCGAAGACACGGGGTGGGGGTGGAGTGGGGAAGGGTGCGGTTGCACAGGGAATGGTATAGAAATGAAATGCAGTTTTGTTGGTCATGGTGTGCCTGCACACTGACTGACTGAACAGATGTTTGAAATAGCTGGGAGTCAGTGCCTTCTTTACTAAAATCGTCTAGCGTGTGTTTCTTCACACTGTCTCAAAAAGAAATGTCCTGGGACCAGCATTAGTCGCCATCGCTTGGTTGGTTAATGATTTTCTGCATTCACATCGCAATATAAAACAGGAACTCTGAAGTGACACAGTGTCAGTGTTACAGAATGATGAAATACTGCTTTAGCCTGATGTGCCATTTCAATTCTCCTGATGGATGAGTTCTGATGAAAGGTCACTGACCTGAAACGTTAACTCTGCTCCTCTCGCCACAGATGCTGCCAGACCTGCTGAGTATTTCCAGCATTTTTTGTTTTTATTTCAGCTTTCCAGCATCTGCAGTTTTTTGCTTTTATATTACTGAAAGGAACCCTACTGTGCTAATCATGGGAGGGGGAATACAATGGGCTGGATTTTAAGCAGCCCTCGATGTTGAGGTCCGTGGAGATGGGAGGGGGGTGGGGGATGCTGGTGGGGGCCTGATGATGGCTCTGGATGAAGCCCGCCACTGATCTCGGCACTGCCATGGCCCGACCAGATCCTCCTGGCAGCGGCGAAGCTCTTTGGCGGCCCCTCCTCCACTGCTGCTTGTCAACGGGAACACAATCACCAGATACAAACTAATAAGATCAGTGCATTTACATATACTTACTTCAGATCTTGAGGGCCCGCCACGATCTTTGGCCCGGTTGCCGGCACTCCCGCGCCTTCGGATCCCTTCAAAACGACGCGCCTCACTAGTGGGGAGTGGGGAGGAGGTAAGTTTATAGGTACTGGGATAGTGGGGGGGGGTGATGGGAGAGGGGCCAAAAAAATGTATTTTTATTGAATATATCTTTAAATATTTAAGTAAGCCGGCAGGGCTGGCTGCTCTTTAAAAATGGCACCAGCGCCTGCGCGCAGGCAGCTGACGCAATTGTCAATGACAGACAGCCCGCCCCCTCCACGTGATTGGGGGGGGGGGGGGGTAGGCCAGCTGCCCCGCCAATTTAAATGAGCTGCCTCGATCTTAAGATCGCGGCGACTTTTTGGCGTGCAGCCCACATGGACAGGCTGGCACTTTTTGAGTTTGTCACCGAGATCGGCAGCCAGGCTTGTATAACCCAGCCCTATATCTCGGGTGTAGGGCTGGATTCTATCAGCTCACCGCTGAGCTCAGAAAATGGCAGCCCAGCCTAATCTTAAGCACGGCGGATCATTTACATAGCTGGGGCGGACTGCCCCTCACAATCATATGGAGGGGACGGGCTGTCCCTCCCCGGCAATGGTGTCAGCAGCATATGTGTAGGCACTGATGCCATTTTTAGTCAGCCCAGCCAGGATATTTAAATTTTTAAAGACATCTCCCCCAAGAATTACACAAATAAAGTTCCAATGCCCCTTTCACACCTCCCCAATAATAATTACATGAACTATTTGCCCTTTCCTCCCCCTAAAATACTACCTTTACCATCTGACCTTCCCCCCCAAAAAAACTGCACAAAGTTTAAAATACAACCCTTCCCACCATCCTCTACACCATGACGTTTATTTGACTCTGTCCTCCCCCCACCACTGATATACTTAACTGCTCCCCCACTCCCCGCCAGTGTGGCACCTCGTTTCCCTGGACAGATATCCCCGGCCACCCCTCAAAATCGTGGGTGAGTATATTAAAATTAATTAATTTTATTGATTAAACTATTCAAATTGCGATCCAGTCACCCAGCGGCGGGGGGCTGCTATGGAGCCTTGCCTACGCCGTGAGGATCGGCCCAGGCCCTACCGGCGTCAAGGTCTGTGGCGAGCCTCATCCAGAGCCATCTTCTAGCTCCCCCTCCCCCCCAACCACGGACCACGACGTTGAGGGGTTTGCTTAAAATCCAGCCCGTAAAGTTGACAGATCAGATTGGCTATGAGAGAGGAGTGAATGTACAACAATTTCATAGAGGCAAGAGATGACGGCTTTCCAATCCAGAGAGGCAAATATTTTGAGGCTCCATTATAGCTGCTGAACCCTGGTGGAGTGGAGCACAAGTTGGTGATAGAGCTACTACATTGTGGTAGTCATGTGGGTTCAGCTTGCATCTATCATGATCCATAGCAGCAGTGGGGCTTTGCAATTTCTGCCGAATGTGAAAAAGAATTAGAATAAACATTGTATTAGTTTCAATATTTAGCAATCCACTGGAACTGATTACTGGAAGTGGATGCACACTTGGTCCCTGGTGGTTATTTGATAGTTCAATTTGATATTATAATTAAGGCAAAGTCCAAAAATAATAATTCAAATGTTCAAGGGTTTAGAAGAGCCAACACTGGGGCTATGATGTGGGAGGATTAAATGGGACAGAGCACAGAAAAATAAACAGAAGAAAATATATGTTTTAAAGACTATTTTAATGGATACAGAAAGGAATGAAAGGAGGAAAGTAGAATGATGTACTACATGGTAGCTGAATAATGGAGAAAACGAGCTAATTGATTGCACTAACTTGGATTAAAATGTTATATATATCAGATGAACATGGAAAGAGGGTTCAGACCTCTCATCTGTCAGTATCACTGCATTGAGATTTGTTCCCATCTTAATCTGAGCTTGTGGAAATTAAGAAACATGTATTTTTTTGCTTGGTAAAGGGCAATCACGACAAAGCCATGTCGAATTGTGTTGGGGAGGAGGGGATATGAAAACACAGCCCCCCAAACTCATATTCAGAACAAAGCTTGTCCAATAAAGTCTTCAACGTATCATTACTGGACTGCTCGAAGTGAATAGTACAGAGGAGTTATCAGCTACAGTGCTGTACACTGGCCATTGATACAGGAGGAAAGGATGCAGAGACACCATAGGAGATGCACAGCTTACAGAACAAACCATCCGAGCAGCTGGACATTCCACAACACACTCAACTACTTGAACACGATGGAGGAGCACAGCATAGGTCAGCTTAGGCTGAGGGAATGTCACTGTGCTGATAGAGAAAGACCAGTAGATATAGGCAACCATATATATTACAGTATCAGTGACAGTGAAGATCACCACTGCCTTCAAGTTTTTTGCCACTATGTCCTTTCAAGAATCCAGAGGGAACATGACAGGAGAATAAGGAGGTAATTGAAACACTATTCATCATGTTCCCATCTTCATACTTGAGCAGTGACTATCACTAGCAGGAGAAGAAGTAATTATAATTTTAGCATATTGATGGCTTCCTCAAGCACAAGATGCTATTGGCTGTGTACACGTAGCCCAATCATGCATCTAACCAATAATCTATAGATACCTAAATAGGAAGGGATAATATTCCATGACACACCATCAATGAATGCTTCCCATGGCGATGTATATTGCTTACATCCTGAGGCAATCAATCAAACATCGCAGCGTAATTTGAAGGAGAAGGAAGGACAGTTGTGTTATAGCTCAGGCTCTTCTTATAACACGTGTTCATGGCTTAATGGCAGTTCCCATAACCAAACCCTCTCATGAATGAAAGTCTGGATTCTTATTTACCACCATGCATGGGTTAGCATTCTCAATTAATTACAGTAAACAGATTAGTGGAGAATATGTGGCATGCCCATCACATTGTAGGCTATGATCCCAGCCTGGGTGCCAAGGTGGGTCCAAGGTCTGGCTTCAGATGGAGCAGACACACCTCTGCTGACTAGGTCACTCTGAGGTCTGGGACTCCTTACTCCCACAAAAGCAGAAACTCATGGTGTAAGGAAATTCCACACCCCCAGTCCTGCCCCCTCATGTCGATGGCCTTGATTGGAGGTGTAGGCTTTTAACCCCTAGGGCTAATTGGGAACTCCAATTCATGTCCAGGATCTCTCATATCCAGATACCAGCCTAGCTTGTGGAGGACTCCATGGGTATCAGCACGAGTGCTCCAGAAGAGCCACAGATCTTTGGGCCCATGACATTTAATGTGGCCGATACCAGTTTGTCCATGCTTAGCTTACCAAATCCAGGACCTGAAAGAGCCTCCTTTCCTATTAACTGCTCAATTCTAAGTATTCATGATGTTAACAGTTTCTCCTGGGATGATCCATCAGCTCATCCATTCAGTGCTCTGCCATTTTACATGAGCATTACTTTTAAAATTTAAGAGCATGGTGGTTTAAATCAGGGTAACTTGGCACATGGAAATTTATTCATTTCTCTGAATGAATACATTGTGCCAATACCTACAATACAATTGCCATTGAACCTTATCTCCAAACATGTCCATTTCCAAGATCTCCTTACCCCACAGCTATGCTTCCAGCTCCTTACAGTGGTCAAGTTCACATGTCCAGGAGGTATAGCCAACCTTTTAAATCTGAGCAAAACATTCTTGTTTCTTCATGGAGCAATCCAGAGGATCTCCATGGTCAGGTCAATAAATTGAAGATCTGTTGGGGGCTGGTGTTGAAGGGGCTGGGTGATTGTGAAGGGTATCCCACTACCAATCCAGTGAGATACCTGCCCCATCGTAAAATCTAAGCTTAACATTTTACTGCAGAATACTAGGTATGTGAGATGTATTCCAGTCAAAATCTGTTAATAATAAATGGGAAAGTGCAGGATTATTGGTCTGGAACCTGTTGTCTCAGCCTAGATGGGATGCTGAGACTATTACTAGGCTTTGTGGGATATTTCTTAATGTTGTGTTAGAATTGATATCCTAGAGTTTCTGCTTTGATAGGCTTCACAGAATTTTACACCACAGAAAGAGGCTATTCAACCCACTGAGCCTGCACCAATTCTTTGAAAGAGCTATCCACAGAGTCCCAAGCCCTTGCTCTTTCCCTATATCCTTCTAAATTTATTTTCAGAGATCAGGAGGAAATTTCAGAGCTCTCACTGGTTGGAGGTTTCCCATGTGCTGTTTACTTTCTGGAGATAGAATAAATTGTGGAAGGTCCAAGGCAGTACCAATTGTGCTTTGTCTATTCAAAGAACAGGTTTCAATGAGCTGAACTGTCTTTTCTCACTCGTATTATTTTTCAATTGGAGTAGGTGACTATAAAATGTAATTAACAAAATTATTACAGAAGGAGCCCTGAAGAAATGTTATCTGACAACAGCTTCATTCAGGCTATTACTTCTCCAGGGGTTTTTTGTGTTTGTGTCATGAAATAGCATCTTAAGTGAGAAGTGAATTTAACTTTTAATAGAGATGGAATAATTCCCTGTTTATGCAATACATAAATTGTGGTTTGTCATAAAGATACTTGCACTAATGTGCTTAAAATGACTTTGGCTTGTCCCTCTAAATACAAGTCCAACAAAAGCTTCATCCCTTAAGACTATTAGTTCCTCCCGGACAAAAACAAACAAGGACTAAATTTATTTTTGTGTAACATCAATTTTAATTTGGGTTCATTTAAGAAACATTAGAATGACTTGGCTCAGCTACATCAAGCAAGTGGCCAATGATTTGGACAATTTGTAATAAAATAAACCAGTGTAGCTCAGGATAAGTGCTGCTCAGCACGGCAAAACAGAGCCTGATATGTGATAGGCAGGGTTGGTATCTCTCCAGCGACACTGAATAGCTGATGTTCTGTCATCAATGTGAGAAATACTCAAAGCTACAAAACTTTGCAGGCTTGGTTGTGTTCCAATAGACTTTCTTATGAATTAAAGATTTCCTGGAACTCACTGGAATTCTGAAGCATAATCCAGGCTGATCCAAATAAAGCTTGCTGAGATTAATTTGGAGAAATCCAAATTTGTCCTAATCAGCCTACTATAGCCACTCTTTAAACAAAAGAACTGTTTGTGTGTGCGTGCACATGCTTGGTTGGTGGCACCAAGTTTCCACTCCAATTTGAGCACCAAAGTTAATTGCGCTTTTTTCTTCTTCAGCCAATTATTAGTATTTGTGTGGTTAAAGGTAGATGGGCTTTCATGTTGAGTGAGTCTAGCGGAAAATACAAAGCTTTTTTGATAGCTTAGTGTTCATCTGATTTCAAGGAGTCTAATGGAGTGGGTCCAAGTGGTATTGGCTGTGCCATATTACTAAAACTTTTTACAGGGGGAAATTACCAGTTGAAATGGTGACTATATGTGATCACATCCTTTTGGGTTAGTTTTTCCTATACTGAGCAAAAAGGTAAGAAACTGTAACAAAAATAAGAAATGTTGGAAACACTCAGCAGGTCCAGCAACATCTGTGGAGAGAGAAGCAGAATTAATGTTTCAGGTCAGTTAACTCTTCTGCTTCTCTCTCCACAGATGCTGCTGGACTTGCTGAGTGTTTCTAGCATTTCTTGTTTTTGTTTCAGATTTCCATCATCTGCAGTATTTTGCTTTTATTTTAGGTAAGAAACTAATCCCATGCTTGGGTCCTTAAAGTCCATTGAGTGAAGGAACAACTGAGGAAGTAATGAGCTCCAAGGGTCACATTCTTTCTCGAGGCCCCCAGTAGGTTCCTGACAGGTACCCTGCACCAGTGAGGGGAGAGGTGACCTTGACCCTGGATCTTCCTGGTTTGGGCTATTTTCATAGCCTGGTGCACTCCCAGTACAGGCCTGCTTCCTGGACAGGCCTTGTGCTAGGATCGTTGTTAGGGTGGGACAGTACACCTGGCCTCTGGCATCACGTGTTCCTGGCCACTGCGAGAAAACAGGTATTGAGTTCAAAAAGCATGCAGGATGGTGAAATTTCTACCATCAATACTCCATTACCTCTAATTTGTAGGCTTCTCCTGGGACCCCCCAAACCTTCTGATCCATCAAGGGTCCTGACACAAGCTCCATTACTAGGTTTCTCCAGGCCACTCCACTGTGTGGTCCAATGGAAGGATGGTCAAGGAAGTGAGGCAGGATGCCAGAATTACCCTCTCCTGCATCATTTGGATGCTGATGCTGGGCTTGACCCAACTGTTCTAGTTACAGTTAGTTGGGCAGTGTTATAGGTAAGAATAAGCTGAGTGGGTCAAGAAGGGACAGAAAGGTAATAGGGCACTAGTGACTAAGGTAATGTTAGGGAAAATGAGAAAAAAAGTCAAAGCTAAAGGCATGAAACTGGAATGCACAAAGGATTCACAAAAATTCTGATGAATTAATAACACAGATAGAAATTAATAGCCATTACAGTGACACGGCTACAAAGTGACCAAGGTCAGGAACTAAGTATTCCAGGAGACTTAACTTTTCAAAGAGATAGGCAAAGTGGAAAAGGAGAAGGGGTGACCCTGATAATAAAGGAAGGGAGAGAAAAAATCTTAGTTCAGAAAATCCAAATTCTCCAATCTACTTTTCCCCAAACACAAACTTTCTTGTATTTATATGAACTCTCCTAACTCTTCACTGCTGAGATATTTAATTTATTAAACAGGAGAAGCTATCTACCTAAGTTTTCATGCATTTCTTCACACATTCTCTTATTTTATGTTTTTATTGGCCTAAATTGCCACCTCAATGGGCTATGAAATCCCCAATCATTTCCATCTCACTAACTGTCATTAGGTAAAGTGTGACTGCTCAAGACTGTGGTAAGCTCACATCAGACAGACTGTTGCTCTGTTTCAGAATCTATTTATTGCTGCATCAAAATGGCTGCTTCAAAGAAGCATGAATCACAGACACAATAAAACATTAAAAAAAGTGTAAAACCCAGCAATACATGTCACCAGAGCATTAACGAGCAACACAGTGGCAATGAGGAATATAGCTCTGGTTTCTCCCCATGATCTGATCCCTGCTTTACTGCTACACAGGGGTTGGGGAGGGCAGCCAAAGTTGGGTTTTGATTTTTCCCGATGAGGGGGAAAGAGTAGAAGTAAATAATAGGAAGGAAACTTACCTGGGCTGCTGGCACTTGCCCTCGTAACAGTTGGTTCAGTGAGGCATTGATGAAAACCTAAAAGCAGGTTGCTTGCCTGTCATCGCAGCTTCACCTGATGTGTAGCTTGAAGACATAAGGGGGAATTTGGGAAAATATAGATTTGATACATTCACAAATTACATACTAAACGTACACTAGACTAGTTGGCATATGTCCATGAAAACTCATACACTCCCAGTCATTTATTGCCTAAATAAGGCATGTATTTGTGAACATATTTATATGATTGGCAAAGAATTCAATAATCTAAAATAATGTTTATGATATAACTGCCAAATCTACTCAGTGTTCCAATACACTTCATAACCAAAGACCTGAGTTTGAATCGAGATCAAGGGCAGAAGATAAATATGTTCTTAAGAATTGTAGGTAATTTCTTTGAAGTTCACTGTGGGTGTAGATCTCTTGTTCTACTGGTAATTTGTCTTGTGTCCAAAAGAACAAAGGATAAGAATATACAAAGGAAGAGAATGATACACATAGACTGTAAATGTAAATTTGTATTAAATTTTGCTTATAAGTGTGAAAGTGCTGAAACTGATTATTTTTTAACTCAGTCTCTAAAGTTACATTCAAAGGTAGAAGATAGGCCAAATATTAGAAAAACTCTCCTTGCTTTATAAATGTACTTGGCTTCAACCTTAGGAGAACACCCATGTCATGAGTTTCTTTGGTTATCTTAAGCAACACAATGAGGTACGTAGATTCCAGTTCCTTGAAGATCTGTAGAAGGTTTATTAACAGGTAAACTGGTATATGCAATACAGAGCAAACTATATACAGAACCTTTGTCCAGGGTGTTGCTGTGCAGAGGGACTATGGTTTCTAGTCACATGACTACATCCTGGTACTTAGAACAAAGAAAATTACAGCACAGGAACAGGCCCTTCGGCCCTCCAAGCCTGCGCCGATCCAGATCCTCTATCTAAACCTGTCGCCTATTTTCTAAGGGTCTGTATCTCTTTGCTTCCTGCCCATTCATGTATCTGTCTAGATACATCTTAAAAGACGCTATCATGCCCGCGTCTACCACCTCCGCTGGCAACGCGTTCCAGGCACCCACCACCCTCTGCGTAAAGAACTTTCCACGCATATCCCCCCTAAACTTTTCCCCTCTCACTTTGAACTCGTGACCCCTTGTAATTGAATCCCCCACTCTGGGAAAAAGCTTCTTGCTATCCACCCTGTCTATACCTCTCATGATTTTGTACACCTCAATCAGGTCCCCCCTCAACCTCCGTCTTTCTAATGAAAATAATCCTAATCTACTCAACCTCTCTTCATAGCTAGCGCCCTCCATACCAGGCAACATCCTGGTGGACCTCCTCTGCACCCTCTCCAAAGCATCCACATCCTTTTGGTAATGTGGCGACCAGAACTGCACGCAGTATTCCAAATGTGGCCGAACCAAAGTCTTATACAACTGTAACATGACCTGCCAACTCTTGTACTCAATACCCCATCCGATGAAGGAAAGCATGCCGTATGCCTTCTTGACCACTCTATTGACCTGCGTTGCCACCTTCAGGGAACAATGGACCTGAACACCCAAATCTCTCTGTACATCAAGCTCTGTACACTTAGCTCATTAGCATACTGAGTTCTTAATGGGACATCACGCTTAAGGCTCTATAACAACCCATTAATGTTACCTTTCTGTAAGTCATCTTTCTATCCCTTTTGAACAAGATTACTTAACTTATTGTGCTTACTAATGATGGTTGTGACAAAGCATGGGGGTAATGTTCTGACTTTGAGTCAGTGCTGTAAGTCATCAGGATTGATTTTACAGACACAATTTGTATGTAACTATCCTTCATTCACTGCATTTTGCTGGAGAAATAACAGCGTTTTTATCAGGAAAAATTGCTGCAGCTTTGGTCCTGCATAAGTTCTATTTGCGGCAGCTTGTAGAGACTCTTTTTATATAGAATCTGTAAATAGACATTGTTTGCTGTAAGCACTGCCAAATGTCCCACCCTGCCTGCAATCATTGGCTGACACAGTTATGTCAATAGGCACGTTGCACTCTCAGGGCTGAATTTCATGGACCCCCTCAAGACGGATTCGGAGGTGGGGCGGGACCATAAAATTGCAATGGAGGTTGGGGGGTGGGAGGGAAGGGCAGAGCCTCAATTTTGTCAGGGGAGGGATTGGCCCATGAGGGCCTTCCCACCAACAGGCCAACTGAGGCCCTTAAGAAGCCCAGTAACAGCCACGTAAGGGCCTCTTCCGCTCTCTGCCTCCACCACCACACAGGGATGTCACACAGTAAAACGAGTCGACCTCCCTGTGGGCCTGTGGCCCACAGAGGGCCACTGCCAGCAAACAAAACACCTCCCTGTACCCCTTCCCCCTTTCCCTCTGTACTCAACGCCCATACACTCCCCACGCACCCCCCAAATCGCTGGGGCCATCCGGACTGACCCTGGTAACCCCACATCACTTACCTGAAGTCCGGGTCTCCAGCGCTGGGCCTGGGTCCAAGGCCTCTGCAGTACTGGCAGTGGCACTGCTCCTGGTGGCACTGCTGATAGTACTGAGCTGCCAGCCCTGTGATTGGCCGGTAGTTCTTGGAGGCGGGATTCCCCAACTTTAAAGGGACGGGGATGACAGCGCCAGGCTGTTAATTGTCCTAGTGCCGTAGAACCGTGCCAGTGGGGGCATCCAGCTGGCTGAGGCGGGACTTCCCCCGCCTTTTCGGTTCAGCGCCGGGAGCCCCACCGTGGGCACAAAATTCAGCCCTGAGTATTTTACTGGAGGGTTATATGTATCTTAAACCCACAACTGCCTGACCCAGAGGCAAGAGTGCCAGGAATTGGGTCAAGCTAGTGACACTGAAATGTACTGTACTTCATAAATTGAGAAGGAGACTGCATCATTGATCTCAAGGGTACAACAAAAATAATAAATCAATGGAAAAGGAGACATTTTCCCATTGTGTGTAATTGGTTTGAGGCCAGTATTCTGATATGCAGCACCACCTTAAGAAGCCCAGTAACAGCCCACAGAGGGCCACTGCCAGCAAACACCTCCCTGTACCCCCTCCCCCTTTCCCCTTGGGGAGACCAAGCGCAGACTGGGTGACCGCTTTGCGGAATATCTCCACTCAGTCCGCAAGCAGGACCTTGAGCTTCCGGTTGCTTGCCATTTCAACACTCCCCCCTGCTCTCATGCTCACAGCTCTGTCCTGGAATTGCTGCAGTGTTCCAGTGAACATCAACACAAGCTCGAGGAACAGCATCTCATTTACCGATTAGGCACACTACAGCCTGCCGGACTGAACATTGAGTTCAATAATTTCAGAGCATGACAGCCCCCCATTTTACTTTCATTTTTAGTTATTTTTTCTTCCTTTTTTTTTAACATTCTTTTTTACATTTTTTACAATCTTTCTTTTGCATTTATTTCATTTCATCTTTGTTTGTTCAGTTTGCTTAGCCATTGTTTTTTTTCAGGTTTGCACTTGCTGCTGTTCAATATTCAGTGTATTTACACCTAATCTGTACTAATGCTTTGTCTTTCATCACACCATTAACATATTGTTTGCCTTTGCTCCGTGTCCTTTTGGTCAGCTATGTGGCCTGGTCCAATCTAGATCTCCTTTGTTATCTCTTGCCCCACACCCACCTCACTTGCTTATAACCTGTGACTTTTCTAATATTTGTCAGTTCCGATGAAGGGTCACTGACCCAAAACGTTAACTCTGCTTCTCTTTCCACAGATGCTGCCAGACCTGCTGAGTGGTTCCAGCATTTCTTGTTTTTATTTCAGATTTCCAGCATCTGCAGTATTTTGCTTTTATTTAAGAGTGAACCACATTGGTGTGTGACTGGAATCACAAAAAGGCCAGACTGAGTAAGGCCAGCAGGTTTCCTTCCCTTCTGGACATTAATGAATCAGTTGGGTTTTTATCACAATTTGATAGCTTCATGGTCACTTTTAATGATACCAGTTTCTAAATTTCAGATTTTTCAAACTAAATTTAAATTCTCAAACGACCATGGTGGGATTTGAACTCTCATTCTCTGGACCATTAGTCTCAGCCCCTCAATTACTATTCCAGCAATATAACCAGTACACTACTGTACCCATATCACAAATGGCACAGCTGCTAAATGCACTGTCTCATGTGGAAAAATTGTAACATTGAAACATAGAAAATTTACAGCACAGAAGGAGGCCATTTGTCCCGTCGTGTCAGTGTCGGCTGAAAAAGCCTAATCCCACTTTGCAGCTCTTGGTCCATAGCACAGTAGGTTATGGTACTTCAGTTCTATATCTAAGTATTTTTAATTGCAGTGAGAGTGTCTGCCTCTATCACCCTGTCAGGCAGTGCGTTCCAGACCCTCTGAGTGAAAGAATTTCTCCTCAACTCCCCTCTAATCCTTCTGTCAATTACTTTAAATCTGTGCCTCCTGGTATAGACCTCTCTGCTAAGGGAAAAAAGTCACTATCCACTCTGTCTAGGCCTCTCATAATTTTGTACACCAAAGAAAACAACCCCAGCCAATCCAATCTTTCCTCATAGATAAAATTCCATTCTTGACAACATCCAAGTAAATCTCTTCTGTATCCTCTCTTGTGTGAGCACATCCTTCCTGTAATGCGGTGACCAGAACTGTACCCAGTACTCTAGCTCTGCCCTAAATTGTCCTTTATACCATTCTAGCATAACCTCCCTGCTCTCATATTTTATGCATCTTTGGAGAGAGAAACGGAGTTAACGTTTCAGGTCTGTGACTTGAAACACCTGAAACACTTTCTGTTTTTATAAAGTCATAGAGAGATACAGCACTGAAACAGGCCCTTCAGCCCATCGAGTCTGTGCTGACCAACAACCACCCATTTATACTAATCCTACATTAATCCCATATTCCCTACCACATCCCCACCTTCCCTCAATTCTCCTACCATCTACCTACACTAGGGGCAATTTACCATGAACAATTTACCTATCAACCTGCAAGTCTTTGGCTGTGGGAGGAAACCGGAGCACCCGGCGGAAACCCACGCGGTCACAGGGAGAACTTGCAAACTCCGCACAGACAATACCCAGAACTGAACCTGGGTCGCTGGAGCTGTGAGGCTACAGTGCTAACCACTACACCACTGTGCTGCCCATTTTATTTCAAATTTCCAGCATCCGCAGTATTTTGCTTTTATCTTATATTTTATGCCTCGGCTAATAAAGTCTACAGCTTTCTTCCTCCCTATCAGCCAAAAGACCAATTTTTCTATATGGAACTGAGTTGTCTGACTCAAGAATGGACATGTTCAGTCCTCAATATGTGTTCAGCTAACAGGTCTCATCCTGAATGACATTGGTTGGCATCCTTCCATCTACGAAAGATGATGTACATGCAACAAACAATCCATTTAGGTGGGGTGTCTTCTTTTGGTGCACCTTTGCTGATGGCTGTGATGGCCTGTCCTGGAGAGGCAGCTTCTGCCACAAGTGCTGCATGTGAAGCTGCCAAGTGACGCTGTGAGTTGTTGTTTTTGATGTTGGTGTCTGTTAGCAAGCTGCTGTAGTCACTGGTCATTGTGGTAGTGCTCACCAGTCCACAGGATGTGTTGCTATTTCCCTCTTTCGCCAGCTAGTGACTCCCAGGTGCGATAGTCGACATTTAGGGCCTTCATGTCACGCTTGCAAGCATCCTTGAAGCGAAGCTTTGGGCGCCCCACTGGTCATCTGACCCCGGCTACCTCACCATACTGAAGGTCCTTGGGCATGTGACCATCTTCCATCCTGCAGATGTGTTCAATCCACTGAAGCCACCTCTGTTTGATTAGTGCCAACACATTTGGGAGCTCTGCCTTTGAGAGGACTGCCACATTTGTGATTTTGTCCTGCCAGGATATACCCATATTGCTCCGCAGACAGTGAAGATGGAAATTGTTGAGCTCCTTTTCCTGGTAGCTGTAAATCGCCCATGTTTCACAGCCATATAGCAAGGTGCTGAGAACACAGGTCTTATAAACATCAGCTTGGTCCTAAGGGTCAGCTTGGTGTTATCCCATTTGCGTTTCGTGATCAATCAGCCTCTAAATATTAAGATTGATTCGGGTTTTGTTTGAATTAATTTAGGGTAACATAAGCTTCAACTTATAAAAGCTTTATTTGCTTATTAACCGATTTGAGGAGAACAAATGATTAGCATGATTTAAACATGCCTGGAAGTGCTAAACTGGAGACCTGTACATTTGGCATTGAAGCATTGTTGAGGAACAATTTTCCTGGAGCGGTGTATATAACCTCTACACACATACTTCTACTGAAGGTGTGGAGTGCACTGACTGACAGAATACAGCATATACAGGATGGCTCAGGGATCAAAGGACAGGGAACATAGGTTCGGGAGGTCCTGGTGAAGGAGGTCTAGAGGAGGAGGGATGTTGGAGGAGAGATGTCCCATATCCATAATGCAGGAAGGATGTGGAAGGAGATCACTGAGGAGGTCACAGCCAGGAGCACCGCTCTCAGGACTCCATTGCCACAAAAATATTTAGTGACTTGACACGAGTGATAAAGGAAAGGTCCCATCTCACAAACACACTGCTCAATAACTAGACCGCCACCGCCACCACAACTGCAACACACTGCATCCATGAAACAGCAAAGTACTCGTTTAGAATCTCACCCATTTTCTCTGACTCCACGCATAACTTTCCTCCTTTGTCCTTGAGTGGGCCAATCCTTTCTCTAGTTACTCTCTTGCTCCTTATATATGAATAAAAGGCTTTGGGATTTTACTTAACCCTGTTTGCTAAAGATATTTCATGACCCCTTTTAGCCCTCTTAATTCCTCGTTTCAGATTGTGCCTACAATCCCGATATTCTTTCAAAGCTTCGTCTTTCTGCAGCCGTCTAGACCTTATGTATGCTTCCTTTTTCCTCTTAGCTAGTCTCACAATTTCACCTGTCATCCATGGTTCCCTAATCTTGCCATTTCTATCCCTCATTTTCACAGGAACATGTCTCTCCTGCACGCTAATCAACCTCTCTTTAAAAGCCTCCCACATATCACATGTGGATTTACCTTCAAACAGCTGCTCCCAATCTACATTCCCCAGCTCCTGCCGAATTTTGGTATAGTTGGCCTTCCCCCAATTTAGCACTCTTCCTTTAGGACCACTCTCGTCTTTGTCCATGAGTATTCTAAAACTTACGGAATTGTGATCACTATTCCCAAAGTAGTCCCCTACTGAAACTTCAACCACCTGGCCGGGCTCATTCCCCAACACCAGGTCCAGTATGGCCCCTTCCCGAGTTGGACTATTTACATACTGCTCTAGAAAACCCTCCTGGATGCTCCTTATAAATTCTGCTCCATCTAGACCTCTAACATTAAGTGAATCCCAGTCAATGTTGGGAAAATTAAAATCTCCTATCACCACCACCCTGTTGCTCCTACATCTTTCCATAATCTGTTTACATATTTGTACCTCTATCTCACACTCGCTGTTGGGAGGCCTGTAGTACAGCCCCAACATTGTTACCGCACCCTTCCTATTTCTGAGTTCTGCCCATATTGCCTCACTGCTCGAGTCCTCCATAGTGCCCTCCTTCAGCACAGCTGTGATATCCTCTTTGACCAGTAATGCAACTCCTCCACCCCTTTTACCTCCCTCTCTATCCCGCCTGAAGCATCGGTATCCTGGGATATTTAGTTGCCAATCATGCCCTTCCCTTAACCAAGTCTCAGTAATAGCAATAACATCATACTCCCAGTTACTAATCCAAGCCCTAAGTTCATCTGCCTTACCTACTACACTTCTTGCATTAAAACAAATACACCTCAGACCACCAGTCCCTTTGCTTTCATCATCTGCTCCCTGCCTACTCTTTCCCTTAGTCACACTGACTTCACTATCTAGTTCCTTACAGGCTTTAGTTACTAAAGCCATCGCACCCTCCACCCCCTTGCCTACTGCCAGGGAACTGGTTTTCAAACGTTATGAGTGTTTCAGTGAATTTTCACCAACAGCGAAACAAACATCAGCCATGCTGCTGTCTGGACTTTCATCCAGCGCTGGCCACATCTCCACAGGCAGCTTGACCCATGGGAGTGGCTTTTAGATACATTCCAGGAAGGGTATTGGAGCGGGGGATGGGGGAATGGTGATGGGGATGCCAAGGGAGTTGGGGAACACTCCTGCTCCTTCCAGCTCCACAGGGAAGTTTATTAGTCATTTTTAAAATGTTAAACTTACCTTCAGTTGGGGCCGCTTCAGAAATCTGAGTGGAGCAGGCCTGATGCCTTCAGTTCTGTGCTGAGGCTGGTATGCTTACCGTTATCCCTGTCCACATGTATGACACTGCATTTATCTACATTAAATGACATTAAATGCAGTTGCATTTCCCCCATCGCATCTTGATCATATTGTAGTCTTTTCTTAACATCTAGGCTCCCAAAACTAGAACAGATTTCTCCAACAACACTCAAGAAGCTCAACACCATCCATGACAAAGCAGCCCGCTTGATTGGCACCCCATCCACAAACATTCACTCCCTCCAACACCGACGCACAGTAGCAGCAATGTATACAAGATGCACTGCAGCAACTCACCAAAGCTCCTTTGGCAGCACCTTCCAAACCCATGACCTCTACCACCTAGAAGGATAAGGGCAGCAGATGCATGGGAACACCATAGAAACATAGAAATGTAGAAAATAGGAGCAGGAGTAGGCCATTCAGCCCTTCGAGCCTGCTCCGCCATTCATTATGATCATGACTGATCATCCAACTCAGTAACCTGTTCCCGCTTTCCCCCCATATCCTTTGATCCCTTTTGCCCCAAGAGTTATATCTAACTCCTTCTTGAAAACATACAATGTTTTGGCCTCAACTGCTTTCTGTGGGAGCGAATTCCACAGGCTCACCACTCTCTGGATAAAGAAATTTCTCCTCATCTCAGTCCTGAAAGGTTTACCCCGTATCCTTTGACTATGACCAATGGTTCTGGACTCCCCCACCATTGGGAACATCCTTCCTGCATCTACCCTGTCAAGTCCTGTTAGAATTTTATAGGTTTCTATGAGATTCCCCCTCACTCTTCTGAACTCCAGCGAATATAATCCTAACTGACTCAATCGTTCCTCATACGTCAGTCCCGCCATCCCAGGATTCAGTCTGGTAAACCTCCGCTGCACTCCCTCTATAGCAAGAACATCCTTCCTCAAATAAGGAGACCAAAACTGCACACAATATTCCAGGTGTGGCCTCACCAAGGCCCTGTATAATTGCAGCAAGACATCCCTGCTCCTGTACTTGAATCCTCTCGCTATGAAGGCCAACATACCATTTGCCTTTTTTACTGCCTCTTGCACCTGCATACTTACCTTCAGCGACTGGTGTACGTGAACACCCAGGTCTCGTTGCATATTCCCCTCTCTCAGTTTATAGCCGTTCAGATAATAATCTGTCTTCCTGTTTTTGCTACCAATGTGGATATCCTCACATTTATCCACATTATATTGCATCTGCCATGCATTTGCCCACTCATTCAACTTGTCCAAGTCACCCTGAAGCCTCTCTGCATCCTCCTCACAACTCGCCCTCCCAACCATGACCTGCAAGTTCCACTCCAAGCCACACACCATCCTGACTTGGAACTATATCACCGTTCCTTTACTGTCGCTGGGTAAAAATCTGGAACCCCCTTCCTAACAGCACTGTGGGGTGTACCTAGACCACAAGGACTGCAGTGGGTGAAGAAGGCAGCTCTCCACCACCTTCTCAAGGGCAGTTAGGGATGGGCAATAAATGCTGACCTAGCCAGCGATGCCCCCATCCCATGAATGAATTAAAAAAAACATTTTTGTGTTATCTGTGAACTTGCAGACAGTAATCACCACACTTTTGTTTAGATCACTGATGTACATTGTGAAGAGTGGCAGGCCAAACATGGATCCTTGTAGTATATCACTAGTAACCAATCTCCAGGCAGAACCACTTCCATTAAGCCTACCCTCTACCTGTGAGAACACACCCATTTCCCTATCTAACTCAGCATTTACCCTCCTATCCCACAGTACTCTATCTTATGAAGTAAGCTATTGTACTCCACCTTGCCAAAAATTTTCCAAAAGTCGAAATAAATAATTTTTGACAGGACTACCTTCATTTCTCAATCCAGTAACCACTTCAAATGATTCAACCCAGGTTGATGAGATGTGACTTTCTGTTCCAGAAGCCATGGTGGAAGTCTCTAATGACATCTGCTCTTTCCAGACGGTCATATAGGCTATGTCTGATCATCCCTTCAAACAACTCTCCAATGACTGGAGTTAAACTTTCCTCGGTCTACACCTGGGCCGGACTGGAACCAATGTCCTTGGGGGTGCTTTTGCTAACGCTGTTGGGGAGGGTTTAAACTAATGTGGCAGGGGGATGGGAACAAAAAGAGGTCAGTAGAGAGTAAGGATGTAGTAACTAAAGCCTGTAAGGAACCAGATAATTAAGTCAGCGTGACTAAGGGAAAGAGTAGGCAGGGAGAAGATGATGAAAGCAAAGGGACTGGTGGTCTGAGGTGTATTTGTTTTAATGCAAGAAGTGTAGTAGGTAAGTCAGATGAACTTAGGGCTTGGATTAGTACCTGGGAGTATGATGTTATTGCTATTACTGAGACTTGGTTAAGGGAAGGGCATGATTGGCAACTAAATGTCCCAGGATACCGATGCTTCAGGCGGGATAGAGAGGGAGGTAAAAGGGGTGGAGGAGTTGCATTACTGGTCAAAGAGGATATCACAGCTGTGCTGAAGGAAGGCACTATGGAGGACTCGAGCTGTGATGCAATATGGGCAGAACTCAGAAATAGGAAGGGTGCGGTAACAATGTTGGGGCTGTACTACAGGCCTCCCAACAGCGAGCGTGAGATAGAGGTACAAATATGTAAACAGATTATGGAAAGCTGTGGGAGCAACAGGGTGGTGGTGATAGGAGATTTTAATTTTCCCAACATTGACTGGGATTCACTTAGTGTTAAAGGTCCAGATGGAGCAGAAATTGTAAGGAGCATCCAGGAGGGTTTTCTAGAGCAGTATGTAAATAGTCCAACTCGGGAAGGGGCCATACTGGACCTGGTGTTGGGAAATGAGCCGGGCCAGGTGGTTGACGTTTCAGTAGGGGACTACTTTGGGAATAGTGATCACAATTCCGTAAGTTTTAGAATACTCATGGACAAAGACGAGAGTGGTCCTAAAGGAAGAGTGCTAAATTGGGGGAAGGCCAACTATACCAAAATTCGGCAGGAGCTGGGGAATGTAGATTGGGAGCAGCTGTTTGAAGGTAAATCCACATGTGATATGTGGGAGGCTTTTAAAGAGAGGTTGATTAGCGTGCAGGAGAAACATGTTCCTGTGAAAATGAGGGATAGAAATGGCAAGATTAGGGAACCATGGATGACAGGTGAAATTGTGAGACTAGCTAAGAGGAAAAAGGAAGCATACATAAGGTCTAGACGGCTGCAGAAAGACGAAGCTTTGAAAGAATATCGGGATTGTAGGCACAATCTGAAACGAGGAATTAAGAGGGCTAAAAGGGGTCATGAAATATCTTTAGCAAACAGGGTTAAGTAAAATCCCAAAGCCTTTTATTCATATATAAGGAGCAAGAGAGTAACTAGAGAAAGGATTGGCCCACTCAAGGACAAAGGAGGAAAGTTATGCGTGGAGTCAGAGAAAATGGGTGAGATTCTAAACGAGTACTTTGCATCGGTATTCACCGAGGAGAGGGACATGACGGATGTTGAGGTTAGGGACAGATGTTTGATTACTCTAGGTCAAGTCGGCAGAAGGAGGGAGAAAGTGTTGGGTATTCTAAAAGGCATTAAGGTGGACAAGTCCCCAGGTCCGGATGGAATCTATCCCAGGTTACTGTGGGAAGCGAGAGAGGAAATAGTTGGGGCCTTAACAGATATCTTTGCAACATCCTTAAACACGGGTGAGGTCCCGGAGGACTGGAGAATTGCTAATGTTGTCCCCTTGTTTAAGAAGGGTAGCAGGGATAATCCAGGTAATTATAGACCGGTGAGCCTGACGTCAGTGGTAGGGAAGCTGCTGGAGAAGATACTGAGGGATAGGATCTATTCCCATCTGGAAGAAAATGGGCTTATCAGTGATAGGCAACATGGTTTTGTGCAGGGAAGGTCATGTCTTACCAACTTAATAGAATTCTTTGAGGAAGTGACAAAGTTGATTGATGAGGGAAGGGCTGTAGATGTCGTAGACATGGACTTCAGTAAGGCGTTTGATAAGGTTCCCCATGGTAGGCTGATGGAGAAAGTGAAGGTGCATGGGGTCCAAGGTGTACTAGCTAGATGGATAAAGAACTGGCTGGGCAACAGGAGACAGAGAGTAGCAGTGGAAGGGAGTTTCTCAAAATGGAGACGTGTGACCAGTGGTGTTCCACAGGGATCCGTGCTGGGACCACTGTTGTTTGTGATATACATAAATGATTTGGAGGAAAGTATAGGTGGTCTGATTAGCAAGTTTGCAGACGACACTAAGATTGGTGGAGTAGCAGATAGTGAAGGGGACTGTCAGAGAATACAGCAGAATATAGATAGACTGGAGAGTTGGGCAGAAAAATGGCAGATGGAGTTCAATCAGGGCAAATGCGAGGTGATGCATTTTGGAAGATCCAATTCAAGAGTGAACTACACAGTAAATGGAAAAGTCCTGGGGAAAATTGATGTACAGAGAGATTTGGGTGTTCAGGTCCATTGTTCCCTGAAGGTGGCAACGCAGGTCAATAGAGTGGTCAAGAAGGCATACGGCATGCTTTCCTTCATCGGACGGGGTATTGAGTACAAGAGTTGGCAGGTCATGTTACAGTTGTATAGGACTTTGGTTCGGCCACATTTGGAATACTGCGTGCAGTTCTGGTCGCCACATTACCAAAAGGATGTGGATGCTTTGGAGAGGGTGCAGAGGAGATTCACCAGGATGTTGCCTGGTATGGAGGGCGCTAGCTATGAAGAGAGGTTGAGTAGATTAGGATTATTTTCATTAGAAAGACGGAGGTTGAGGGGGGACGTGATTGAGGTGTACAAAATCATGAGAGGTATAGACAGAGTGGATAGCAAGAAGCTTTTTCCCAGAGTGAGGGATTCAATTACAAGTGGACACGAGTTCAAAGTGGAAGGGGAAAAGTTTAGGGGGGATATGCGTGAAAATTTCTTTACGCAGAGGGTGGTGGGTGCATGGAACGCTTTGCCAGCGGAGGTGGTAGACGCGGGCACGATAGCGTCTTTTCAGATGTATCTAGACAGATACATGAATGGGCAGGAAGTAAAGAGATACAGACCCTTAGAAAATAGGCGACAGGTTTAGATAGAGGATTTGGATCGGCGTAGGCTTGGAGGGCCGAAGGGCCTGTTCCTGTGCTGTAATTTTCTTTGTTCTTTGTTCTTTTTGTTCTTTGTTGTGATTTGCTGCCCTTTTTGAATATTAGTACATCAGCCTTCTTGCAACCCATGGGAACATACCTTATCTCTATTGAGCTTATATAAGCTGGGGGCTCGCATAACACATGCCTTATTTCTTTGAGCATCCTGCAATGGGTGTTGTTCGGCCTATCAGATCTGAGACTTCTTATTCTTTCCTGGATTATATGTGCATTCCCTTTTCATATTCTTCATTTTCATGCTGGCTATATATTGTATGAACAGCAGAAATACTCAGCAGGTCAGGCATCATCCATGGAGAGAGAAACAGAGTTGATGTTTCAGGTCAATGCCCTTTCATCATAACTCCAAAAAAGGTTCATTAACCTGAAACATTGGCCAGGGTTTTATCCAGGCGACGGGGGTCTCTCGTCAAGCAAAAGCAATGCCGAGAAACCTGTGTCGCCCCTTCTGTGGGAGGCCCACTGAATCAAAGGCCAATTCGGCACTGAACTGGACAGCGCCTTCCACGGGATCGAGGACCCGGCAATAGAGGTCCCGCCATCTGAGCGCTGCCAGCCAATCAGAGGCTGGCAGCTCTCTAACCGAATAGCGCCACTGTGGAGGCGATGGCTGCTGCCCGTGGTGCACCCACCCGAGACCCAAGAGTGGCACTGGACCCAGGCTACAGGTAGGTCACCTTGGGAGGGGTTTTGTGGGGTGGGGTTGCAGAATGGGGGATGTAGGGGGATCAGTCGCAAGGGCTCTCAGACATTGTCTTTTAATGAGGGACCAGCCACCAAACCCACCATGGAGGAGAGCATAAAATTCCTCCCGTTTAACTCTGTTTCTCTCTGCACTGATGCTGCCAGACCAGTTGAGTATTTCCAGAATTTTCTGAATGTTTTTTTAAATTTCAGATTCCCACTTTTGCTTTGAATTTGTTTTAATGGCAACTGAGCAGTGTCTACTGGAGAGAAGTCGCCATGTAGAACCTCCACTTAGAATGTCCTAGTAGTTGATTTAGAATTTGTACTGCAGTGTACTTTAATGGCCCAATTGAGCCTCGTCCCTTCTGAGCTTTTACAGCTGAAGACAGCTTAGATACCAAGTTCCCCACGAACCATTTGGCTGTTCCAAAAGCAGTTTTGTTGCCTTCAACTGATCCTGCTATTGATCCCTAACCTCCTGGGAATTACTTCTTTTTAATTTGTAAAATGTTTTTTGTTTGAGCCTAGTTTCCCTTTGCAAGAGAGAAGTACTTGTTCTGTGTAGGTTGCTCCTCAGTATCAGAGTAATAATTACATAGAATTGCATAAATTATATAATGCCAAAATAGGCCATTCAGCCCAACTAATCTACACTGCTGCTTACATTCCACATGCATCTTCTCCCAGTCTAACTGCCACATCTTAGCCTTTCAACATATTTCTCTATTCCCTTTTCTCTCATGTCCTCATCTCGCTTCCGTTTGAAAGCAACTAAGCTTTTGCCTCAAATAAAAACGGAAAATGCTGGAAATACTGAGCAGCTCTGGCAGCATCTGTGGAGAGAGAAACAGCAATAACGGTTCAGGTCTGAGACAAAGAACAAAGAACAGTACAGCACAGGAACAGGCCATTCGGCCCTCCAAGCCTGTGCTGATCTTGATGCCTGTCTAAACTAAAACCTTCTGCACTTCCGGGGACCGTATCCCTCTATTCCCATCCTATTCATGTATTTGTCAAGATGCCTCTTTAAATGTTGCTATCGTACCTGCTTCCGCCACCTCCCCCGGCAGGATGTTCCAGGCACTCACCACCCTCTGTGTAAAGAACTTGCCTCGCACATCCCCTCTAAACTTTGCCCCTCTCACCTTAAACCTATGTCCCCTAGTAACTGACTCTTCCACCCTGGGAAAATGTTTCTGACTATCCACTCTGTCCATGCCGCTCATAACTTTGTAAACCTCTATCACGCCGCCCCTCCACCTCCGTCGTTCTAGTAAAAACAATTCGAGTTTATCCAACCTCTCCTCATAGCTAATGCCCTCCAGACCAGGCAACATCCTGGTAAACCTCTTCCGTACCCTCTCCAAAGCCTCCACGTCCTTCTGGTTGTGTGGCGACCAGAATTGCACGCAATATTCTAAGTGTGGCCTAACTAAAGTTCTGTACAGCTGCAACATGACTTGCCAATTTTTATACTCTGTGCCCCGACCAATGAAGGCAAGCATGCCGTATGCCTTCTTGACTACCTTATCCACCTGCGTTGCTGCTTTCAGTGACCTGTGGACCTGTACGTCCAGATCTCTCTGCCTGTCAATACTCCTAAGGGTTCTGCCATTTACTGTATACCTCCCACCTGCATTAGACCTTCCAAAATGCATTACCTCACATTTGTCTGGATTAAACTCCATCTGCCATTTCTCTGCCCAAGTCTCCAACCGATCTATATCCTGCTGTATCCTCTGACAATCCTCATCACTATCCGCAACTCCACCAACCTTTGTGTCGTCCGCAAACTTACTAATCAGACCAGCTACATTTTCCTCCAAATCATTTATATATACTACAAAGAGCAAAAGTCCCAGCACTGATTCCTGCGGAACACCACTAGTCACAGCCTGCCATTCAGAAAAGCACCCTTCCACTGCTACCCTCTGCTGCCAGACCTGCTGAGTATCTCCAACACTTTCTATTTTTATTTCAGATTTCCAGCCTCCACAATATTTTGGTTTTATTTAAGTTATTTGCCTCAACCATTTCCTGTGGTAGCGAGTTTCACATTCCTTTTTTTAATTCATTATGGGATGTGGGCGTCGCTGGCTAGGTCAGCATTTATTGCCCATTCCTAATTGCCCTTGAGAAGGTGGTGGTGAGCTGCTTTCTTGAACCGCTGCAGTCCTTGGGGTATAGGTACACCCACAGTACTGTTCGGAAGGGAGTTCCAGGATTTTGGCCCAGCAACAGTGAAGGAACAGCAATATATTTCCAAGTCAGGATGGTGTGTGACTTGGAGGAGAACTTTTTTTTTGTTGGTTCATGAGATGTTGGTTTTGCTGGTTAGGCCAGCATTTATTGCCCACCTCTAATTGCCCTTGAGAAGGTGGTGGTAAGCTGCCTTCTTGGATAGCTGCAGTTGTTGGGGTGTTGGTACACCAACAGTGCTGTTCGGAAGGGAGTTCCAGGACTTTGACACAGCAACAGTGAAGGAATGGTGATATAGCTCCAAGTCAGGATGTAGTGTGGGACCTGGAGGGGAACTTCCAGATGGTGGTGTTCCTTCGTGCCTGCTGCCCTCGTCTAGGTGGTAGAGGTGGTAGAGTTTGGGAGGTGCTGTCGAAGCCATCAAGCTCTCTGCTCCCTGACTGCAACATAGCGCTACAGGCTTACCCACCTGATACGCAGCCAACTTCAACCTGGCTGACTGGCGCTGGGAAACAGAGTCCAAAAATGGTAAGGAAAACTCATACTTCTGGGCTTCCAAACTGCTAAATTTCCACCCACTCCTTCACCGCCTTCCTCTAAATATCAGGGCCGTATCCTCCAGGATCATAACCGCTATGCTACAGTATCCTTATAGCTTTGAAGATATAAAATGGTAGCAATCCTAAACAAGCAGCTATAATTGTCTGGCATCATTACAAAATGTAGCCACTAAGCATGATTGTTATTTTAATTTGGCAGTATGTAATTTTGAAGTGGTAAACTTCACTGAGATTTTTCTGACGCTGCTCCAGACTGCAGAACTGAGGCTCAGGCTATTTTAACTCCAACATCTCATTTCAATCCTGCTGGCCGGCTTCCCGCCACAAAGTCGTTAGGAAGTGGCTGGAAACCGGGTGACCAGGGGCCCTGCCTCCCACTGACACCAAGTGTCTTGTGGCAGGGGTCTTGTTTTCGGGGAAGGGCCCATGGCAGGGTATGCCTAAGCTTTCCTTGTGGGGCCAAGAGGAGCACTTCTGCTCCTATAGGAAAGTTAAAAAAAAAAACTTACCTGGGCCTCTACTGGCCCTAGTTCCTTTTCCCTGTGCTTTCACCTGACAGGAAGGCCACAGCAGCTTCCCAGCTTAGACCACCAGATAAAATTGCAGTCAGATCCCAATGTTGGCAGCGGGCCAAATTGCGAAACAGTGAGTTTCTGATGGGTAACTAATCTTGACAATTTTAACTGCTCACCCATCCAGTATTCACTGAACACTGAACAGGTAGGGTTAAAATTGCACACCAACATCAACCCACCACCCCCCCCCCCCCCCGCCCCCACTGCTTAAGCAAACTTTGGTGATACTGTGTATTCACGAAACAAGCCAAAGCGTGGCGTAAATATGTCTGTTGGACAAAAGCAGCAGTTTTTGAATATGATAGCTATGGCATTACTCATTGCACCACAGTTTGCCTCATTGATCTGTTGTAGACTCATACAACACAAAAGGAGGCCATTCAGGCCATTGTGTATCTGCTGGCTCTTTGTAAGGCACTCTTTATACTTTTTTTTTAAAGTTACTACTGAATCTGGTTCCACCATTCCTAAAGGATAGTGCGTTCCAGATCACAGTGACCTGATGTGTGAAAGAAATTCTCTTCATCTCCCTTCTGGTTCTTTTGCCAATTACCTTACCTTTATCTTCTGGCTATTAACCCTTCTGCCACTGGAAACACTTCCTCCTGATTTACTCTATCAAAACTCCTGTTATCAGTCATTTTTATTATTTTATTTATTTATTTAGAGATACAGCACTGAAACAGGCCCTTCGGCCCGCCAAGTCTGTGCTGACCATCAACCACCCACTTATACTAATCCTCCATTAATCCCATATTCCCTACCACCTGCCTACACTAGGGGCAATTTACAATGGCCAATTTACCTATCAACCTGCAAGTCTTTGGCGGTGGGAGGAAACCGGAGCACCCAAATTAAACCCACACAGTCACAGGGAGAACTTGCAAACTCCGCACAGGCAGTACCCAGAACTGAACCCAGGTCGCTGGAGCTGTGAGGCTGCAGTGCTCACCACTGTGCCACCCTTGCAGGCTGTTTTCCAGCACTGCCCCCGGAATAAGCTCACCAAGCATGTTTCATTTGTTAATAGACAAGAGGGAATATTTGTTTAACCACCTAAAGTCGAAGGATGTTCACTGTGCCCTAAGCATTTCTAGTTTACTGTTAGAGGTGCTATCCATCTTAATTGTAGCTAATGGGTTTTATTGGTTAATGATCAAGCCCATTATGTTCCAGAGGTGACCATTTAGCAATAATTGCAGACTAGACAATTAGGTTGGTGTAGTGGTTGATTGCTAACAGCATAAAACACAATGGTGAGTCCAATATATCATCTGGAGCATAAAAAAGAAACCTATTCATTGGCCAGTGACAGAATGGCATGTTTCATCCGTGATATACAGCAGGCTCTCCCTCATCAGCAGCAATCAATGTAAAATCATGAAGTTAATGTCAACAGGGGAAGAGTGAAAAGGAACAAAATGAAAACAGGCTCCTAAATCAGCCTCCTTGTTCCAAATGTAGTCCTTCAAGTTCTGCTGGAATTCGAGGGTTCCATCTACACTGAACTGCTATAAGTACCTTTTGACAGTATTTATCTGCAACTCAAGTTTTGCTTTATTCTATTCATTCATGGTAATGTGGGCATCACTGGCAAAGCCAACATTTATTGCCCATCCTTCATTGTCCTTGAGAAGATGGTGGTGGACATGAGCTTGCTGGGCCATCTCAGAAGGAAGTTGTGAACAATTTCGCTGTGGGTCTGGAGTCACATCCAGGACAGCAGGTTTCCTTCCCTAAAGAACATTAGTAAAACAGTTTTTTTTTAACAACAATCTGGTAGCTTCATGGGCACCATTACTGGTCCTAGCTTTTTATTCTTGAATTATTAACTAAATTCACTTCATAAACTACCATTGATGGGATTTGAACTTATCACACAGGATGAGTCTGCTGGATTATTAACCAGTAACATAACAACTGTGCCACTGTAGCCATTAAATCTTTGATCTAGTCTAATTTGATTAACCGAACATCGGGGCTCCACAACCCAATGCTGCAGTGATTGGAGAAGATGCAGTCTGAACTGGAAACTTGGTAGTTGTCCTCTGTTGTTGGAATGAAACATGCCCTATGTTTATCTACCAGAGATGCCAATTCTTCTATTTCCTTCAATTGGAACAAGCATGTGGTTAAATTGGGCAATTTAAATGCCAAGATGTAACATGCAATCAGAGAGAAATCTCTAGTGGAATCTCATATATTTCTGAACCATTCTGGAATTTAAAAAAATAACAAAATAAAATTCAGAACAACAGCCTTAATTTTCATTTTTAGAAATTGCTGTTTATACAGAAATGTTATACATAGTGTTTTTCATTCATAAAATTCCAGATGTCTGCTGAACCAAACGGAATTTTGCAGTACTAATTTACACTCTAAGTTATGAAGCCTAAATGTGAAGACCACTTCTACACAGTATTCTGAACTACATTCTTATTATTCCTTTAAATGCTGGAGTTCCCTAAAGATTTCAGTAGCATCATGTGGCCCTTAGAATCCTATGAGCTTTAACTGAATTCTTCTAAATAAAAATCAAGGAGTAGGACTAAGTAGAAGTACTAGACTGATTCTCTACCATTGCCATCAAGCCAGGGGATCAACGCTGGTGCAATCAAGAGTGCAGGAGAGCATGCCAGGAGCGAAGCTGCAAAACAGGACTACATGCACGTTAAACAATGGAAGCAGCATGCTATAGACAACCAACAGATCAGATCAAAGCTCTGCAATCCTGCACATCCAGTCATGAATGGTGGTGGACAATTAAACAACTAACGGCAGGAGGAGGCTCCATGAACATTCACATCCTCAATGATGGTGGAGCCCAGCGCATGAGTGCAAAAGACAAGGCGGAAGCATTTGCAACCATCTAGGCCAGAAGTACTGAGTGGATGATCCATCACGGCCTCGTCCTGAGGTCCCTGGCATCACTGATGCCTGTCTTCAGCCAATCCGATTCAATCCATGTGATATCAAGAAATGGCTGAACGCACTGGACACAGCAAAAGCTATGGGCACTGACAGCATCCCATCTGCTGTACTGAAGACTCCAGAACTGGCACACTCCTAGCCAAGTTGTTCTAGTACAGCCACAACTCTGGCATCTACCCAGCAATGTCGAAAATCAGGACAAATCCAACCAGGCAAATTACCGCCCGATCAGTCTACTCTCGGATGTCAGCAAAGTGATGGAAGGTGTCGTCAACAATGCTGTCAAACGGCACTTACTCAGCAACAACCTGCTCACTGATGCTCAGTTTGTGTTCCGCTAGGAATCCTTGGCTCCAAATCTCATTATATCCTGATCCAACAATGGACAAATGAGCTAAATTCCAGATGTAAGGTTGAGTGGCAAAAGACAATATTTGACTGAGCATCAAGGAGCCCTAGAAAAATTGAAGTCAATGGGAATCAGGAAAAAACTCTCCACTGGTTGGAGCCATACCTAGAACAGAGGAAGATGGTTGTGGTTGTTGAAGGTCAATCATCTCAGATCCAAGACATCACTGCAGGAGTGCCCTATGCCCAACCATCTTCAGCTGCTTCATCAAAGACCTTCCCACCGTCATAAGACCAGAAGTGGGCATTTTCAGTTCCATTCACATCTCCTCAGATAATGAAGCAATCCCGGACAATATTCAGGCTAGGAGTGATAAGTAGCAAGTAACATTTGTGCCACGCAAGTGTCAGGCAATGACCATCTACAACAAGAGGGAATCTAACCATCTCCCCTTGATAGTTTAGTTTAGTTTAGAGATACAGCACTGAAACAGGCCCTTCGGCCCACCGAGTCTGTGCCGACCATCAACCACCCATTTATACTAATGCGATACTAATCCCATATTCCTACCACATCCCCACCTGTCCCTATATTTCCCTACCACCTACCTACCCTAGGGGCAATTGCTAATGGCCAATTTACCTATCAACCTGCAAGTCTTTTGCATGTGGGAGGAAACCGGAGCACCCGGAGGAAACCCACGCAAACACAGGGAGAACTTGCAAACTCCACACAGGCAGTACCCAGAATTGAACCCAGGTCACTGGAGCTGTGAGGCTGCGGTGCTAACCACTGTGCCACTGTGCCGCCACTGTACAGCATTACCATCACTGAATTCCCCCACTATCAAAATCCTGGGGGTTACCATTGACCAGAAACTCAACTGGACCAGCCATATATATATTGTTGCTACAAGAGCAGGTCAGAGGGTTAAATTCTGTGACCAGTAACTCACTTCCTCACTCCCCAAAGCCTGTCCACCATCTATAAGGAACAAGCCAGCTAATGGAATACATTCCACTTGCCTGGATGACTGCAGCTCCAACAACACTCAAGTAGCTCAACACCATCCAGGACAAAGCACCCTGCTTGACCAACACACCATCCACCACCTTAAACATTCACTCCCTCCATCACAATGGCAACAGTGTGTACCATATACAAGTTGCACTGCAGCAATTCACCAAGGTTACTTTCACAGCACCTTCCATGACCTCTACCACCTAGAAGTACAAGGGCAGCTGATGCTTAGGGACAGCCACACATCATCCTAACTTGGAACTATATCGCTGTTCCTTCACTGTTACTGTGTCAAAGTCCTGGAACTCCCTCACTAACAGCACTGTGGACTGCAGCAGTTCAAGAAAGTGGCTCACCTCCACCTTCTCAAGGACAGTTAGGGATGGGCAACGAATATTGGCTTTGCCAGCAATGCCTGTTGTGATATTGTTTTAATGGAATATGTAAATAGTGAGTGTGCATCATCACTGATGTGATGTCACACTGCATCTGACACAGCAATAGGAGCTGTGTTGATCCCTAGTAAGATGTACATGTAGAGCTCTCCTGTAACTTGTATATAGTATTGTGAGTCTTCAATAAAAATAATCCAAAGTATTTTTTACCATTCATCAATGTGTGATTGGTAAATTTGTGTGAAGAACTCAGTAACACAATTTGGTGGCCGCAGTGCATTTTTGAAGACCATTTTGCAGAAGTAAAGTTGAAGCGCAAGAGTGAAGATCAGAATTGACTTCAGTGCAGAGAGCATAGCGTGAAGCCAGTCCGAAGATCGGAAGAAGACAGAAAAAGAAATTGGGACAACACGAGTGGTCTGGTACAAAAGCAGTGAGACACCGGGAGGTAGAAGGATCAGTGTTCAAAAAAACACTGAATAACTAACTAGGAGGATAACCGGATTGGTGGTCAGTAAGAATGTCAAGTCAGTTTGGAATCAGGCTGAAAGGTTGCGAAGCCATTGGGGCGTTGTGGTGCAGTCCCTGGCGAAAACAGCTTTGTGGGTGGGGCCAAAGAAAAGTACACAATACAGGCTACAGCACCACAGAGCTGCAGTGGTACAGAACCCCGGGCTGGGCATGGTGAAGACTCAAGCTGCAGGCACAGCAGTTCTGCAATATTGTTTAGTCTCTCCATTGAAGGAAACCAAATCCACAGTAAACCAGAAAGATCCTTGAGAAGTAAGGAGCATCGGAATGATGTCTACTAAATTTCCCATCATGAACTGGAAGGTCACAGATGTCCTATCCGAGTTTAAGCGTTTTCGCCAGAGAATGGAACTATGTGTCTTGGATTTATCTATAGCTGAACCTGACAGACAGGCATGAAGATTAAAATAGTCATTGGAAACGAGGAATCTCAAAGAGATAGTTCCGGCACAGTCAGGGTATGTTCCCTCGAAGGGGAAAGTTAGGGTAAACAAATCCAGAGCTCCCAGGATGAGAAAAACAGTAGAGATTAAGATGAGGAAGAAAAAGTATGCTTATGACAGATGCCAGGTAGAAAATGCAATTGAGAGTCAGGCTGAATATAGAAGGTCCAGAGGGGAAATGAGAAAGCAAATAAGAGACGCAAAGAGAGAGCATGAAAAGAGACTGGCAGCTAATATTAAAGGGAATCCAAAAGTTTTCTATAGATCTATAAATAGTAAAAGGGTGGTAGAAGGAGGAATGGAGACCATAAGGGGGATTTACACATGGAAACAGAGGATTAGGGACCATAAAGGGGATTTACACATGGAAACAGAGGGCATAGCTGAGGTATTAAATGAATACTTTGCATCTGTCTTTACCAAGAAAGAAGATGCAACCCAGGCAATGCTGAAAGAGGTAATTCAGACACTAGAAGGGTTTAGAATTTATAAGGAGAACGTATTAGATAGGCTATCAGTACTTAAAGTGGATAAAGAGGACTGAATTAGATGCATCCAAGGATACTAAGGGAAGTGAGGGTGGAAATCGTGGAGGCACTGACTATAATTTTTCAATCTTCTTTAGACTCAGCGATGGTGCCAGAGGACTGGAGAATTGCAAACGTTACACCCTTGTTCAAAAAAGGGTGTAAAGATAAGCCCAGTAACTACAAGCCTGTCAGTTTAACTTCAGTGATGGGGTAAATTCCAGAAAGAATAATTCGGGACAAAATTAATTGTCATATGGACAAATGCGGGTTAATTAAAGAAATCGAGCATGGATTTCTTCAGGGAAAATCATGTTTAACTGACTTGCTGACGTCTTTTGAGGAGATAACAGAGAGAGTTGATGAGGGCAATGCTGTTGATGTGGTGTACATGGACTTTCAAAAGGCATTTGATACAGTGCCACACAACAGACATGTGAGCAAAGTTATAGCTTATGGAATAAAAGGGACAGTAGCAAAATGGATTCAGAATTGGCTGAGTGACAGAAAACAAAGAGTAGTGGTTAATGGATGTTTTTCGGCCTGGAGGAAGGTTTGTAGTGGAGTTCCCCAGGGGTCAGTGTTGGGACCCTTGCTTTTCCTGATATATATTAATGACCTAGACCTTGGTGTACAGGGCACAATTTCAAAGTTTGCAGATGATATGAAACTTCAAAGCATTGTGAACTGTAAGGAGGATAGTGTAGAACTTCAAAAGGACATAGACAAGTTGGTGGAATGGCCAGACAGGTGGTAGATGAAGTTGAATGCAGAGAAATGTGAAGTGATTCACTTTGGTGGGAAGAACATGGAGAGACAATACAGAATGAAGAGTACCATTCTAAAGGGGGTGCAGAAGCAGAGAGAACTGGGTGTACATGAACATAAGTCATTGAAGGTGGCAGTATAGGTTGAGGGAGTGGTCAGTAAAGCGTACAGTATCTTGGTGTTTATTAATATGGGGGAAACAATACAAGAGCAAGGAAGTTATGTTGAACTTGAATAAGACACTAGTTCGGCCTCAGCTGGTGTATTGCGTCCAGTTCTGGGCGCTGCACTTTAGAAAAGATGTGAGGGCATTGGAGAGAGTACAGAAAACATTCACGAGAATGGTTCCAGGGATGAGGAACTTCTGTTATGAAGATAGATTGGAGAAATTTGGACTGTTTTCCTTGGAGGAGAGATGGCTGAGAGGTGATTTGATAGAGGTATTCAAAATCATGAGGGATCTGGACAGCATAGATTGGGAGAAAGTGTTCCCAGTCGTGAAAGGATCGAGACAAGAGGGCACAGATTTAAAGTAATTGATAAGAGAAGACAAAGTGGCATGAGGAAAAACTTTTTCACGCAGTTAAGGTCTGGAATGCACTGCCTGAGATTGTGGTGGAGGCAGGTTCAATTGAAGCATTCAAAAGGGAATTAGACTGTTTAATGAGAAGGAAGAATGTGCAGGGTTACAGGGAGAAGGCGGGGAAGTGGCAATAGGTGAATTGCTCATTCGGAAAGTCGGAGCAGACACGATGGGCTGAATGGCCTCCTTCTGCGCTGTAACAATTCTGTGATTCTGTGAATGATCACAGGAACTAAGCACGTTTAGAACACCATTGTTTCCTGAAATTACCATTTGGTTTATCTGTAAATTAAGATCTATTCCAGCAACATATATAACAAAGCATATTATCTAAATGGTGAGAGATTGCAGAGCTCCAAGATGCAGAGGGATCTGGGTGCCCTACTGTATGAATCACAAATGGTTAGTATGCAGTTAAAGCAAGTAATTAGGAAAGCTAATGGAATGTTATCATTTATTGCGAAGGGAATTGTATACAAAAGTAGGGAAGTTATGCTTCAGTTATACAGGGCATTGGTGAGACCACATCTGGAGTACTGTGTACAGTTTTGGTCTCCTTATTTAAGGCAGGATGTAAATGTGTTGGAAGCAGTTCAGAGAAGGTTTACTAGCCCACTACCTGGAATGGGCGGGTTGTCTTATGAGGAAAGGTGGACAGGCTTGGCTTGTATCTGCTGAAGTTTAGAGGAATAAGAGATGACTTGATTGAAACATAAAAGATTCTGAGGAGTCTTGACAGGGTGGATGTAGAAAGGATGTTTTCCCTTGTGGGAGAATCTAGAACCAGGGGTCACTGTTTAAAAATAAGGGGTTGCCCATTGAAGACAGAGATGAGGAGAATTTTTTTCTATCAGAGGGTCGTGAGTCTTTGGAACTCTCTTCCTCAAAAGATGATGAAAGCAGAGTCTGATTATTTTTAAAGCAGAGGTAGATAGATTCTTGATAAGCAAGGGGGTGAAAGGTTATTGGGGGTAGGCTGGAATGTGGAGTTGAGGTTACAATCAGATCAGCCACTATCTAGGCCGAGTGGGCTACTCCTGCTCCTAATTCGGATGTTCGTATGGATAGAATTACCGAAAATGTTCCAGGTTGTGTATGTATAGTGGATGACATTGCAGTCATTGGTACCACTAAAGAAAAGCATGATTAAAATCTTCAAGTGTTGATGGAAATGGCTAGAAGAGAAGCTTTTGATTTTGACAAAAAAAGTGCAAAACAAATGTAAGCCACATCAACCTCTATTCTGTATGTCCTGATCCAAGCAAAATAGAAGACATACAATCTATGCCTACACCCCTCGACTGAGAAGTTTTGCAACAATGTCTCGGGTTATTCAATTTCTCAGACCCTATATACCCAACTTTGTGGACAGAGCATCATCATTGTGAGAACTGCTAAGGAAAGGTGCTCTGTTCGTGTGGCAAAAGGACACCAACACATATCTGAATCGCTTAAGCAGTCATTGTCGGAGAAGGCAAGTCTTCTTGAATACCAGGAAAGTAAACAGTCTCGGAAGTTGGTGTTTCACAGAAAGGGCTAGGAACTTGCCAGGAAGAGAAACTGATAGTGTTTGGTTCAAAGAGTCTCTCACCAACACAAGTCAATTACAAGAACATAGAGCGCAAGACTCTTGCTCTAGTGTTTGGCTTTACGAGGTTCCACATGTACCTTTTTGGTAAGCAATTCATTGTGAAAACAGACCACAAGCCATTGGAAATGATACAGTGTAATTCTCTGACAGGTATGCCACCTAGATTACAAAGGTTACTAGTCAAAGTCCAAGTGTATGACTGTGAAGTCTGTTATAAGCCAAGGAACAGGATGATCACATTGGACACATTGAGACGATTGCCAAATCCGAAGAAAACAAGCAGATATTTCATTAGACCTACAAGTTGACAGTATGGATATAGCGATTGAAGATGTACTTAATGTTAACTTGATGAGCTTTGGACAGCACAAATGTAACCAGCTTAGAGGAGAAACAGCCAAAGATTCACTGCTGAAGGCATTGTAGTGAGTTATTGTCAATGCTTGGCCTGATATGAAACAGGAGGTTCAAGACAACCTAAGAATTTTTACAATTTATATAAATGACTTAGATGAAGGGACCGAAGGCATGGTTGCTAAATTTGCTAATGACACAAAGATAGGTAGGAAAGTAACTTGTGAAGAGGACATAAGGAGGCTACAAAGGCATAGAGATAGGTTAAGTGAGTGGGCAAAGACCTGGCAAATGGAGTATAATGTGAAAAAGTGTGAAATTGTCGACCTTGGCAGGAAGAATAAAAAAGAAGCATATTATCTAAATGGTGAGAGATTGCAGAGTTCTGAGATGCAAAGGGATCTGGATGTCTTAGTGCATGAATTGCAAAAGGTTAGTATGCAGGTACAGCACGTAATTAGGAAAATGAATAGAATGTTATCGTTTATCACAAGAGGAATTGTATACAAAAGTAGGGAGGTTATGCTTCAGCTATACAGGACATTGGTGAGACCACATCTGGAGTACTGTATACAGTACTGGTCTCCTTATTTAAGGAAGGATGTAAATGCGTTGGAGGCAGTGCTGACTTGGGTTGCATTAGAGTGCTATAGTGGAAGTTTGGTAACTGAGGATAATTAAGGATTAATTTTATCTTAAATCTAATCTGTCTTTTATTTAGCAGATTAACTTAACAGTTGCTGTTAGGGTTGGAGAAGGTGAGTTTTAGATCAGCTTTAAACAGGGTTCACTCAGGCTCTGCTTACAGCTGCACCTTGTTAATTAGAGAATTGGCTTAAACCAGTTTTCAGGGGCGAGAGTCAGTCAGTATAAAAGTGATCCATCTTACAGTGCTGACCTTGTTTGCACAGGAATGCTGACTTGGGTTGCATTAGAGTGTTAAAGTGGAAGTTTGGTAACTGAGGAAGTTCGGTGAGGAGGGAGTGAGGAGCTCCTTTCATTTCCTACCTGTCCTGAGTGAGGGGAGCCAAGAGCTTCCAAAGAGCACAGCTGACTGGGAGAAGACTTGGATGGCAGAGTTCCAGACCGGTAATTATAAAAAACTTAACTGTGGTAAAAAAAAACTGAAAGTGACGTCACAGGAAAGGTGTGACCTGATTGTCTGGGAGGGAATTTTTACTGAATTTGAAAATAAAACATTGAATAAAAATTGATTAAAGCCCTAATTAACTAATTAATAAGTAGAGTAACCAAATCAGAGGGAGGACATTACTGTATTTAGTTAGCATTTAATATTTATAGTAGGAATCTAGCACTAGGCACCATATCGTTAATTATAACAATTTAGTAAGGATTTAATAAGTATTTATTTATTTTAAATTAATTTATTAATTAGTGCTTGAAATGTCAGTTAGAGGGGTGAAGTGCTTCACCTGTAAGATGTGGGAGGTCCGTGACGCTTCCAGCGTTCCGGACGACTACATCTGCAGGAAGTGTATCCAGTTGCAGCTCCTCACAGACCGCGTGGATCGGTTGGAGCGGCAACTGGATGCACTTAGGAGCATGCAGGTGGCAGAAAGCATCATAGACAGGAGTTTTAGAGAAGTGGTTACACCCAAGGTGCAGGCAGATAGATGGGTGACCGCTAGAAGGGACAGGCAGTCAGTGCAGGAATCCCCTGTGGCTATCCCCCTCTCTAACAAGTATACCATTTTGGATGCTGTTGGGGGGATGGCCTATCAGGGGAAAACAGCAGCAGCCAGAGCAGTGGCACTACGGCTGGCACTGTTGTTCAGCAGGGAGAGACAAAGCGCAGAACAGCAATAGTTATAGGGGACTCCATAGTCAGGGGCGCAGATAGGCGCTTCTGTGGACGTGAAAGAGACTCCAGGATGGTATGTTGCCTCCCTGGTGCCAGGGTCAAGGTCGTCTCTGAACGGACAGGGGCATTCTGAAGGGGGAGGGTGAACAGCCAAAGGTTGTGGTACACATCGGTACCAACGACATAGGCAGGAAGAGTGACGAAATCATGCAGGGGGAGTTTAGGGAGTTAGGTAGAAAGTTAAAAGACAGGATCTCTAGGGTTGTAATCTCGGGATTACTCCCTATGCCACGTGCCAGTGAGGCTAGAAATAGGAAGATAGTGCAGCTAAACATGTGGCTGAACAGCTGGTGTAGGAGGGAGGGTTTCAGATATCTGGACCATTGGGATCTCTTCAGGGACAGATGGGACCTGTACAAGAAGGACGGGTTGCATCTAAACTGGAGGGGCACAAATATCCTGGATGCGAGGTTTGCTAGCGTCACTTGGGAGGGTTTAAACTAGTGTGGCAGGGGGGCGGGAACCAGAGCAGTAGGACAGCAAGTGAAATAAATGAGGGGGAACTAGTAAATAAGGCCAGTAAAACTAAGGGGAAGAGCAGGCAGGGAGATGTTGCGTAGCACAGCAGGACTGGTGGTCTGAAGTGCATTTGTTTCAATGCGAGAAGTATAACAGGTAAGGCAGATGAACTTAGAGCTTGGATTAGTACTTGGAAATATGATGTTGTTGCTATTACAGAGACTTGGTTGAGGGATGGACAGGATTGGCAGCTAAATGTTCCAGGATTTAGAAGCTTCAGGCGGGATAGAGGGGGATGTAAAAGGGGTGTGGGAGTTGCATTACTGTTTAAGGAGAATATCACAGCTGTACTGCGGGAGGACACCTTGGAGGGGTCATGCAGCGAGGCAATATGGGTGGAGCTCAGGAATAGGAAGGGTGCAGTCATGATGTTGGGGGTTTTCTACAGGCCTCCCAACAACCAGCGGGAGGTAGAGGAGCAGATATGTAGACAGATTTTGGAAAGATGTAAAGGTAACAGGGTTGTAGTGGTGGGTGATTTTAACTTCCCCGAGATTGACTGGGACTCATTTAGTGCTAGGGGCTTGGATGGGGCAGAATTTGTAAGGAGCATCCAGGAGGGCTTCTTGAAACAATATGTAGATCGTCCAAGTAGGGATGGGGCTGAACTGGACCTGGTATTGGGGAATGAGCCCGGCCAGGTGGTCGAAGTTTCAATAGGGAAGCATTTCAGGAACAGTGACCATAATTCCGTAAGTTTTAAGGTACTTGTGGATAAGGATAAGAGTAGTCCTCAGGTGAAGATGCTAAATTGGGGGAAGGCTAATTATAACAATATTAGGCAGGCACTGAAGAATTTAGAGTTAACGTTTCGGGTCAGTGACCCTTCTTCGGAACTGACAAATATTAGAAAAGTCACAGATTATAAACAAGTGAGGTGAGGTGGGGGTGGGGCAAGAGATAACAAAGGAGAAGGTGTAGATTGGACCAGGCCACATAGCTGACCAAAAGGTCACGGAGAAAAGGCAAACAATATGTTAATGGTGTGTTGAAAGAATGGTGTCTTTCAACACACCATTAACATATTGTTTGCCTTTTCTCCGTGACCTTTTGGTCAGCTATGTGGCCTGGTCCAATCTACACCTTCTCCTTTGTTATCTCTTGCCCCACCCCCACCTCACTTGTTTATAATCTGTGACTTTTCTAATATTTGTCAGTACCAAAGAAGGGTCACTGACCCGAAACGTTAACTCTGCTTCTCTTTCCACAGATGCTGCCAGACCTGCTGAGTGATTCCAGCATTTCTTGTTTTTGTTTCAGATTTCCAGCATCCGCAGTATTTTGCTTTTATATTACTGAAGAATTTAGATTGGGGGCGGTTATTTGAGGGTAAATCAACATCTGACATGTCGGAGTCTTTCAAACGAATGTTGATTAGAATCCAGGACCGGCATGTTCCTGTGAGGAAGAAGGATAAGTTTGGCAAGTTTCGGGAACCTTGGATAACGCGGGATATTGTGAGCCTAGTCAAAAAGAAAAAGGAAGCATTCGTAAGGGCTGGAAGGCTAGGAACAGACGAATCCCTTGAGGAATATAAAGACAGTAGGAAGGAACTTAAGCAAGGAGTCAGGAGGGCTAAAAGGGGTCATGAAATGTCATTGGCAAACAGGATTAAGGAAAATCCCAAGGCTTTTTATATGTATATAAAGAGCAAGAGGGTAACTAGGGAAAGGGTTGGCCCACTCAAGGACAGTGAAGGGAATCTATGTGTGGAGCCAGAGGAAATGGGTGAGGTACTAAATGAGTACTTTGCATCAGTATTCACCAAAGAGAAGGACTTGGTGGATGATGAACCTAGGGAAGGGAGTGTAGATAGTCTCAGTCATCTCATTATCAAAAAGGAGGAGGTGTTGGGTGTCTTGCAAAGCATTAAGGTAGATAAGTCCCAGTGCCTGATGGGATCTACCCCAGAATACTGAGGGAGGCAAGGGAAGAAATTGCTGGGGCCTTGACAGAAATCTTTGCATCCTCATTGGCTACAGGTGAGGTCCCAGAGGACTGGAGAATAGCCAATGTTGTTCCTTTGTTTAAGAAGGGTAGCAAGGATAATCCAGGAAATTATAGGCTGGTGAGCCTTACGTCAATGGTAGGGAAATTATTACAGAGGATTCTTCGGGACAGGATTTACTCCCATTTGGAAACAAACAAACTTATTAGCGTGAGGCAGCATGGTTTTGTGAAGGGGAGGTCGTGTCTCACTAATTTGTTTGAGTTTTTTGAGGAAGTGACGAAGATGATTGATGAAGGAAGGGCAGTGGATGTTATCTATATGGACTTCAGTAAAGCCTTTGACAAGGTCCCTCATGGCACACTGGTATAAAAGGTGAAGTCACACGGGATCAGAGGTGAGCTGGCAAGGTGGATACAGAACTGGCTCTATCATAGAAGACAGAGGGTAGCAGTGGAAGGGTGTTTTTCTGAATGGAGGGATATGACTAGTGGTGTTCCGCAGGGATCAGTGCTGGGACCTTTGCTGTTTGTAGTATATATAAATGATTTGGAGGAAAATGTAGCTGGCCTGATTAGTAAGTTTGCGGACGACACAAAGGTTGGAGGAGTTGTGGATAGTGATGAGGATTGTCAGAGGATACAGCAGGATATAGATTGGTTGGAGACTTGGGCGGAGAAATGGCAGATGGAGTTTAATCCGGACAAATGTGAGGTAATGCATTTTGGAAGGTCTAATGCAGGTGGGAAGTATACAGTAAATGGCAGAACCCTTAGGAGCATTGACAGGCAGAGAGGTCTGGGCGTACAGGTCAACGTGTACGCTGACAGGCAACGCAGGTGGTTAAGGTCAAGAAGGCATACGGCATGCTTGTCTTTATCGGTCGGGGCATAGAGTATAAAAATTGGCAAGTCATGCTGCTGCTGTACAGAACTTTAGTTAGGCCACACTTAGAATATTGCGTGCAATTCTGGTCGCCACACTACCAGAAGGGCGTGGAGGCTTTGGAGAGGGTACAAAAGAGGTTTACCAGGATGTTGCCTGGTCTGGAGGGCGTTAGCTATGAGGAGAAGTTGGAAAAACTCGGATTGTTTTCACTGGAACAACGGAGGTGGAGGGGCGACATGATCGAGGTTTACAAAGTTATGAGCGGCATGGACAGAGTGGATAGTCAGAAGCCTTTTCCCAGGGTGGAAGAGTCAGTTACTAGGGGACATAGGTTTAAGGTACGAGGGGCAAAGTTTAGAGGGGATGTGCGAGGCAAGTTCTTTACACAGGGTGGTGAGTGCCTGGAACTTGCTGCCGGGGGAGGTGCTGGAAGCAGGTACGATAGCGACGTTTAAGAGGCATCTTGACAAATACATGAATAGGAAGGGAATAGAGGGATATGGGCTCCGGAAGTGCAGGAGGTTTTAGTTTCGGCAGGCATCAAGATCGGCGCAAGCTTGGAGGGCCGAATGGCCTGTTCCTGTGCAGTTCTGTTCTTTGTTCTTTGTTCTGGACTAATAGCTGGAATGGGCGGGCTGTCTTACGAGGAAAGATTGGGCAGGCTGGGCTTGAATCCTCTGGAATTTAGAAGAGTAAGAGGTGACTTGATTGAAACATATGAGATCATGAGGGCTCTTGACAGGGTGGATGTGGAAAAGATGTTTCCGCTTATGGGAGAACCTGGAACTAGGGGGTCACTGTTTAAAAATAAGGGGTTGACCATTTAAGACAGAGATAAGGGGAATTTTTTTCTCTGAGAGGGTGATGAGTCTTTGGAATTCTCTTTTGCAAAAGGCGATGGAAGCAGGGTCTTTGAATATTTTTAAGGCAGAGGTAGATGATTCTTGATAAGCAAGGGGTTGGAAGGTTATTGGGGGTAGGTGGAAATGTGGAGTAATCAGCTCAGCCATGAATTTATTGAATGGCGGAGCAGGCTCAAAGGGCCAACTGGCCCACTCCTGCTTCTAATTCGTATGTTCATATGTTAGTATGTTTTTATTGCAGATTTCCAGCATCTGCAGTATTTTACCCCTGCATTACTAGTCCAGTAACATAACCACTGTGCTACTGTACCCAATGCATAGAAATCCTATGATTCTATGACTGCCAATGCTGATACTTGTCACTTAGATGTGCCAAACAGATTTTGCAAAAAATGGTTAGAATGTGATAAGATTAAGACTGTGATTGATGCTATAGTTTGTCGATTCAGATTTGCGGAACTAGCAATGCTTATTTCCTCCTTTCACATATCACAGTTCACGGAACCCCCAGGATTAAGAAAAGCAGAGTTAAAATAATAAAGCAAAGTCCTAGCTTGACTTATTTATAGTTTGAAAGACCATGGAAATTGTTATCACGGACCTAGAAGTATAGATTACATGTGTTCAGCTAACTGGTGAAACTGGAGATTCCCAGAGCAAGTAGGCTGCTCTCTTCCTTCAAATACGGAGGTATTTGGAACAGAAAAAGTCCAGCATTAAGAAAAACAATGCAAAAATGCTTAGTGTTTGAAACATTAATATCCAAATTAGCCTGAAAATGCTTGTTATGTTTCCAAACAGCTCAGAAAGATTTCATTGTGTAAAGTATAACATTATTTCCACACGAAAAGAGAAAATTATGGAGGAAATTCCGAAGCAATGGGACGAATATTTTCCTGCTGACCTGTACTTTCTGGAACTTATTTGACTTCAAATGCAGGAGAGACCAAAATGCTTCGTCCTGGCCTCCTCCAGAATGGTTGAAATTTTACTGCTGTTAAAAACTGCATGAGCCCACAATGTTTATTATTTTAATCAGTAACAAGTGATGGATTTCACACGAAGGGATGAAAAGTATCCCTTCAAATAAGACAGAGGCTGGGCTGTAGTGCTGAATGGTTTTGGTACCCACTTATGTAGCAAGTACTGTTGATTGGTTGTTTGATCTCATTGGTCTAACTACATAATCCCTCACAGAGTGGGACCTGGAAACTAGTTGACAATCTTATCTATGAAAGGCTCCCCCAGAGGCCTTGTATATGCTGTATTATTGAGCTGTTGACAAGAAGGATTCAGGCTTGATTCCCGATCTATGTTTGCTGATTTCAACTGGGGTGGCAAAAAAAAGCGTTGCATTTGATCTCTGAGCCTAGGAAGGGGAAATCAGCCAGTTATTCCAAGGCTGATTGCTACTTATGTATGTATTGATATGTGAGAAAAGGATTGGGTTTGGCTAATAGACATTGGATTCAGGTTAGGTTTGTTGGGTTTGAGATTCTTAAGTGAGGAGGTTTTGAAACTGAATTCAAACAGTGTCAATGCCTGCAGCTCTTGGTCTGAGTCGCTGATATTTATTGTGCTGTTGTTAGATTAGCACAGATATTTTGTGCCCTTGCTACCCTCAGTGCTTCTTTCAATTGGTGTTCAACATGGAGGAGTACTGATTCATCAGCTGAGGGAGTGCAGTAGGTGGTAATCAGCAGGAGGTTTCCTTGCCCATGTTTGAGCTGATGTCATGAGACTTCATGGGGTCTGGAGTCGATGTTGAGGACACCAGGACAACTCTCTCCCGAGTATAAACCACTGTGCTGCCACCTCTGGTAAGTCTGTCCAGCTGGTGGGACAGGACATACCCAGGAATGATGATGGTGATGTCTAGGACTTTGTCTGCAAGGTATGATTCCTTGAATGTGGCTATGTCAGGCTGTTGTTTGACTAGTCTGTGGGACAGCTCTCCCAATTTTGGCCCATGATCCTAGATGTTAGTAAGGAGGACTTTGCAAGGTCGACAGGCTGGGTTTACTGTTGTCGTTGCCTAGTTCGATGCTGAGTGGTCAGTCCACTTTCATTCCTTTACTTAGACTTTGTAGCAGTTTGATACAACTGAGTGGCTTGCTCGGCCATTTCAGACGGCATTTAAGAGTCAACCACATTGCTGTGGGTCTGGCGGCACTTGTAGACTAGACCAGGTAAGGACGACAGATTTCCTTCCCTAAAGCACATTAGTGAACCAGATTTGTTTTTACAATTGTCAATGATCACCACAAGACTAGTTTTTAAATTCCAGATTTATTAATTGAATTCAAATTCCACCAATTGCCATAGTGAGATTCGAACCCATGTCCCCAGAGCATTAGCCTGCGGCAGTGGTTAGCACCGCAGCCTCACAGCTCCAGCGACCCGGGTTCAATTCTGGGTACTGCCTGTGTGGAGTTTGCAAGTTCTCCCTGTGTCTGCGTGGGTTTTCGCCGGGTACTCCGGTTTCCTCCCACCATCAAAAGACTTGCAGGTTGATAGGTAAATTGGCCATTATAAATTGCCCCTAGTATAGGTAGGTGGTAGGGGAATATAGGGACAGGTGGGGATGTGTTAGGAATATGGGATTAGTGTAGAATTAGTATAAATGGGTGGTTGATGGTCGGCACAGACTCGGTGGGCCGAAGGGTCTATTTCAGTGCTGTATCTCTAAATAAATAAATAAACTAAATAAATACACTGAGATTGTTTTTAGGTATATATTGCTGTTGGTACGTAGAGGTTAAACCATGGCAGAATAGGACAGACTTGATGGAAAAGCTGTTTTTTTCCAGGCCTTTGTTTCTAGGAATTTGTATCTCTACAAGTGTCAAGAAAACATGATATGCCAAATAATAAATATTAATTCATCAGTTGGAAACTTACATTGCATCTCTCTTTCTCCCTCTTTCTCCCTCTTTCTCCCTCTTTCTCTCTCTTTCTCTCTCTCTCCAGAAAACATCAAGTTTTAAAACTGTCTGCAACTGTGGATCCTCCAAGCCTACAGACTGCTTCAGCCAGAGACCAGGGGAAGAGAGTCAACTACAGTTCTGCCTTCAAGAAAACCCTGAGGCAAGTGAGCCAGCCACAAAGTGTACTTTGACCAGGGAAAGACTTCAAGAATACAACTGCGGCCGGAAGACCACCAAATCATCCAACCTCAGACTGTGTATTTAACTTTTATTTATTCTGGACTTTAATTCAACCAAAAAACACACTTTCCACTTTGTAATCTATTTGTGTGTGTGTGTGATCCTCATGTGAATGTGTAGCATATTTTAAAAATTATTTTTAGATTGGGATTAGCTTGTTGAGTATAATAAACTTACCTCTTTCTTGTTTAAGCTCAAGAAAACCTGTGATTGGCTCTTTCACAATCACATTAAAGGTAAAACGTTCACTGAGGTGGTAAGCACAACTACTGTTTAAAAAGGAATAAACCCTATTGTGGTCAAATAAGAGGAAGAGCAAGAGGGGCAACTGTGACCCCCTCCTCACCTGGCCGTAACAACAGTGTTTGTTCTTCTGGTGTCGTGGTTAACATTCGCCACACAGTTACCTAGCTCACAAGTGGCAGTTCTCCATGGAATCCTGACGTTCTGTAATATTCCTGGTTTCACAATGCAAGCACTTAGTGCAACGACTGTAAATAAAAAAAGAGAAGCAAAGATGTCACTACTGGCAGCAGGAGAACTCCTAATTATTTTAAACACTCATTCTCTAAAGCAGTTAAATAGTCTCTTCCTGCCAGTCTTCCTTGTTTATTTTTCTCCTTTCCCCAGACTAGCTCAATGCTATTGTAGGATTAGGTAAGCTGTGCTACCTAGTAACCATGGATTTGCATTACGTCAGGAGACCAGTGAGAATGGGAAGATAGATTTACAATGTGAAAACAAGGAATTATAGAGAACAGCTGAAGATTGTACTTATTGTTCCAGCAAGAAGCATCGTCTGAATTTCCAAATTTCTTGAGTTGTGAAATTCTTCAGCCTGTTCTGATGTATTAGCCATTCTGACAACCTAATAGAAGCAGCAGGGAAATAGCTGCTACGGATTGATCAATGGCTCCTGATGGATGAATAGCCATTTTGTTATCTCACATCAGCATATGGACAGCACCTTTACAGCCATTATTGCAGGAATTCAAGTACTTCCAATAGACACAGTACAAACTGTGCAAGTGGCTTCCCAGAATGACTCGGCTGGTTAAGCCAGTGTAAAGCCTGGCTACCTGACCTGAACCCGACTAGACCCGACTACATGTGTTGGGTTCGGGTCGGGTCGGGTCTCTATTCCAAGTCCAGCATTCGGGCTCGGGTCGGGTCGGGTCGGGCATGGTAGAGGGCGCAGGTTTGGAAGGCGCTGTCGAAGGAGCTTTAGTGAGTTGCTGCAGTGCATCTTGTAGATGTTGCACACTGCTGCTGCTGTGCGTTGGTGGTGCAGGAAGTGAATGTTGTTGAAGGTTGTGGATGGGGTGCCAATCAAGTGAGCTGCTTTGTCCTGGATGGTGTTGAGCTTCTTGAGTGTTGTTGGAGCTGCACCCATCCAGGCAAGTGGAGAATATTCCATCACACTCCTGACTTGTGCCTTGTCAATGGTGGGTAGGCATTGGGGAGTCAGGAGGTAAGTTACTCGTCGCAGAATTCCTAACTTCTGACCTGCTCTTGTAGCTACAGTACTTATGTGGCTGGTCCAGTTCAGTTTCTGTTCAATGCTAACCCCCAGGATATTGATAGTCGGGGATTCGGCGATCGTAATGCCATTGAACATCAAGGGGAGACGGTTCGATTCTCTATTGTTTGAGATGGTCGTTGCCTGGCACTTGTGGCATGTTCAATGGTCTGTGCTGAGTTAGCTAACTTGGTTGTGGCAGCAGTAGGGATAACGGCCTGGAATGGGTAGGGAGCGTCCGCCAGCCTCTGTAAAATTGGGTGCTCCTTGACCTTCAGCTCTCATGAAGGTAAGAATGGGAAAGGCTGCTCCGAGAGAGTCTCACGGGAAGGTGGAGAGAAAGTCTGGGACCGGGAAGGCTACAGGTTCCCTTGTGAGGTCGGGAAGGGCACTCCTGTTCTTCCTGGCACCAAACAAGAAGGTAAGGAAACTGAAATGTCTGGTCCTGTTCACCTACCCTGCAGGTCCAGACTCTTCTCAGCGTGGCGGGACCATCACAGTGACTCCCGCTCAGGCCAGAGCTAAACTCATAGTTACAGCCTGATGACAAAATCAGACGCTACGTGCATATTTAAAGAAACTCTTTGGGTGGGAGATTTCGTCACCCATCCAGAAACCTCAGCAAATTCCACATTTGGAGGGATCTGGCCTGCTCTCCTCCAGTTAAGTAACCGGAGGCATTTTAACTGTCCACCATCTGCTTTCCGCCGAACAGGTGGAGTTTAAATTACCATCCTGGCCATTTTTCTTCCCACAAATTTTATCCCCACCTCTCCTGAAGGGGTGACTTATAGTTTGATAAAGGATGAGAATGGTACTGTAATTGAGTTTTCCATTGAAATGTGGACATAATTCTACCTGGAGTAAATGAAAAAGTGCCGATGTACTAGGTGTTACAGCATCAACAACAACAATCTGCATTTGTATCGTAGCTTTTCCAAAGTGCTTTACAGGTGTGTAACCAAACATAAAATATTGTCACTGAGCCACTTCAGGAGGGGTTAGGACAGACGACCGAAAGCTTGGTCAAAGAGGTAGGTGTTTAGGCGTGTCTCAAAGGAGGACATAGAGGTAGGGAGACAGAGAGGTTTAGGGAGGGAATTCCACAGCTTAGGGTTTAGACACCAAAACAGAAGTGGTTTTCACCACATTCCTGGAATACGGTCCACAACTGTCATGCTGATTCAGTGATTTTAATGTTTTGTGGACTCGAAAAAGCACAGTCAAAATATGGGCAGCGCAGTGGTTAGCACTACAGCCTCACAGCTCCAGGGACCCGGGTTCGATTCTGGGTACTGCCTGTGCGGAGTTTGCAAGTTCTCCCTGTGACCGTGTGGGTTTTCCCAGGTGCTCTGGTTTCCTCCCACAGTCAAAGACTTGCAGGTTGATAGGTAAATTGGCCATTGTAAATTGCCCCTAGTGTAGGTAGGTGGTAGGGAATATGGGATTATTGCAGGGCTAGTATAAATGGGTGGTTGTTGGTCGGCACAGACTCGGTTGGCCGAAGGGCCTGTTTCAGTGCTGTATCTCGAAATAAAAGTTCTTCTCATTCCCTAGTTTATAGCTTTATATAGTGAAACAGATAACATAAAAACTGACCAATATTCTCTCTCTACCCACAAGTATTGTGTCCCAGAAAACTAGCACATCTCCCTCTCCTCCCACAGACTATATCCAATTGGGAGAAAGTGTGTGGTTCCTTTAAGGTTTTTTATTTGAATTTACAGCAATCATTCCACCCTGCCCTGCATACAGAACATGGTAGAAAAATGTCATTTTTTCAGTACAGCTGGACAAATAGATTGTCGTGTGATCAGAACTGATGTCACCATGAATCTGGCAGATGGAAGACACAAATCTTTTTTTCTCTCTCCTTTATAAATAAATGTACTTCAGGGACAGCCAGACATCTTATTTAAATAATTGAACGTGTCAAATATTGACCTTTTGCATTTTTACAATAATGCAGATCCACTTTCTGACCTCGATGAGAATCAGGGCATCAGTGCCTTTGGACTTTACCAAACATAAACATGAAAAAAATGAATAAGCCGCTTATGCTGTTGGTCAGCTGCGGCTGCTTACTCAGGAGGCTTGTAATTATCAATGAAATAGTTTAAACTCTGGGGAAGAATCACATTCCAGAAAGATAAAATGCAAAATGAAACATTTCTAGGAGGATATTGAGAGCCTATTGTTATCGCCAAGCCACTCTCCACCAATTAACCTGGAATCACGCAACAGAATACCTTGCTACACTGGGCAATCTGATTCAAAGCCTCGATTTTGACTCTGAGTGAGCAGGCAGCATTCAAGTATTACCAGCGTGAGGCCCGAGGTCATTGTAAGCTCCAAGGCCTCATGACCATGTAAGAGAAAGGACCCCCACCTTTTAAACCCTACTGGAATTGATGAAGTGGCAGGTTGAACGGGTTTTCACATATCTGGAAGCCACCACTGTGTGGGACAGAGTGGGGGAAAGGGGGTTGCCGAGGTAACGGGCCCTGGCATAAGAAAAGTGGTGATTTGGGGTTCTAGAGGTGATTGTGATCAGGGGGTGGGGTTGATGGGGTGGGTGAGCCTAAAGCCTTAGTAAAGGAGGCCCGATATTTCCATGTGGGGTCTAGACCAGCACTACTGCTCTGTCTGGCCCACAAGGCAATCTTGACATATTAAAAATTCTAACTTACTTGGGCCTCTTCTGGGTCCGATCCTGTCCGTCGCCAGGTTAGGCCTGGCAATTCCAGCATCCTGCATGATTTGCAAAATATGGGATTAAAATTGCATCAGAATTCAAAAGTCATCAGACATTGACTTTTAAATATTTATGAAGCCCCCCCCCCCCCCACCTACCTGTGGCAGGCAGTCCCAATACTGTAAAAACCCATATTTAAAATGGCAGATGTAAATACGTGGGGAACGTGGTCAAAATCAGACTATCACTATTTTAACACCCCTTAAAATTGAGCCTGAAGTACTGTGTGTAATTAAAGTGTTAGAAATAAGCATTGTGTTGATTTAGTGTAAATCAACAGCCAGTAAGAGGAAATAAAAACAGCAAGCAGGGTGACAACATGGTAAGAATTATTAATCAGAAGTAAACCCTTTTAAAAGAAGGAAAATTCTGCAGAACAAAATCAGTGATAAACACTAAAAGATGAAAATAGATTCAGGTTAGAAACCCAGGTCTTCTCTTCAACTGGCCTAAAACCCTGCCCAATTTTACCTTTCTGATTGTAATTTTTAGTTACATTGGGACGTTCCGTGTCACAAGATTTTCTTTAATTGATTTGGCTGCTCTCATTGCAACAAGTATAAGGCTCGGAAGTACCTCAAGTTGGTAAAAACGGCACCAAAATACTGGACAGAAAATGTCTTCTGAATGGTTTAATCATTTCTCAGCTAATATCACCAACATTCATTTCTAGTTACTATCAGCTAGATTTAGAGGGAAGAATGAGATGTGGCATAAGGGGAACGGTTAATATCTATAATCTAAGACTGTGCATAATCTGGCAACACACTCAATATCCGTGATTAACATAAGTGAGGCATAAAGTTAAAATGTTCTCGGCCCTCATTTTTATCTGTACTTCTGATGATTGCTATTGGTAATCAGAGCTTGAAATGTAGAACCTAGCCTATTGGAAATTAGATCATGTTTCTTTGGTTAAGGACCTGTTGTCAAAAAAGTTTAGTGCCAGAGTTTGCAATTTTATTCAAAGATGTAATTTAATGAACTTCCACTGCTGGCTCAGAGCTGTGTTTGATATAGAAGTGGGAGAGAGGGAGGGCTCTATCATTGCTCACTACGAGCGATAGAAGTCTAATCTTTGGTCTCCTTGTCTCGAGAGACAATGGGTAAACGCTGGGAGGTGGTCAGTGGTTTGTGAGGCAGTGCCTGGAGTGGCTATAAAGGCCAATTCTAGAGTGACAGACACTTCCACAGTTGCTGCAGATAAAATTAGTTGTCGGGGCTGTTACACAGTTAGCTCTCCCCTTGCGCTTCTGTCTTTTTTCCTGCCAACTGCTAAGTCTCTTCGACTCGCCATGCTTTAGCCCCGCTTTTATGGTTGTCCGCCAGCTCTGGCGAACGCTGGCAACTGACTCCCACGACTTGTGATCAATGTCACAGGACTTCATGTCGCATTTGCAGACGTCTTTAAAGCGGAGACAGGGACGGCTGGTTGTTCTGATACCAGTGACGAGTTTGCTGTACAATGTGTCCTTGGGGATCCTGCCATCTTCCATGCGGCTCACATGGCCAAGCCATCTCAGGCGCCACTAGCTTAGTAGGGTGTATAAGCTGGGTATGTTGGCCACCTCGTGGACTTCTGTGTTGGAGATACGGTCCTGCCACCTGATGCCAAGGATTCTCCGGAGGCAGCGAAGATAGAATGAATTGAGACGTCGCTCTTGGCTGACTTACGTTGTCCAGGCCTCGCTGCCGTAGAGCAAGGTATAGGTATAGGTAGGTGGTAGGGGAATATAGGGACAGGTGAGGATGTGGTAGGAATATGGGATTAGTGTAGGATTAGTATAAATGGGTGGTTAATGGTCGGCACAGACTCGGTGGGCCGAAGGGCCTGTTTCAGTGCTGTATCTCTAAATCTAAATCTAAAATCTAAAGGTACTGAGGACACAGGCTTGATACACTTGGACTTTTGTGTTCTGCCAGTCATGGATGAGCTGGATGTACAGCCAACAAAATCGGAACTCAGTGATGCCATCGATTCTCTAGCCAGCGGAAAAGCCCCTGGGAAGGACAGCATTACCCCTGAAATCATCAAGAGTGCCAAGCCTGCTATACTTTCAGCACTGTACGAACTGCTTTGCCTGTGCTGGGATGAGGGAGCAGTACCACAGGACATGCGTGATGCCAATATCATCACCCTCTATAAGAACAAAGGTGACCGCGGTGACTGCAACAACTACTGTGGAATCTCCCTGCTCAGCATAGTGGGGAAAGTCTTTGCTCGAGTCGCTTTAAACAGGCTCCAGAAGCTGGCTGAGTGTGTCTACCCTGAGGCACAGTGTGGCTTTCGAGCAGAGAGATCCACCATTGACATGCTGTTCTCCCTTCACCAGCTACAGGAGAAATGCCGTGAACAACAGATGCCCCTCTACGTTGCTTTCATTGATCTCACCTAAGCCTTTGACCTCATCAGCAGACGTGGTCTCTTCAGACTACTAGAAAAGATTGGATGCCCACCAAAGCTACTAAGTATCATCACCTCATTCCATGACAATATGAAAGGCACAATTCAGCACAGCGGCGCCTCATCAGACCCCTTTCCTATCCTGAGTGGCGTGAAACAGGGCTTTGTTCTCGCACCTACACTGTTTGGGATCTTCTTCTCCCTGCTGCTGTCACGTGCGTTCAAGTCTTCAGAAGAAGGAATTTTCCTCCACACAACAAGATCAGGTGGCAGGTTGTTCAACCTTGCCCGTCTAAGAGCGAAGACCAAAGTACGGAAAGTCCTAATCAGAGAACTCCTGTTTGCTGACGATGCTGCTTTAACATCTCACACTGAAGAGTGTCTGCAGAGACTCATCGACAGGTTAGTGGCTGCCTGCAACGAATTTGACCTAACCATCAGCCTCAAGAAAACGAACATCATGGGACAGGACGTCAGAAATGCCCCATCCATAAATATCGGCGACCACACTCTGGAAGTGGTTCAAGAGTCCACCTACCTAGGCTCAACTATCACCAGTAACCTGTCTCTCGATGCAGAATTCAACAAGCGCATGGGAAAGGCTTCCTCTGCTATGTCCAGACTGGCCAAGAGAGTGTGGGAAAATGGCGCACTGACACAGAAGACATCACTACTAGCCGGTCTTCTCAAAGCCAGCCAAGTTTAATGAAATGATCCCTCATAGGTCTTAGTGAATTTATATTATCAGTATAGGTATCAGGATTCATGGGAGTGCTCTATTTGTAGTGCTGTTGAATACTTCAAGAACATAAGGATCATGACCTCTGACTCTGGAACAGGGTTGCCTAATTTGACTGCCTATAGCAGGTACCTATTTTCACCTTTCTTCCAACTCTCTATTTTTCCCCTTCTAATCAGTTTGAAATCCTGTTTCTATCTTCCCCAATATTCTATGGATCTTCAGTCTTCTCCAGCAATGCCAGTTTTCCCCATCCTAAAATGGGTAAAAAAAAAATTTCAAACTTGGCATCAACTTAAACCAATTACCAAAAAACTTGGTTGCAGTCAGAACTTCCAGACACACAGTCTCAAACAATGGCTGTGCAGATTCAGATGTGAGATGATGTTACATGAAAGTGGCACTACATCTCTGATGATGTCATTGCCTTGAAATAATTTTCATACTTTGTGGTGACAACTTCATATCAAGTTCGAGTTTATTGCCACCACTTTGTTTTTATGAGTTGATTTTCAGGAAATGTCCAAAATGTAAACCCGTCAACAAAGCACGGACAGACACACTGGTCCCAATATTGACAGGGGTGGGTTTTCTGAGTGGTGTGGGGGAGGGGTAAAATTCCCTCAGGAATCCCGGAAGTCCAGTTTCCCCACATACTGTGAGGTTTTAACTCCACAGGTTTTTTTTTGACAGGATCCCCACCCAGAAGTAGGCCTGATTGGCAAGCTTGGCTTCCAGTTGGGCAGGGAGCACTCTGGGACAAGCTGCAGGAAACTGCAGCTGCTAGTGGGACCATAGTGGGAGAGGGTGTTCCTTTCCCCAAACCCAGAATGGTGGGGGGTGGGGGGGGGGGGGGGTTCTGATCTCTGATCCCAGGGAAGATTGGGGACCCGGCAGAGGTGCTCCAGCTCCTCAAATCCCGTATCTCACCCAACCCCAACCCACCTGTTTTTAGGCGTTCAAATTCAGTCTCCAGCTTCACTGAAACCAATCCAGAAAGGCACATGGCGTACCGTTGAACCCATCTATCTGAAAGCCATTCCAGATAGTTCTGAAAGTTTGCCCATCAAGTTACTGAGCCAGACTGGCCAGGAAGGTGTTGGGTTTGATTCCCAGACTGTCTTGAGTTGTCTGATCTCAGCTAGGGCAGCGGACAGAGAGTCTAGTGCTCATTGACTGGACAGTAAAATCAGCCAGCTTTCAGCTCCAATTTACTGTCTGGTGAAGCTTGCTAGGAGCATTTATGTGTGTCTGGATTTTGAGTGAGGGTGGAATCTGAGTAAGGACAGCATCTGTAATAATGCCTATTGGTTAAAACTTGCATAACAGCCCTGTTAAGGCTGATGAATGAAGAGAGGGCTGTGGATGAGGTACTGCAGGGTGCCTGGTTCCCATGGAACCAATGGGTTTGGGAGGGGAGAAGCTCTGGCAAAGCATAAAAAATATATTTTTGTCTCATTATCAACTTCCTTGTTAGATTTCTTCTTCTTCTTAGGCAGTCCCTCGGGAACGGGGATGACTTTCTTCCACTCCAAGGTTGTGGGTCTTTAGGTGCCTGAATAATCAAATTCTGGATCCCCACACTCTGCCACAGGTGGGGCATCTGGTGTTTGATAAGGAGAGTGAATGGTATTCTCAAAATTCCAAACCTCCTTCTGCAGTTTGCACTTGGTCCCTGCCTGGGCATGTCGACGTTGTTCGAACTGGCTGGCACCTTCACGGATGCTTCTTCTCCATTTTGGGCAGTCTCAGGAAAGAGATTCCCATGGTGGAGATGTCATATTTTTTCAAGGAGGCTTTAAGGACATCCTTGCAGCGTTTCCTCTGCCCTGCTGGTAGCCTCTTGCCGTGACGGAGTTTGGAGCAAAAAGCTTGTTTGTTGGACTAAATGTCATTATCATACATGCAGAACCCATTATGAAAACCCACAGCATATGGGACACAAGGTTGCTTCAAGATTCAAATCTCAGCAGTTATCTTCGATCGTGCCCACTGGTGACCAGTGCCCAGTACTGCTGACCCCACAAGAGAATGTCAGTTGATGTCATGCCATAGAACCATAGAACCATAGAAACCATAGAAAGATTACAGCACTGAAGGAGGCCATTCAGCTCATCATGTCCGTGCTGGCCAAAACAACTAGCCGCCCAATCTAATCCCACCTTCCAGCACCTGGTCCATAGCCTTGCCAATTACAGCACTTCAGGTGCATGTCCAGTTACCTTTTAAAAGAATTGAGGATTTCTGCCTCCACCACCATTCCTGGCAGTGAATTCCAGACATTCACCACCCTCTGGGTGAAAATAAATTTCCTCATGTCCCCTCTAAGCTTTCTGTGCCCCCTGGTAACTGACCTCTCTGCTAGGGGAAACAGGTCCTTCCTGTCTACTCTATCTAGGCCCTTCATAACTTTGTATACCTCAATTAAGACACCCCTCAGCCTCCTCTGTTCTGAGGAAAACAACCCTAGCTTACCAATCTTTCCTCATAGCTGCGATTTAAGTATCAGCAGTAACTCAAGTAGGTAGCACTCTCATCCTTGAAAGTTATGGGTTCAAGTCTCACTCCAGAAACTTGAGTACAAAATCCAAGCTGATAATCCAATGCAGTACTGAGAGAGTGCAGCACTGTCGGAGGTGCCATCTTTCAGAAGAGATGTTCAACCGAAGTCTCGTATGCCCTCACTGGTGGAGATAAATGATCCCAATGCACAATTTACAGAGGAGTGGTGTGTGTGTGTGTGTGTGGGTAGAAGTGGGGTGTGGGGGGGGGGGTGTCCTGGGTGTCCCTGGTGTCCTGGCCAATAGTTGTGCCTCAACTAATATGACCAAAAGACAGATTATGTGGTCATTATCTTTATATTGCGATTTGTGGGACCTTGCTGTGTGCAAATTGGTTGCCGCCTTTCCTATATTACAACAGTCAAAAGTACTTCATTAGCTGTAAAGTAATGCGAAACAGCCTGAGGTCATGAAAGCTGCCATTTAAATGTAAGTTCTTCCTTTATTGCTTGGCGGGGTCAGGAGCAGGGTGAAGGGGATGGTGCCTGCATCACTAAAGTTACATCGCAGACATTCAGCAGCACACACATGTCAGAAAGTTTGACGCCTGTTGCCATTTTGGAGGGACTGCCTGGTTCTTTCCTTGTCTGCTGCTGAAGACAATGTTGTGAAGCCTACAACCCTACAACCCCTTTTTGTAAGGAGACTGATAATGTCCTCTGTGTTTTTAATAACATCATTGCTTATCTTGTTTCAGATGTCCAGGCCTCTTCCATGGCCTAGAACCCCTGAGAAGGTCCATATCCTCTCTTCAGGAGGCCGACAAGCCTCATTGCCCGAGAGGTACCAGCATCCATACTCATACTAGCTCCCTCCAATATCAAGGAAGCAGGAACAGCAATTGTAAGGAGTTCCCACCCTTAGTTCCCACCCTCACCCTCTCTGTCTCAGTGCCCTTGTTTGGGGTGGGTGGAGGTCTACCACAAACAAAAGCTTTGGGAAACTGCAAAGCTAGTCCGGGACCTGATGTGTCCGGATACTGCCACAGTGTGCAGCCATTCTGCCGGAATCTTGCCGGAGTTACAACAGGAGCCCACTGGGGTGGCTTAAGAAATTTAGGGGCTGTGGCAGTTTCCCAACTTGTCATTGATCCTAAATCAGAAGTAACTTTAGACCAGCCCATTAATGAGATATAAATTATATCTTTTGGGCCGTGACAATAGAGAAGCTGTCAGGATACTTTGTATGGAATGCAGAAATATCACATTAGTGGAGTAGGAATGACTTTTCTGACAATGGTACAATTTAGAGAACTTTAGAATTGTAGTGAATCAGTGCTTAGAGCCAACCATTCCACATCCTGACTACTTACTGCATTAAAAATATTTTCCTCAAGTCTCCTTTGGTTCTGTTGCCAATCACCTTAAATTGGTGTCTTCTAGTTCTCGATCTTTCCGCCAATGGGAACCATTTCTCTCTACCTACTCTGTCCAGACCGTTAATGATTTTGAACCCCTCTATCAAATCTCTTCTCAACCTTCTCTTCTCCAAGGAGAACAATCTATTCACAAAACTGGAATACCTCATCCCTGGGACCATTTTTGTATGTCTTTTCTGCACCTTCAGTATTGCCTTCACATTCTTCCTAAAGTATGGTGCCAGAATTGGACACACTACTCCAGTTGAGACTTAACCAGTGTTTTGTAAAGTTTTTGTACTTTAAGCCTCTATTTATAAAGCCCAGGATCCCGTACACCTTATTAAGCGCTTTCACAACCTGCTCTGTCACCTCCCTTTAGAATTGTATCCTTTATTTAAAATTGCCTCTCCTCATTCTTCTTACCAAAATCTATCACTTCACATGTCTCTGCATTAAATTTCATCTGCATGGGTCTACCCATTCCGCAAGCCTATCTATGTCCTTTCCTTTGTTGGCTAATGGGACAATTTTTACTTGTAAATTGGAAAGTGGAAACAGTATTGAAGCAGTAAGGGTAATGGTGGTTTATAAACGGAGACCATTGCAAGCTTCCAAAGGGCATCATTTCAAAATGACTGAGGACCAAATGGTTTTGCCATCTGGATTATTTTAATACTTAAGTCTACAATCACAGATGACTGAATGAGGGCAAGTTCGCGAGGATGTGTTGGTATCGAGTGAGATTTTCCTCTGAGGTACTCAGAGAGTGACCGCCAACAAGTTGCTGAACATGCTGATCTCAAGGAAACATTGAATGCTATTAGTGTAAAATCATATAGTAGAGCAGAATGACATTCTGTCCATCATGCCTGTGCCAGTTCTTTGAAAATGCTAGCCAGTTAGTACAACTCCTCTTTCCCCATCACCCTGCCAATTTTTCTTTTCAAATATACATCCAATTCCATTTTGAAAATCATTATTGAATCTGCTCTATCACCCTTTCAGGTAGTGCATTCCAGATCATAGCAACTCAAATTCAACTCCCCTCCCACCCCAGCCCTTTTTGCCATTTATATCTGTGTCTTCTGGTTATCAACTCTCTCCCAGTGGGGACAGTTTCTCCTTATTTACTTTATCAAAACCCCTCTTCCCTTACCCTTCTCTGCTCTGAGTATGTGAAATTTCATTAAAAACCCGCAACAATATATAGAGAACCCATTTCAAATACCTTTACAATGCTTGTCTAGATCCGGGGATTTTTATTATGTCTGGTAATGATAAACTAACTTCTGGAAAGTAAGTTTTTGCTGCAACATATAACCACGTTTTGACTTTGTTAAGGTTTCTAGTAGTATTAAATATTATTCAAGAACTGTGACGTGTGTAACAGGACACCTATAGAGTGAAGTGGTGTGTAATGGTGAACTCTTTTTACAGTGAATATTTGCTTAATAAAGGAAAGTGTTGCTATTCATTAAGGAGGAAGTAAAAGCTGCAGACCATAATATCACTGTACAAGATTTCTTCTGTGTGTTTGTCATCAAGGATATAATCTCAAGTGATTCCAGATTTACACATGTCATAACTGATTCAAATTCAACAACTCACCCTGCCTGGTGGGAATGGGATGGGGGGACAGGCAGTGTGTTAGGGGTGGGGTAAATAAAATCGATCGATTCAACTTAGCACCCAGTTTCCCACAGTAATTGCACTGGCTGCCATTTTATCTGCTCACCCTATTAATGATATTGTGGTGCCTTCCAGAAGCAGATATGTGTCTCATTAATGCATGCAAATTGGGGTCCTGTGATATAACTAGGAGGTCCTTGTAGGACTGGATTCAGGCACAGCCTGACTGACTGGCAGCATTGTTTAAAAGGCCACTCAGCTACATACACTCAGCTCATAGGGAGCTGCATACTGTTGTACCTCTGAGGAATTTGTTGGAGATTGCTAGTTTTTGGTCTTTACTTCAGTTTACTCATCCTGATTAGTCTCTCAGTTTATCAAGGGTGCAGTTTCCAATTCATAGCTCTGGATCGAGCAAGTTGGGGGAAGAGGTGCCAGCACCTTGCCGACAGCAGATGAGCCTATTTGAAGGCAGCAGGTGAGGGGTGTTGGTTGCTTGTAGAAGACCTGACTCAGTCTATCGGCCCAGTGTTAATATGACTGAGGGGTGTTGCATCAGGAGACTGCACTTCACCTGTCTTTAATTGATCTATGCAACCGCCTGGATCATGGCCTGCTACCTGCTGGCATAGGAGGCCATGCATTGCCAGTGGCCATCAAGGTCACCACCACCCTTAAATCTTTTGCCTCAGGCTTGTTCCAGGTTGTTACTGGGGACATCACGCGCATCTCCCAGTCTGCTGTGCACAGCTGTATCAAGCCAGGCACCAGTGTCTTTTTTGCCAACCAATATCTTACCCTCTCCATGGACACCAACACTCAAAATGAGAGAGCTCTGGGATTTGCAGTGGCTGGTTTCCCTCATGTTCGAGGTGTGATAAACTGCACTCATGTAGCCAACAAGACGAGCCAGTCGTTTTCGACAACATGATGGACCATCACTCAATTAAAGTCCAGCTGGTGTGTGATGTAAGCCTGTACCAGTTTTTCAGAGGCAGTTGTCATGACACCTTCATCCTGAGACAGTCGTCCATCCTCCCACTTGTTCACCCTACCTGGAATATAAGAGGATGGCTGCTTGTGGAAAAGGGCTACTCCTTAGACAGTTCAGGGCAACCCCCCGCCATGACTGAACAGCTCAGGAACAGTCAGCTATGCAACCACCAGGAACAGCATTGAGCAACAAGAAGAGTCATCGGCCGATGAGGAAGAAGCAGGAAAAGGAAATTAACCACAGCGCATTGCAGTCAAAGAGACCGGAGGTCAATTGTTAGAACAAAGCTACTGGTGACCTGCTCATTCTCTGCCCCTGAGAAGTTATGTAAAGGCCCTCTGCATTAATGTCCTTGTTGCCCCCTTTACCACTCCCATAATCATCCAGTGAAGAAAACTGAAACCATCTATTAGGTTTGCCTGTCTCTCCAAAGTGAAGCCCAGGGTCTTTACAGAATTTACTTGCACTTCCATCAAAGGCCCAATGGTTGGTAACAGGTGCTATTGCAAGGACCTGGGTGTGGTTACCTTGGAGGTGGCCACAGTCTCCAAGGTATACTACAGAATGATAATACCACATGGGATGACACCACCCAAGTTACAAGGGACTGCTCAATCCTTACAGCCATGATTCCGATACTCCTTGGCAGGTCATCCAATACTTTATATCGCTACTTGTTTGAAATAACCACTTTTCTCTTTATAGCTGGGCCCATGATGTCCACAACTATGTCTTCTTCAGCAGAACTGAGAGCTATGTCCTGGGTTGTCCTTGCCCCTACTGTCTACTCCTGCTCACTCATGCTGAATGTGTCACTACCTGTAGACATGTGTAACTCTACAACCCATCTAGGATGTCAATCACTGCACGCGTGCTTGGGAGAGATGGAGCGCATGATGGTGCCTCCTCAGAATGAATGCCCTCCATTGAGAAAAACAAAGAGTAAACAGAACAGGAATAATAGTTTACCTGGCAAGAACAGGCTATAGTAGATGACTGGCATCAAAATGCAGCTTTATGTTGTCAAACTGGCTAAATGGACATTTTTGCATGAATAGTTAAAGATAAGCCTCAAAATTTCCAATGTGCACAACTTTCGAGTGACTACTAATGTTGAGAGTTCGCTGCTCCAGCACAGCGAGGATTCTGATACTGGGTGTTCCTCCTCCAGTCATACTTCTCCCTTATGTTGTGCACCAGTTTCTCCTGCAGAACGATGGGGTGAGAGTTACTGAGTGGCTATTAGAAAGGAGAATTCACATGTGTGGGTCTTGTACTTTTTGCGCATATGCTAAGAGGGAGAAGGAGCTAAATGCAAGTAGGATAGAGAGATGCTGAATGGAAAGCGAGTGTCTAGAGTGTGCAGTGAGGAAGGAGACATGAGAGGAATTTATTGTTCTGTGAGAACAGAAAGCTTTCAGTGGCTGCAGTAAAGACAATAAGGAAAATTTGAGTGTGTGTCTGCATTGAGAACGAGAGGTGGCATAATATGCTCATGTGATGTGTGGTGAAGGATGTGATGCAAGGGAGTGATTGTTGAGTGGTAGGGGTTGATGGACTGTTTCTAGAGAGATAGAGAGCTGAAGAGCTGTACTCACCAATACTGCTCTTGTCAGGTCATTGAACTCAGGTTCTGGGTAGTGCTCCTGGGGCTGACGATCCCTCTAGATCTAGTGTATGTCAATCTTTTCAAATATCCTGCCACTCGTAGGAAAGAGTTCATCCCTCCTCACCCTCCCCTCCTTTGACAGCAGGGATGGGCAATAAATGCTGGCCTAGCCAGAAATGCCCACATCCCATGGCCAAATAAAAAAAAACTTCCAGGGAGGCCTTACAGAGAACTTCAGGAAATCTCTGGTAGTAATCTCAGTGAGCACCTGCCAAGAGGGAATGTAGTCCCCACTTTAAGAGCCCAGGCTGACACCTTGTACTGCAGGATACCTACCTAACCTTAAATCTCCAACACTGGCCTTTCTTGGTGTGCCCATTGCATGATCTCCGTGGCTCAGGAATCATCTTGTTTCACAGACAATCTAGTCATGTTTATCCTTGGTTTCCAAATTATTTTCCTTACTAGACATTCTTGCAACTCTTCTTTTAAATAACAAAAAGGGCTTACAAAAATTCAAAACGCAGCACAGATCTGGCCTATTGGGATCGATACAAAGATCAGCAATGGGTCACAAAGCAGCTTATAAGAGCTACTAAAAGAGATTATGAAAGGAAACTTGCAAGGGACATCTAAATCAATAAGAAGAAATGTTATAGTTACATAAAGGGAAAACAGATGGTCAAGAGCAATGTAGGCCCACTAAAAGCTGAAAATGGAGATATTGTCAGTCATAATGGGGAAATGGCAGACATGTTGAACAATTACTTTGCCTCAGTATTTACAGTTGCAAAGGAGGATAACTTTCCGGAAGTCCTGAAAAAATTAATAGCCGATAGGGGACAGGGACTTAATACAATTAAGGTAAGTAAAACATCAGTAACAAGGAAATTAATGGAACTAAAGAGTGAGAAATCCCCAGGACCTGACGGTTTCCATCAGAGAGTGTTAAAGGAAGTAGGGGAGCACAGTGTAGATGCCTTAACTATAGTCTTTCAGAGTTCCCTAGATTCAGGATTGGTCACTCTGGATTGGAATGTTGCACGTGTCACTCCACTTTTTAAGAAGGGTGAAGGGGGGAACCAAGGAAATTACAGACCAGTTAGCCTGACATCTGTGGTGGGCAAGTTGCTGGAGTCTATAATCAAGGATAGGGTGATTGAACACCTACAAAAATTTCAGTTAATCAGGGACAGCCAGCATGGATTCATGACGGGAAGGTCATGCCTGACAAATATCATTGAATTTTTTGACGAGGTGACTAAGGTAGTGGACAGGGGAGTGTCTATGGATGTTATTTATATGAACTTCCAGAAGGCATTTGATAAAGTCCCACATAAGAGACTGTTAACTAAGGTAGAAGCCCATGGAGTTGAGGGCAGATTATTGACATGGTTAGGAAGTTGGTTGAGTGGTAGGCGACAGAGAGTGGGGATAATGGGTAAATACTCCGATTGGCAGGATGTGACTAGTGGTGTCCCACAGGGATCTGTGTTGGGGCCTCAATTATTCACATTATTCATTAATGACTTGGATGATGGCATAGTAAGTCATATATCCAAATTTGCTGATGATACAAAGTTAGGCGGCATTGTAGACAGTCTAGATGATAGCATAAAATTGCAAAGAGATATTGACAGACTAGGTTTGTGGGCAAAACTGTGGCAGATGGATTTCAATGCTGGCAAGTGTGAGATTACCCATTTTGGATCAAAAAAGGATAGAGCAGGGAACTTTCTAAATGGGAAGAGGTTAAGTTCAGTGGATGTCCAAAGAGACTTGGGGGTTCAGGTGCATAGATCTTTAAAATGCCATGAGCAAGTGCAAAAAATAATCAAAAAGGCTAATGGAATGCTAGCCTTTATATCTTTATATAGCCTTTATATTTAGGGCGTCACAGTGGCGCAGTGGTTAGCACCGCAGCCTCACAACTCCAGGGACCCGGGTTCGATTCAGGGTACTGCCTGTGTGGAGTTTGCAAGTTCTCCCTGAGTCTGCGTGGATTTTCTCCGGGTGCTCCGGTTTCCTCCCACAAGCCAAAAGACTTGCAGGTTGATAGGTAAATTGGCCATTATAAATTGTCACTAGTATAGGTAGGTGGTAGGGAAATATAGGGACAGGTGGGGATGTTTGGTAGGAATATGGGATTAGTATAAATGGGTGGTTGATGTTCGGCACAGGCTCGGTGGGCCGAAGGGCCTGTTTCAGTGCTGTATCTCTAATCTAATCTAATCTAGAGGATTGGAGTATAAAGAGAAAGAGGTTATGCTGCAGCTGTACAAAATCCTGGTTAGACCCCACTTGGAGTACTGTGAGCAGTTCTGGGCACCACATCTTAGGAAGGATATATTGGCCTTGGAGGGAGTGCAACCTAGGTTTACAAGAATGATATCTGGACTACAGGGGTTAAGTTACGAGGAGAGATTACACAAAGTAGGCCTGTTTTCGCTAGAATTTAGAAGGTTAAGGGGTGATTTGATCGAAGTCTTCAAGATATTAACAGGAAAAGACAAGTTAGATAAAGATAAACTATTTCCACTGGTTGGAGATTCTAAAACTAGGGGGCATAGTCTAAAAATTAGGAGCAGATCATTCAGGAGAGATGTTAGGAAGCACTTCTTCACAAAACGGGTGGTAGAGGTTTGGAACTCTCTCCCACAAACAGCAGTTGAAGCTAGAACAATTGTTAATTTTAAATCTGAGATAGATAGATTTTTGTTAAGCAAAGATATTAAGGGATATGGGCCAAAGGCAGGTATATGGAGTTAGGCCACGGATCAGCTATGATCTCATTGAATGGCGGGACAGACTCGAGGGGCTTAATGGCCTACTCCAGTTCCTATCTTCCTATGTTTTCCCAAAGACATTAACTGACACGATGTAACTTCTTTATAATATTGAGAAATATTAGTAAAGGGACTAAGCCTAAAATGTAAGAAGTTTTAGATGAGAGTCTATTCAATGCATGCAAGACTCAAAAGTCTTTCTTGATGCTGTTAATTTTGTATCCATGTCCTCTAATTCTGCACTCAGAATGTAAATTAAATCATCTGCATTATATGCTCATATCATCAGTTTAAAAACTTGGCTCACTGGATTAGACTTGAGGGGAGGCTCTTTAGCATTTAATTTTCCCTTTTAGTCAGATGGGCTTTGATCGGCTTGATACAAACCAAAATCAAGCCATCTCTATTATACTTTGAAGCATCGTCCAAGTTTGCAATTAGAATAAATTGTACACCAGATGATAATTTTCATCCATTCAGACTGTCGTGTAGTCTGAATTTTGTAAAGTTTGCACACGAGAATGGAAACCATATCATCAGCCCTTCTTTAAATAAAATGATGGCATTTTACATATTTATAGTAGATTCTTGCTCTTTGGTGTAATAAAACAATATTAAACTATCATTTTCTGACTGTCAGCCATTAAAGCATGTAATGGCCAATGATGTAACAACACATGTAAGTACTTATCATCTATGCATATTTGAAAATAAATGCATCTTTACCCATCACTGGTGTTGGTTAGACACTCAATCCAATGTTAGTTCAAAATACTCGAATGCATTACTTTAATGTGTGAGAAGGCAATATGGGACCCAATATTAACTGCAAGACATTCTGGGAGCATGGGCGGGGATGGGATCTGATATCACCCATAAATAAGTTCAGTGCATCTGTCTGTGGTATTTAAATGCAGCCAACTCATTACCATTTTACTTCCAGATTTCCTGTCTAATCAGCAGGCATGATGGGAATCCACTTGACACAATCTCATCTCCATGATATAAGGGACTAATGCAAAGATGCAATTTGCAGGCACTTGGAATTGGAAGCAACACAGGAAGAACTCACAAAATCAAATCAGAATACTCAAAGGTTGCACCCTGCTTTAATGGCGCCTCCCTTGATGTGCTATTGGGGGTGTTTAGGAGTTATAGTTGGGGTACTCTTTCCCAGCAAGAGCCTGCTGCTGAAACCAAGAAGGCATGGCTGGAGGTGACTCAGGAGGTCAGCAGCAGGCGAATAATACTACTCATGGATTCAGTGCAGGAAGTATTTTGATGACCTAACCAGGTCAAGAAAAGTGTGTATAGTTGCTCATTGATCTACATCCTGCTGTACACATCACCCAACCCCTCACGCTGCCTTCTCAAGCATGCTCCATTACATCATTCCTCACACCAACGTATCTTGCATGTCACCTTCCTTACATCCCCATTTATTCATCCACCACTCTCACTCACAACCATCCTTATGCAATTTCATACCTCTCCCTCCTGCCCTCAGCAAATGCATTCCATCCATCAACATGCCATTACACTCACTCATAGGTCTGTTCTTTCCCTCATTGCAAAGAGACCAGGGAGATGAAGAGAACTGGACGTGTTCCTCTGTGTATTTCCTAACTTACAAGCACAGAGGAAGAGGCTCTGGAAATCAATGGAGTCGCTGTGTGCCTGGCTGTCGGAGATGCTGAGCTGGAGGCCTCCCAGCTACCAGCTGGCACAACCAAAACCCAGCGCCCACATATTATACAGTACTCAGTCATGTTGACTCGATTTCAGCTGGATACAGATGCTGTGTCTCAGGGGCTGTCGATAAGTCGGATAATCACTGAGCAACAGAAGAGAATGTGCGATGTACTGACAGGCCTTCAAAGCACACTGACCACAACTGCAGACAGATTGGAGGAGTCCAGGAGTCCACCACAACCATGGGTGCATTGATGTCATATGGCACTGCGATGATGTCTTCTTGCACGGATGAACAGACCAACTGCATCTAACATCAAATGCGACAATCACACAAGTCCATGCAGGCCTTGAGCAAGGGTTTGCAGCCTCAGGATAACATTGGAGATGGAAGGGTGTGGGAGCACCAGTAAAATACATGCTGGGACAGCTCCCCAATCCCTTCCCGTCGCCAGGGCATTCTCCCAGCGGCAGGACTAGATGCGGATTGACTGTCTGCTCCGAGGAGGCGGTCAGCTGATTAACATAATTAAAGGCCCCATTAAGGGCCGTTTTACGGGGCCGCCAGCATTTTGTAAACAGTGGAGCAACCCCACTGCCATAAAACCTGGCGGCCTTCTTGTGGGCTGGGGGTGGGAACCCTCCTGATCAGGCACCCTGTGCCACACGGAGAGAATCCCCCAAACCTCCAACCGCCCCCACCACACAACACTAACCCACCCTTGCCTCGCCGGGACCCAGTCGAGGCACCCAAAACTTACTATCTTTCCGGACTGTCGTCCCTTCTTGCTTCCGATGGCAGGGTGTAGTCCCAGCAGTGGCCACAGCTCCCGGTGCTGGGACCAAGAGCTGCCAGCCCGCTGATTGCTAGCAGCGCCATTACTTTATCTCAGTAAAGTCCATGCACAACAAGCTTTGTACTGTCAAGTCTGTTCCCACCTTAGAAGGGACCATAAACCACCCCCATCTTATCTAATCTTACACTACCATATCAAACCTTTACTCAATATTAGAGACCTCTATCGGGTCATCCCTCGCCCTTCTCTTTTACAGTGTACAGGGACTCACCCTTTCCTGTGAAGTATATTCCCTCTGTTCTAATACCATCCTTGCAAATGCAAATTCTTCCTTTCTTTCAGCGTTCGAGCAGGAAACAATCACCGGCATAATGAATATTATACAATGTACTGGCTGTACCTGACAGAACCACTGATTCTCCTGTTTTTGTATCTGAGCTGGTTGGGGTTAACACAAACATTCCTTGATATGAAAACCCATGTATTCTCTGCTGAAAGTGATCATTCACAACTTTGACATGAGTATTAGTGTAAAAATCTGACAAATCCAGACAATGCTAGTTTCACACTTTTAAAGAGCATTAACAGCTACAACTATTAAATGTAACGCCCAAGCAGCATGAAGCCAGCTGCAGAAATATGAAAAACCACTGTCACCCACATCCTGGGGCTGAAACTGATGGAAGGTGACAGCCCAAAAGAAAATGGGAGCCCAGTTTATATTCCTCCCCTCCCCCACCCATTTTCTTTACCAATGGCTGCTGATTCATTATCGTCTGTTTTGCGTTACTGCTAAAAACTATCTTCATCTGCCCTGTGATTGGAATGACATGAATGAATTAGTGTATCTTGTGCATGACTTAGCACAGCAGGGCCTGAATGACAGATTATACCCACCATAAAACCATGACCCTAACTCGCACATCCAGCTGTATCTGCAAACTTTTTGTTCAACCAGAATAGTTTACTTCTTTTAATGCTACCAGTATTATTCTGGGGTCCACCGCCGAAATGGAGCTAAACTGGATCAGCCATGTCAACATCATGACTATAAGAACAGGCCAGAGGCTGGATATTCTGCAATGAATGGCTTGCCTCCGAACTCCTCAAACCTCTGCACCATCTACAAGACTCAAGTCAGGACCGAGTGCTTACCGGTTGCCTGGATAAAAACAGCCACAACAACGCTCAAGAAGCTCGATACCTTCCAGAACTTGGCTGGTGACCCTGCTACTGGAATAAGCAACAATCCCCTCCATCATTGGCATACTGAGGCATCAGTATTTATTATCTATAGGATTCTATGCACCAATGCATCAAGGTTACTTTGGCATTACCTCCCTCCCTGCTACCTATACCACCAAGAGGGTAAGAATGATAATATCACAAGAACACCATCAACTCCAAGTTCTCCTCCAGGTGATTCAGTATCATCACTTGAACATATTTTGCTGTTGTTTCATAGAGTTGTAGGCCAGAATTTTACAGCCCCGCCCACCCCCTTGCAGGATCGGGCTGGAGGTGGGGTGGGGGGGGGCATAAAATTGAGTGGGAGGCAGAGGGTGCCATTCCCAGCACCTCCCTGCCCCTGCTGCAATTATACAAGGGGCGTCAGCAAGAAACGGCCCACCCACCCCAAGCCAATCAAGGCCCCCTCAGTATCCGGCCTGCAGCTGAGGTTCTCCAGAAGGCCACCAAGTAAAACCTGGCAGCCTCTTTGCAGAATTGGGGGGGGGGGTTCCTTCCTGCTCAAGCACCCTGTGTCCCAAGCGCCCACCCCCCCCCCCCGCCCATGGCCCAACTACCCCTACTACACAACACTCCTCCACTCTCCCAACTGCCCCGCCCCCCCCCCCCCCCCTTGCCTCACCAGGGCCCAGCTGATTGTCCCCGGTGAGGCCCCAGAGACTTATTTTGTTTCCGGCCGGTGTCCCTCTTTCTGCTGAAACTGGGTGCAGTCCCAGCAGTGGGCACCTCTCCCGGTGGCGCTGCTGGGACTGAGAGCTACCAGCCTTTATGGCAAAGAAGGAGGTCATTTGGCTGATCAAATCCACACAGGCTCTCCATGAAGCTATGCAGTCAATCTCATTCCCCGGCTCAATCCCTGTAGCCCTACAAGTCTATTTCTCTCAGGTGACCAATTTCCTCATTAAATCATTGATTGTCTCCTCTTTCACCAACCTTGTGGGCAGTGAGTTCCAGGTCACTACCATCCACTGCATAAAAATGATATTCCCTTTTCATCTTCTGCCCAAAACCTTCAATCTGTGTCCCCGAGTCCTTGTACCATTTGTTAATGGGAACAGTTTTTCCTTATCTAACTTATCTAAGTCTGTCACTGTCATGAGTTTCGTGTTATCTTAAACAGCACAAGGAAGTACATGGATTCCAGATCCTTGAAGACCTCTAGAAGGTTTATTAACAGCTAAACTAGTGCGTACAATGCAGAACAAGCTGTATACAGAACCTCTGCAGTGTGACTATGGCTTCTAGTCACATATCCTAGTACTTAGCATACTGAGTTCTTAAAGGGACATCACACTTAAAGTGATGACACCACAGTCATTTCTATTAAATCTCCCCTTAATCTCCTTTGGTCTAAGGAGAACAAACCCAGCTTTTGCAAACTAACCTTGTAACTAAAATCCTCCATCCCTGAAATCATTCTGGTAAATCTCCTCTGCACCCTCACAAATACCCTCACATCCTTCCTGAAGTGTGGTGACCAAAACTGGACACAATACTCCAGTTGGGACTTAACCAGAGCTCCATAAAGGTTCATCATAACTTCCCTCCTTTTGTGCTCAATGCCTGTATTTATGAAGCCCAAGATCCCATATGCTTTACTAACCACTCCCTCAATATGTCCTGCCACTTTCAAAGATCTATGCAGATGCATCCCCAGGTTCCTCCATTCCGCACACTCTTTAGAACTGTGCCATTAAGTATGTATTGCCTCTCCCTATTCCTTCTGCATCACCTCACACTTGTCTGTATTAAATTCCATCTGCCACCTCTCTGCCCATTCTGCTCGCCTATCTCTGTCCTATTGCAGGTGGTTCATATCATCCTCACTGTTTGCTGCACCTCCAAGTTTGGTGTCGTCAGCAAATTTTGAGATTCTACTCTGTATTCCCTCCTCTCAATTTTTATCCTATCCATTGCCTCTACTCTCTCCCTTTCTACTGATAATTCCATTAGTGAACACTGATGCAAAGTATTCATTAAGTATGTTGGCCTTGCCCTGTGCCTCAAGCATATATTACTCTCTTTGTTCCTAATAGACCCCACTCCTCCTCTTACTACTCACTTATTATTTACATGCCAGTAGAAAATCTTTGGGTTCCCATTTATATTGACTGCCATTCTATTTTCATTTTTTCCTTATCACTGAGTCAAGTTCCTGGAATCCATACCTAATATCTAAGTCAGAGCATCATCCTCACAAGGACTACAGCAGTTCAAGGAGAAGGCCCACTACCACCTCCTCAAAGTAACTATGGATAGTCAATGCCTATGTCTTGAGAAAAATGATTCAAAAATAACAGAACCAGAAGTAGCTCTGGATGGTGATGTGTCCTACATTACAATAGTGGCGACAATTCAAAAGTACTTCATTGGCTGTAAAGCACTTTGGAACATCCTGTGGTCATGAAAGGCACTAAATAAATGCAAGTCTTCTTTCTTACTGGAAGACTTGTTCCTCAGAGATTTGCTTACTTGAGTCCATCGCTCATGAAAACCTGCTAGGAGTGTGCATGCCTACCATGGGGGCTGGCACCACCATTTGTTCTGTGCATGCCTATGCAAGTGCCATGTGCTGAGCACACTGCGTGAGGTTTTACAGTTTCCAGGTAGTAAAGATTCAGGGTCAATAGATATCGATATGACTGCACAGAAATATTAACATGCTCTCAGCTGTCCCATTTGCTATCTTCACAGATGAAGGATCCGTTATTGGTGCCTTCGAGAAGCCCAAAGGAGGGGCAGCAGTAAGAACATTCCCTCTCCACATGTTTGAGGAATACCACAAGAGCACAGCAGCACACATACACAAACCCATCTCAAACACTCAATTGGTGACACCCCAATTATTGTTACACAATAATTTGTGATTATTCATGCACTTTACACATGCAAATACATTCTGTTAAAGCCACGCAGCTACTTAATATATCGGTGCTGTCAATTCCTGTTCTGTAAAGGGATATCAGTACATGCCCATGTTGATGAGTTATTGGTAAGACGTCAGGTAACAGTGGGCAAGCAGATAGAACCCATATCATCAATTCAAGACATATGTTCAGGTACAGGAGCTCAGAGGAGGAAGTAGTCAATCAATTTCTGCCTCTGTTCTCTTACAGTCCTTCTTCCTTAGATATTAATTGACTCTCCTTGTCTTCCTCTTGCCCTGATTTCTGCTGGTCATTGCTGAGCTGCACTCAAGAGCAAGCAGCATACTGTCACTAATTTGGCTATCTTTTGAAGACCATACATGAGTCTTCTGCCAGAGCAGCCTCGATACATGGAGCAATGACTGAATGTAACAAAGGCATTTTTTGATCAGCACTGTGGTCCAGGCAAGAGCCATGTTGCACTGTGCCTCACCCTGGATGAGTTGTGCAGAGACATCGTGAACAACGGTTGGAACATATAGTCTAGCCATTGAGCCGTCAGTTGCTGCAGGATGAATGAATCACTGGGACTCCAAGGAGGCTAGGCATTAACATTTATGCAATATATGCCTTGGTGTTACCAGATAGTGCCCAAAACACAATCTCAAGACAACTCATTATTTTTAGAACTATAGGGATCTGTACAGGCTAGTAGACACCTTACCATCCTCACCATTCAAGACGACAAACACTCCTTCAAGGTGAAGCAGCGATTCAGTATACTGTATTCGCTGCTCACAATGTGGCCACCTCTACATTTGGGAGACCAAACACAGATTGGGTGACCGCTTTGCGGAACACTTCCGCTCAGTCTGCATGCATGACCCCAACCTTCCATTTCAATTCACTACCCTGCTCTCATGCCTACATGTCTGTCCTTGGCCTACTGCAGTGTTCTAATGAACATCAACTCAAGCTTGAAGAACAGCACCTCATCTTTCGATTAGGCACTCTACAGCCTTGCGGACTGAACATTGAGTTCAACAATTTCAGAGCATGACTGGCCTTTTTATTATTATTTTATTTTATTTTGTTTTATTTTATTTTATTTTGTTTTTCAGCCATATGCCTGCCTTGAACCTGGTTTTTCATGTTTGTGCTTTTGGATAGAGTTCTTCATTACTCTGCCATTAACACTCTCTCTGGACTAATGCTTTGTCTTTCACCACAACCATTAGCACACCTTTTGCCTTTGTCACATGAGATCTTTGCCATTTAATCTCTCCTGTCTTCTGCCCTATCACACACACTTCCCTTTTGTTCTCTTCCCCTACACCATCCCCCTTCACTTGCTTAAAACCTATTACATTTCTAACTTTTTCCAGTTCTGATGAAAGGTCACAGACCTGAAACATTAACTCTGCTTCTCTCTCCACAGATGCTGCCAGACCTGCTGAGTATTTCCAGAATGTTTTGTTTTTATTTCAGATTTACAGCATCCACAGTATTTTGCTTTTATTCAAGCCGAGGCCTTGTTGTCTTTAGCATTGCAGGTGCTGTTCCATGCCAAAGTTGATGTGCTGGTGGGCATAGCCAAATGGTATATCGGTAATCTGTTTTATATCTTTGTGGACCAAATAGCAGCTTGCCCCTGTAATGTCTCCTGTTGGGACCTGTTAACTCTAAGTAGTCGTATTGGGCCGTGATACTGTGAATTGTTGTTTAGCAGGCAGCAGCAGAGATAGCTGACGTTGAGCTCTTCTTCCGTCGCCTCCGCCTCCGGGCTCACCTCTTCGACCAGGAGTCCTCCCCCCGACCAGCAGACCCATTCACCCATCTCCAGCATTCTCCCTCTACCTGGACCCCTCCCCCTGGCCTCTTACCCGCTCTTGATCTCTTCATTGAAAACTGTCGGCGAGACATTGGTCGTCTCAATTTCTCTGCCCCCCTCACTCACTCTAACCTGTCCCCCTCTGAACTTGAGGCACTCCGTTCTCTCAGGTCTAACCCCGACATGGTCATCAAACCTGCAGACAAGGGTGGTGCTGTTGTTGTATGGCGTACCGACCTCTACCTTGCAGAAGCTCAACGCCAACTCACGGACACCTCTTCCTACCTCCCTCTGGACCATGACCCCACCACCGAACATCAAGCCACCGTCCAAAGGACTGTCACAGACCTCATCTCCTCTGGAGATCTTCCCTCTACAGCTTCCAACCTCATAGTCCCGCAACCCCGGACAGCACGCTTCTACCTCCTTCCCAAAATCCACAAACGGGACTGTCCCGGCAGACCCATTGTGTCAGCCTGCTCCTGCCCCACTGAACTTATTTCTTCCTATCTAGACTCTATCTTTTCTCCGCTGGTCCAATCTCTTCCCACCTACATCCGTGACTCTTCTGACGCCCTACGTCATTTTGACAATTTCCAGTCTCCTGGTCCCAACCGCCTCCTCTTCACTATGGACGTCCAATCGCTCTACACCTCCATCCCCCACCAGGATGGTTTGAGGGCTCTCCGCTTCTTCCTGGAACAGAGGCCCAACCAGTCCCCATCCACCAACACCCTCCTCCGCCTGGCTGAACTTGTTCTCACATTGAACAACTTCTCCTTCAACTCCATGCATTTCCTTCAAGTAAAAGGTGTCGCTATGGGTACCCGCATGGGTCCTAGTTATGCCTGTCTTTTTGTGGGATATGTCGAGCATTCTTTGTTCCAGTCCTACTCAGGCCTCCTCCCCCAACTCTTTTTCCGGTACATTGATGACTGTATCGGTGCCATTTCCTGCTCCCGCCCCGAACTAGAAAACTTTATCAACTTTGCTTCCAATTTCCACCCTTCTCTCACCTTTACATGGTCCATCTCTGACACTTCCCTTCCCTTCCTCGACTTCTCTGTCTCCATCTCTGGGGATAGGTTATCTACCAATATCCATTATAAGCCCACTGACTCCCACAGCTACCTCGACTACACTTCTTCACACCCTACCTCCTGTAAGGACTCCATTCCATTCTCTCAGTTTCTCCGTCTCCGACGCATCTGCTCTGATGATGCTACCTTCCATGACGGTGCTTCTGATATGACCTCCTTTTTCCTCAACCGAGGATTTCCCCCCACTGTGGTTGACAGGGCCCTCAACCGTGTCCGACCCATTCCCCGCACCTCTACCCTCACCCCTTCCCCTCCCTCCCAGAACCGTGACAGGGTTCCTCTTGTCCTCACTTTTCATCCCACCAGCCTCCATATCCAAAGGATCATCCTCCGCCATTTTCGCCACCTCCAGCGCGATGCCACTACCAGTCGCATCTTCCCCTCCCTTCCCCTGTCAGCATTCCGAAGGGATCGTTCCCTCCGCGACACCCTGGTCCACTCCTCCATTACCCCCACCACCTCGTCCCCGTCCCAGGGCACCTTCCCTTGCAATCGCAGGAGGTGTAATACCTGCCCATTTACCTCCTCTCTCCTCACTATCCCAGGCCCCAAACACTCCTTTCAGGTGAAGCAACGATTTACTTGTACTTCTTTCAATGTAGTATACTGTATTCGCTGCTCACAGTGTGGTCTGCTCTACATTGGGGAGACCAAGCGCAGACTGGGTGACCGCTTTGCGGAATATCTCCCCTCAGTCCGCAAGCAGGACCCTGAGCTTCCGGTTGCTTGCCATTTCAACACTCCCCCCTGCTCTCATGCTCACATCTCTGTCCTGGGATTGCTGCAGTGTTCCAGTGAACATCAACGCAAGCTCGAGGAACAGCATCTCATCTACCGATTAGGCACACTACAGCCTGCCGGACTGAACATTGAGTTCAAATAATTTCAGAGCATGACAGCCCCCCACTTTACTTTCATTTTTAGTCATTTTTAGTTATTTTTTCTTCCTTTTTTTTTACATTCCTTTTCACATTTTTTACTATCTTTTTTTGCATTTATTTCATTTCATCTTAGTTTGTTCAGTTTGCTTACCCACTGTTTTTTTCAGGTTGTTTTTCTTCAGGTTTGCACTTGCTGCTGTTCAATATTCAGTATATTCACACCTAATCTGTACTAATGCTTTGTCTTTCAACACACCATTAACATATTGTTTGCCTTTGCTCCGTGACCTTTTGGTCAGCTATGCGGCCTGGTCCAATCTGCACCTTCTCCTTTGTTATCTCTTGCCCAACCCCCACCTCACTTGTTTATAATCTGTGACTTTTCTAATATTTGTCAGTTCCGAAGAAGGGTCACTGACCCGAAACGTTAACTCTGCTTCTCTTTCCACAGATGCTGCCAGACCTGCTGAGTGAATCCAGCATTTCTTGTTTTTGTTTCAGATTTCCAGCATCCGCAGTATTTTGCTTTTATTATAGAGATAGCTATCCATCTGCCTTGGAACCTTCAGCCACTGTGTGCTTTGCTCCTCTTTTGGAACAGATTTCTCAGCCTGCACCTATGGTCACACACATATTTCTTTTTCTTTTGTTGGCCATGAATGTTCAGTGAAGCCTTCAGTCCTGTTGTGTCCTGTCTCCTGCAGTAATATAATACAATACCACATTATTTGATTGTAATACTGAATAGCATGTTCACCTATCCTTGAGCTGCTATACTTGCAACTCCAATGGTGTAAGGGATTTGCTACCATATTAAACCCACATTTAATTTCTTACTGTTTAGTATCACGGAGTGAAAGTTTCCTTGTATCAATGGCATATGATGTAATACAGCTGAGGACTATTATTCCAAACTTTTTATACAGCTCTTCCTCTCATCAGATATAAATACATCTGCCATCTTCAAGTGGTGGGCTCCAACTATCCCTGGCAAACAGCAGCATGTTTCACAGTCCTGACAAATATTCATGTGTACAGTGTGTACCAATGCATCATGTATATAATATATAATTTAGATTTGGGTTGGAGTGAGTTTTGTGCAGTAACATAGGATTCCAGTGACAACACAAACTGACATCATCTAATCCTGGTGGTTAATTAACTTATTAGCTCTAATAATATATGTGAAACAGCCAGTTCCATGAATAAAGTCAACTCATACCCAAATAAAAGTTACTTTGAAACAGGATAGAATGCCACTATTTTACTAATTAAGAATACATTCTTTTTTGCCGTGCTTAGTTTGCTTCTCAGTTACTGCTGTGTGATTTAGAAAGCTGTAAATTCTTCTATATATTCTACAGAAGGTAAGGAAGACTCCTGTGAACTGTGAGATCACAACAGGAATGTTTATATCACTGTTTCAAGGGCGAACAGCTGATGGCATCCAGCCCAGACAAAGAAACATTTCAGCAATGGCATGTGTGATTCAATCTTGTTCATCCATCATCATTTTCATCGAGTAATTCTATAAGTCTGCTCAGATGAAACTGTTCAGATTTGTGCCCTGAATACTGAGTTTCTTTTCTAATATATCAAGGAGGAAATAAATCAAAGAGTGCAGAATAAATCAGCTGTAAGATAAATACAACTGACGTGCAAATGGTGCAAAGTTATAAGATCCAGAGGTTGGCTGAGCTGCCTTTGGGTGACAGTTGTTTTTCCAACCGGCTGATGGCTGCTTTCACACAAGTTTGTTGGACATTTACCTTCAGTCATTCCAATCTTTATTGACATGGACGCCATAAATTAAATCCACAATTAATGTTACTTCCTGATGGAACCCTGCTCCTTTAGTCTCTGTAGAATATTTGTCTCAACTGACAGATATATGTTGGCTAACTCAAAAGTTTTTTTTTTCCGTGTTTCTATTTATGTCCCTTTTCTTTTCTAATTTCCTGAAGGCAATGACTCATGCTGCGATAAAGCTCCACAAACGCTGGCAGTCCTCCACTACCTCAAACATGTACACACACTTCATGTGTGAGTCTAGAAGGTGAATCGTAGCTTGGGGGCATTACAGCTAAACCAATCCTGTCTTTTGACAAGAGCAAAATGCTGAAGATGCTGGAAATGTGGAATAAAGACAGAAAATGCTGGAAATGCTGAGCAGGTCTGATGGCATCTTCGGAGTTAATGTTTCAGGTCAATGACCTTTCTGATGGGTTTCACCAGAATCACTCAGTTCCAGACCTCATTACAGCCTCAATTCAAACAAGGGCGGCACAGTGGTGCAGTGGTTAGCACTGCAGCCTCACAGCTCCAGCAACCCGGTTTTAGTTCTGGGTACTGCCTGTGCGGAGGTTTGCAAGTTCTCCCTGTGATCGCGTGGGTTTCCGCCAGGTGCTCCGGTTTCCTCCCACAGCCAAAGACTTGCAGGTTGATAGGTAAATTGGCCATTGTAAATTTCCCCTAGTTTAGGTAGGTGGTAGGAGAATGGTGGGGATGTGGTAGGGAATATGGAATTAATGTAGGATTAGTATAAATGGGTGGTTGTTGGTCGGCACAGACTCGGTGGGCCAAAGGGCCTGTTTCAGTGCTGTATCTCTAAATAAATAAAATAAAGGCCACCAAAGCTGAATTGCAGAAGTGAGGTGAGAGTGATTGCCCTTGACATCAACAAAGCATTTGACTGAATGTATCACCAAGGAACCCTCACAAAACTGGAGCCAATGGGAATCAGGGAAAAAACTCTCCAGTGGCTGGAGTCATACCCAGCATGCAAGAAGATGGCTGTGGTAATTGGAAGCTATTCAGTCCCCAGTCATCACTGCAGGAGGTCTTCAGGGAAGTGTCCTAGGCCTGAATATCTTTAGTTGTTTCATCAATTACCTTCTCTCCATCATAAAGTCGAGTTTGAGGCCTTTCACTAACGATTGCACAGTTTTCAGCTCCATTCATAATTCTGCAGCCAATGAAGCATGCACCTGGACAAAATTGTGCCTTGGGCTGATAAGTAGCAAGTAACTTTCATGGCACATGTGTACCAGGCAATAGTCATCTCCAACAAGGGAGAGCTGACATTACCATCAAGTCCCCCACTACCAACATTGGGGTGGGGGAGGGCATGGTTACTATTGAGTAGAAACTCAACTGGACCAGCCACATAAATGCTATGGCTACCAGACCAGGTCAGAGGTTGGGTATTCTTCAGCGAATGACTCACTCCCTGACTCTCCAAAGCCTCTCTATCAGATACAAGGCACAACTCAGAAGTGTGATGCAATACTCTCTACTCACCTGGAAGAACACTCAGGAAGTGTGACACTATCCAGACAATGCAGTCTGCTTAATCATTACTGCATCAACTGACTCAAACATCGACTCCCCCCGCCCCCCCATCTGTGTACTATGGCAGCAGAGTTGTTATCTATAGGATACATTGCAGCAGTTCACCAAGACTGCTTCAACAACACCTCCCAAACATGCAATGTTCACCACCTGGAAGGAGTAGGTAAGCAGAACAGCATCACCTCCAAATTCCCCAAGTCACACACTAACCCAAATTTTTTTGTGATTCTTTCATGGGATATGAGTATCACTGGCAAGGCCAGAATTTGTTGCTTATCCCTAATTGACCTTGAGAAAGTGGTGGTGAGCTGTCTTCTTGAACCGCTGTGGGTGTAGGTACCCCCACAGTGCTATTAGGAAGAGAGTTTTAGGATTTTGATCCAGCGACAGTGAAGGAATGACTAGATATTTCCAAGTAAGGATGGTGTGTGACTTGGAGGGGAACTTGCAGGTGGTGGCGTTTCCATGCGTCTGCTTGGAAATCTATCACTGTTAACCAATTACCAAACCACATCACAAGGTTGTCTCCAATTCCGTGCACTTTTATTTCTGATAATAATCTTGTGTGCAATCTGATAAAATGCCTTCTTGAATTCTGTATAGACAGCTTCTGTAGACATTCCTCTAGCTACCATGCTAGTGGTAGCAAAAATCAACTCGCTTAGTCAGACATGATTTACCCTTCACAAATCCATGCTGATTCTCTCTGATCAGTTCATACTTGTTTAAGTGCTCAGTCACTTTGTCCTTGATGATAGATTCCAGTAACTTCTCCACAACTGATGTTAAATTGACAGGCCTGTAGTTATCTGGTTTCTTCCTCCCTCCTTTCATAAATAATAAACATTTGCAATTTTCCAATCTAAGGACACAATTCCTGAATCTAGAGAGCTTTGGAAAATCATGACTAATGCGTTTGCAATTTCCCACCTGTTTCTTTTAATGCTCTAGGGTAGAAACCATCAGATCCTGGAGATTAGTCTATTATTATTTTCTCCATTACGATTTTCTTACTTATATTAAATCCACTAAGTTCCGCCCCTTGACTTATTATTAGGTTTCCTTGTACCACTGGAATTTAGTTCTGTTCTTCTACTGTGAAAATGGATACAAAGTATTCATTTAGCAAGTCTGCCACTTCCTAATTTTTCATTAGAGCATCAACTGTACCCGTTTTTAAAGGGGTCATGATCCCCCTTACCACTCCCTTTCTCTTAATATATTGATGAAAAGTTTTACTGTTAGCTTTAATAACCCTTGCAATTTTTCATACTCCTTTTTCGCACCTCTTGTTACTTTCCTTGTATCCCTTCATTGCTTTATATAGCTCCCCAGTTTGCTGAATTTCCACTGTTCCTAGCATTTGTGCAAGTCTGTTAGCTTAACATTGTCTTTTACTTTATTTGTAGCCCATGTTTGCTTAACTACACAAGTGGAGCCCTTTTCTCTTAGGGATATGTACTGGACTTGTGTTGCACCAAAAACATTGACCCACTCTTTATGGGTTTACCATGAACAACTCAGCCGAGTTTACTGTGATCAATTTATTTCTCATCCCTTTGAATTTTGCCTCAACTAAATTAATTTTAAAACTTTACTTTGGACTCCTCATACTCCAATTCTCACAGCTGCTTTCTTCCCTACTGGTGGGAAAGGGTTGTTTATAGTACTTTTGCTAAGAGTTTACTTTCTGTATTTTGGAGGTTTTCTAAATCATATTAGGATGGGTGACACTTTGGCTGCGTTAGATTGAACCTTGGACAAGGAGCAAAATGATAGGCACCAGAAACGACAGCAGCAACAACACAGCAGTGACTTGCTCTTGAGAGACCTGTAGGTGGACAGCAGAGTGGGGTGCAGCAAAGGGGGGAGCAGCAGAGAGTGTTATATTATCTCTTTCTAGACTAATACAAACAAAGCTGAAGGGGAGACATAAAGATTTGAATGCAAAGCTTTAATGGGGACTGGTTGCTTCAGTTTACATGTGCTAATGACTGTGCAAGAGAACTGAATCTTGTGATATTGCATTACTTCTGGTGATGACATACATATTAGCATAAACATATATTTAAAAGATTATATTTAGCATACTAACAAATACACTATCACAACAGAGAGGGGAGCAGCAGAGGGGTACAGCTTGCAGGGTGTACAGGCAGAGCAGGGTTTCCTTGACATGTCAGAACAGCAGTGCTTCAAGAGGCTCAGCTGTCGCATCAGGTGGTTGCAGACATCTACAGCCTCCTAAAAGAAGCCCTGCACCTTGCTGGGCATGTGTTACCATGGCTGCCTAAGTGACCACCAATCTCAACATCTTTGCTTCCAAGGTTCTGACAGAGACATATCCAGGATCTCCTCGTCGACTGCCCAATAAAAGACAGGTGATTGATGGGTTCTTTGCCAGGGCTGCTTTGGCCCTGCAAGCAGACTTAAAGGGTGGCTGCTAGGAGACAAGGGATACCCACTTCAAACATGGCTGATGATACCTGTCGAAAATCTGGCGAATGAAGCCCAACAGCAATATAATGACCACCAGGTGTGTGATCGAGCAAACCATTGCCATGCTGAAGATGTGTTCCTGGTACCTTGACATTCTGGAGGCACCCTTTAGTACGCACCAGCCAGGGTCTTCAGAACGCTCATGGTTTGCTGTGCTCTGAAAAACATTGTGTAGCAGTGAAGTTATGACCTGTAGGTACAGAGCAGAGATCTGGATGATTCAGAGGAGGAGCAGGAAAGTGAGGAAGATGAGGAGCAGAAGGAAGGTGATGAGGGTAATGCAGCACCAGCTGCTCACATTGCCATCCAGGATGTCCTTATTACTGCAAGGTTTACTGAGATAGCACCAGTGGACTGATTTCAGAAACACATGCAATGGCCACTCATCCCACCTCCGCCCCCACTGCCACCGACGCAAAGCAGTCCTGCAAACAATCAACTACCCAAATGTGGACAACGTGCTTGGAAGGCTTCTCAATGCATCACACATTCTCTGCTGTTGCTCAATAATTATCCATTTCATTGATGGCCCCCGGGGTACACCATCTGTGCCGACCTGAGCAGAGCGTGGAGAGGGCTGCACACTCCGAGCCCAGCTCTCCACAGCTGCCCCTGCCACCACTTGTGGGGTGAGTCACCAGGTGAAAACCCAACTATCTTAACTCTTACGACAGTTCTTCCTCTCCAATGCTATAATTGTGTATTTTAATTGATATTGCTACTCATCCATTCCTAATTTCCCTGCTGTTTCTAAAGATCCTTTAGACTGGCATGTTTAGCTGCCAATCACGCCCAGCTTGTAGCCAGGTCTCTGTAATGGCTACTACATCACATCCATTAAGCAGAATTTGTGCTTCTAACTCTTTTGTTTTATTTCTTATATTATTGACATTCTGTGAATCACTCAATTCTTTTTTCGGTAGCCCACCCTGCCCACATGCCCTGCTGGTGCGTTTCTCACACTTTTTGACCTATCACATTTTTGTTGCTGATCTAAAGAGTGTGCAGGAACAGAGGATGCAGTTGCATCAATCCATGAAGGTGGCAGGACATATTGAGAGAGTGGTTGGTAAAGCATATGGAATCTTGGGATTCATAAAAAGAGGCATTGAGTACAAAAGCAGGGAAGTTATGCTGAACCTTGGTGGTTGACGGTCGGCACAGACTCGGTGGGCCGAAGGGCCTGTTTCAGTGCTGTATCTCTAATCTAATCTAATCTTTATAAAGCTCCGGTTAGGCCCCAACTAGAGTATTGCGTCCAGTTCTGGTCACCACACTTTAGGAAGGATGTGAGGGTCCTTGAGATGGTGCAGAGGAGATTTACCAGAATGATTCCAGGGATGGGGGATTTTAGTTACAAGGTTAGGTTGGAAAAGCTGGAATTATTCTCTCTGGAGCAAAGGAGAAGGGGAGATTTGATAAAGGTGTACAAAATTCTGACAGGTTTCGGTAAGTTAAGCAAGGAAAACCTGTTCCCATTAGTTGATGGTACAAGGACTAGGGGACACAGATTGAAGGTTTTGGGCAAGAGATGTAGGGAAAATGTGAGGAAGAACTTTTTTATGCAGCAGATGGTAATTACCTGGAACTCGCTGCCCGGGAGGATGGTTGAAGTGGAGATGATTGATGATTTCAAAAGGAAATTGGAAGGGCACATGAAGGAAATAAATTTTCAGGGCTATGGGAATCAAGCGGGGGAGTGGGGGACTGACTGGATTGCTCCGCGAAGAGCCGACATGGACTCGATGGGCTGAAAAGCCACCTTCAACACTATAAATGACTCTATGGACAGAATTTCCCACCCCCTCCCAAAAAGAGCGGGAAGGTGGCGGGGTGGTGGTGTTGGTTGGGGAGGGCTACATAAAATGGAGCAGGAGGCTTGGAGGGCACTTCCTGACCCGCTCCCGCCTCCGCCATCACTTTACACAGGGCGGCAGTGAAAAAAACAGCCTGCCCTCCCCAGGCCATTAAGAGCCCTTAAGTGGCCACTTAACAGCCACTTAAGGGCCTCCTCCCACCGCCACAGGGATTTTACTGTTGGCAGGCGGGTCTCCCAGGCCTGAGAGAAGCTGCTTGATAAAAGCAGGCGGCTCCCTGACAGCCTGGGAGAGTGGTGGGGTGGGGCCTTATGATCGGGCCCCTGTGCCCGATGGAGGGCTGCCCCCACTGCCCCAACCACCCCCAACACCCACACGCCCTCCCCCCATCCTCCCAATCGACAACCCTTACCTCGCCGGGGCCCGACCGATCACCCCCAGCGAGGCAACAAAAACATACCTTGGTTCTGGGCTCCCCGACATCTTCGTCTTGAAGCTGGGCTGCAGTCCCAGCAGTGGCCACGGCTCCTGCTATTGGGACTAAAAGCTGTCGGCTCGCTGATTAGTCGGCAGCTCCATTTGGCAGGACTTCCTGCCTCAAGCGGGTGGAAGTCCCGCCTCAGAGCAATTAAAGGCTGAGGACCCACAAAATACGGGTCAGATCCCCAGGCCAGGCAGAAGTGGGTTTGCCACCGAGTTTTCAGTCGGTGGATGGCTCCTGTCCACCAAGGGTAAAATCCCGGCCTATGACTCTGAGATTCCCTGCACGTTGCTATACCAGCAATTCAATAAGTTCTTATTTTTCATTGCTCCACCTTTATATTTAACAGGCATTTTATTAATACATTCAATAATCTTTCAGTTCCCAGATTATCTATATTATCTTTAGCTCTTTTTGTACTCTGACCTTTCCTCTTTTTCTCATCTTCAGGTTGGTATTATTTCCACCTGGACCCTTCCCCCCCACCTCCTCCCCGACTTTATTTAAAGTGCTTTCCACAGTCCTATTTATCCTTTCAGCCAGGACCTTGGTCCCAGCCTAGTTCAGGCACAGCCCATCCCAGTGGTACAGTGCCTTCTTGTCCCAGTATTAGTCTCATGAAATGGAGCCCCTCCTCCCCACACCAATCTTTCAGCCAAGGCATTTACTTTCCTGATCTGTTTATTCCTATGTCAGTTAGCACGTGGCTCAGGGAGTAATCCAGAGATTATCGCTGCTGCGATCCTGTTTTTTAATTTGGAGCCTAATTGCTCATGCTCTCTTAATGATAGCCGGGATATATATATATATATAAAACTTAAAAGATTCAACTTATTTGCAACTGTCCTACTTTATCAAATATCTCTGAAACTGTACTTAGTATTGCTAAAAGATATTCTGCTTCAATAAACATGTTAACATTCTAATTTTCTAAATAAACAACTCCCTAAATAAAGTGACTGACTCTCAGCCAAGTTGCCTCAGAATGTTCTTGAAAGGTTCAGGTTTTATTCTGCGCAAAAGAAAACAAATTGTGGCTATTGCCACTGCTTCCAGTCTCTGAGTGCTTCAGTACTTCTCAATTACTGGACAAGATGATACCGAGAGAGGACAAACATTTTCCTGGCCTTAGCCTGGGGATAGTGTTTCTGAGCTAGTGAGAGTTCAAGAAAGGATTTTTTTTTTAAAATTGGAACATTCTCATTCTCATCTTTTTATGGATAGCATTTGATGGCTAATTATTGGTTGTTTCCATAAGTCCGTAATAATTTTCTATTAGAAGTTTATGTACCCATTTAGCCAATTGGTACATCCCTTTCTTGTCCAGTTGTGATTTTCCACTGTTTTATGCAAATAAAATTTCAGGCAATCAAGTGGAAGTGAATCCAAACATTTGCATATGAAAATGTGCGATGGACAATCATGTACTGAATATCTATACAGGAGACCTGTATGTCGGGTGGCATGGGATATGTCCATTTTACAGCTGCAAGATAGCGCAGTGCCAATGACTTTCTCAGCCTAAATATTTAAATACGTATCAGTAGGTGTCCTGTTGTGTAGCTCACAGTAAGTTGGATGATCCAGTATGTTCTTGGATGACCATGAAATTCACACTTTATTATTCTGCTATGGTGGAATTTTTACTGTTTTGTGTTCCATTGTTCGTTCCATTGCATTCATCCTCACCAAATTCCTCTATATGATGATAGAATTGTATCCTGTTAAGGTTATAACCAATAATGATTTTGTTTGGTCCACAATTTTTGCAGATTGGAAGGTTGGAAGTGTGGAAAGGATGGAAGAAAGAACTTACATTTCTATTGCACCTTTCACAAAGTGCTTCACATGCAATGTAGTGCTCATGAAGTGTAGTTACTCTTGTAACATAGGAAATACACCAGTCAATTTGTGTACTGGAATGGGATACAGGACCAGATAATCTGTTTTGTTGCTGACATGTAAGGGATAAATATTGGCCAGAGAGAGAGCTCTGGTGCTCTCCTATCCTGGGGTCTTTTACGGCCACCTGAGAAGACAGAGCCTCAATTTAACACCACATCAGCAACTGCAAGACAGCATCTCCAACAGTGCAATGCTCTTTCAATCATGTTGCTGTGAAATGCTCATAGTAAGCTGATAATATGCTGTTTTGTATCTTGTAATTGTGCAGTGTATTATTCTTGCTGCGATGGGGCGATTGTGTCTCTCTATCAACACGAAGTTTGATGCTGTAATATAAAAGAATCAAAGCAAAGTGCCCCTGAAATGTTCAGTTCCCAGGTACAAAGCAGAATAAAATTGTCTCTATCCCCTCTGCATTGCCTTGGTGTCAGTTCCAAAGGCTGGTGTTCAAGTCAGTCAAGAGACTGACCACTGCAGCATCACTCAGTGAAAACGGGGAAGCAACCCAGAAATCTGGATGAGCTAAAAGTCTAAAATTCCAACTATTGATAACTTTTAACAAAAATATCAATGTGAGTATGGAACCAGAAATCATGCTTTGCACTTGGGCTAATTCCTTTTTGTAAAATTATGTACAGGAGGAAGTTGAACTCCTTAAGATATTTACATGGGACAAGTGCCTTTTCACTGCTGGACCTTGGAGATGTAATATTGTTTGTGTTGCAGCTTTCAGGATTGGATTGATATCTTGGACCTTCACCCAGTTCTTTTCAGGATCAGGGAAAGATTTCACAGAGCTTAAGCTTCCTGCATGATTTTGCTTGTGGTTGGTTGAGTTCATTATGTAGGGCTATCTGTACATTATCTGTGGAGGGAAGAATGAACATTTATTTTCAGTAGCTCCCAATGCTCTCGTATCAAGCTGCTGTCTAGAACCTATCTTCCGTTTTTCACGAGGCACTCCATCTAGCGTCCTAGCTAAGAATTGAGGAAAATAATCTCGTGTATGCTGGTTGAAGGCTTTGATCTAAGTTCAATCTGCAGGACCTTTTCATCATCACTACACTCAGACCACACAATAACTGATGAAGCTAACTACTCCCACTCAAAAATAGCTGCAGGCCTTTGAACTTATTTCTGCTTAATTGTATGGTGTCTAAATTAGAGATTGTTACAAAGACACATGTGGTAAGCGTCTCTATTCAGTGCAACCAGGCCTGTGCGAATTAATCAAGTTGTATTTCTTCAGCATATAGTTCCACGGAATGTGTCATACGCAACTACTTAAAGAGCACCTGAATGTTTTCAAAAGAAGTCATTACAGATTGTTTGTTCCCACGCCAACTGGCTCAAGGTTTGACAGGTCCCTGACTGAGTCAATACTGGACCAAAAGGAATGGACAAAATCAGCAGTCCATGGTTTTCAGTGCGAGAAATGATCTTGAGCCCATGAAATAGCACCCGACACTGTGTAACTTCAGCACATCTGTTTGTTCTTTATGTGGGTATCCAGCACTGAATGTTTGGGCTGAAAGCAGCTGGTCATCCATCATGCATAATACAGAACATCAGACTGAACAAAATACGCATACTATGGGAACCACACTGGGACATAAACTAAGTGGAAAAACAGCACAAGTGGCACCAGAAATGTAATAATTGGCCTCAGCGCTACGCTACCAAAGAATGGAAAAATGTGTGGATTCCCACTTGGTGTTGTTCTCCGACTGGAGGGTCCTTGTGTCTGGACAAGAGCATCATGTTCAGATGTCATGCCTGACCCTCTGACATTCACTGCAGGCTTTTACATGAAGAATGACTGCTTGGGTAAGTGCTGCAGGTAGCCAATGTCAGTGTGAGTTAGCACCTTCAGGAGAGAAGTGAAGAATACTGAAGGTACAGAAAAATTATTGGTTTAACGATGCAAGTTGCAGAGACAGCCAAAAAATTCTTTTCACTGACATTCTAGAAAGGTTCTGGTTTTCTCTGATGCCATCGTTTCACTAACAGCCACATCACGCCCGGGTGTTCCAGGAACTTAGCCAAACAAAAAGGCTGTCAATATGGGACTACTCATTTCAAGAGGAATGTTTTTGTGGAGGATTTAACCCATTTCAACTAAATGAGTAATCATCTGCCATACAAAAACGTGTTAAGCCTTTTTCTGGTTATATTGCTAGCACTAATTTCTAAGCTTCAGGCTCCAGGCTGCCCCCACACACCTACTTGTGGCCGGATGCAGAGAAAATTGGAAAGAGCTAAAAGGCAGACTATTACTTTACATTTTTTTTCCACCTTAAAATATTCAACTAAACCAGGTTTCAGAGCAGATCCTGCCTCATTTGGACCTCATGTTCAGCTTTATATCTGTTATCAGGGGTAGATGGGAGCATAGAATTGGAAACAGTAACAGATCAGCCATGAACTTATTGAATGGCGGAGCAGGCTATAGGGGGCAAATAGCCTACTTCTGCTCCTAATTTGTATGTTCGTATGATTGTATGTGACTGCACTTCTGCTCAGCAAAACCTTTGCACCCAACCTAGTGACCTGAAATGTGACCAATTATTATAGCAAGGTGAGAAAGAGTACTTAAAATTATTCAATTTTTGACACAGAGCACAGACCCAAGTGGTGCCAGCAGGAGCAGCGTTGACAGCAGCAATAAATAGAGTAGGAGACAAGGACCCCGGAAACACAGAGTGCGGACCTGAACGGCAACAGGGGTAACTGGTAGGTGATTGGTTGGTGAGTATCACCATTGCCTTTATTTCTCTAAGTAAGGGCAATGGGTTAAACTAAGAAATTTAGTTAATTGCCCAATAGGTTTTTAAATTTGGTAACTTTTAAATTTGGTACCCTGAGTAGGCTTAAGCCTAAATAAATCTTTAAGTTTTATTTAAATTAAGCTCCCTATAAAATAAAATGACATCAGCACAAGGAAAGCAGCTGATTGGTGAGGAACTGGTCTTAAGTTTATTTCCCTTAAGTCAGTTAATAGTCTAATAAATAGAGGCATGGCAGGGCACCTCAGTCTCGTTTGATGCACATCCTGATCCACGTCAGATCTCCAGGAAACTTCTCAACTCCTGAATAATTGCATGTGCAGGAAGTGTTGTCAGCTGTCGGAGCTTGAGCTCCGGGTTTCAGAGCTTGAGTCGCAGCTGGTGTCACTGCAGTGCATCCATAAAAAGCTACGTGGATAGCACATTTCAGGATGTGGTTACCCCCAGCTTAAGGGTGTAAAGGCAGAGAGTGGGCAATTAGTGGGAAAAATATAGAGGAACAAATTTGCAAAGAAATTACAGAGAGGTATTAATACTATACTGTAGTTATAATCGGGACTTCTATTATCCTAATATAGGCTGAGAGTGTCATAGTGCAAAGGGCAGAGAGGGGAAAGAGTATCTGAAGTGTGTTCAGAAGAATTTTCTAGATCAGAAATGAGGCATTGCTGGATTTGGTTTTGGGGAATGAGGTGAGTCAAGTGGATCAAGTGTCAGTGGGGGAACATTTAGGGCACAGTGATCATGGTATCGTAAGGTTTAGGTTAATTATGAAAAAGGAAAAGGAGCAACTCAGAGTGAAAATAATTAATTAGGGGAGGGTCAATTTCAGTGGGGTGAGAATGGATCTGGCCCGGGTAAATTGGAATCAAAGATTGACAGGCAAAACTGTAATGGAACAATGGGCTGCCTTTAAAGAGGAGATGCTTTGGGTACAGTGATGCACAGTCCCTTGAGCGGGTAAGGTAGAAAAACAAAGCCAGAGTTCCCTGGGGACAAAAGAGATAGAGAATAAGATGAAGCCGAAAAAGGGTGCATATGACAGATATGGTTGATAATACAAATGAGAACCAGCTGAATATAGAAAGTTCGGAGGGGAAGTGAAAAAGAAAATAAGAGAGGCAAAGAAAGAGTATGAGAAGAGACTGGCAGCTAACATAAAATGGAATCCAAAAGTCTTCTATAGGCATATAAATAGTAAAAGAGTAGTAAAAGGTGGAGTGGGGACGATTAAGGAACTAAAAGGGGGTTTACACATGGAGCAACGGGCATGGCTGAAGTACTAAATGAGTACCTTGTGTCTGTCTTTATCAAGGAAGATGATGCTGTCAAAGTCATAGTGAAAGAGGAGGTAGTTGAGATACTGGATGGGCTAAAAATTGATAAAGAGGAGGTATTGGAAAGGCTGGCTGTACTTAAAGATAATAATTCACCTGGACTGGATCACATGTATCTGAGGAAACAGATGGAAGTAAGGATGGAAATTGTGGAGGCCCTGACCATAATCTTCCAATCCTCCTTAGATACAGGGGTGTTGCCAGAGGACTGGAGAATTATAAATGTTACACCCTCGTTCAAGAAAGCATATAAGGATGGGCATAGCAACTACAGACCAGTCAGTTTAACCTCGGTGGTGGGAAAGCATTTATAAATGATAATCCATGACAACATTAATAATCACTTGGACAAATGTGAATTAATTAAGGATTTGTTAAAGGCAAATTGTGTTTAACTAACTTGATGGAGCTTTTTGATGAGGTAAGAGAGATGGTTGATGAGGGTAATATGGTTGATGTGATGTACATGATTTCTAAAAGGCGTCTGATAAAGAGTTACATAACAGGCGTTCCAACAAAGTTAAAGTCCATGGAATTAAAAGGACAGTAGCAGCATGGATATGAAGTTAGCTTAGTGACAGGAAACAGAGAGTAGTGCTGAACAGTTATTTTTTGGACTGGAGGAAGATATACTGTGGGGTTCCCCAGAGGCTAGTATTAGGACCACTGATTTTCTTTATTAATTTTGACTTGGGAGTGCAGGGCACAATTTCAACATTTGCAGATGACACAAAACTTGGAAGTATTGTGAACTGTGAGGAGGATAATGATCGACTTCAAGAGGACATAGACAGTCTGATAGAATGGGCAGACATGTGGCAGATGAAATTTAATGCAGAGAAGTGTGAAGTGATTCATTTTGGTAGGAAAAACAAGGAGAGGCAATGTAAAATAAAGAGTGCAATTCAGGAACAGAGGGCTGGATTTTGCCATAGGCGGACAGGACTTCATCACCAACATAAAGGCAAATCCACATCAGCCTAGCCCAGGGATCCGACTCGCATTTTACGGCTCCCCAGGCTTTAACTGTCCTGAGGCGGGACATCCACCCACTTGGGGAGGAAGTCCCGCCTCAGTATGCTTCCGACCAATCATTGGGCCAGCAGCTCTCAGTCCCAGCAGCACCACCAGGGGTGGTGGCCACTGCTGGGACTGCAGCCCAGCCAACAACATGGAACCAGGAGTGAAGGTAAGTTGGGCATGCCTCACCTGGGGATCAGTCGTGCCCTGGTGAGGGTAGTCGTTTGGGGGGAGTGGGGTGTCTTGGGTCCCAGGGGGGTGCGGTTTGGGAGGCAGGGGCGGCCCTCAATCAGGCACCTTGTGCCTGACTCCCATGGCACCCCCCCCCCCCCCCCGGCGCGCGGAAAGGCCGGCAGCTATCATTGGGCAGCCTTTCACGTCCCCAGCACACCCGCTTTCCATGGGCAAAATACCTGTGGAGGCAAGTGAATGCCCTTAGTTGGCCGTTAAGTGGCCTGCTTGGTGTGCTGCTTGTTGTCTCTTCATCTTCAAAATGTATGTGGGCACATGGAGGTGATGCTGGTTGGTCGCCTTGTGCGTAGCTAGCAGAGAATCTCCTGAAGTGAGATAGATTTCTTCACAGTATCGCGCCTTTGGGTTGTCACCTGATTTGAAAGTGGTTCTTTGCACACCTTGGACACCTGGGATCTTTGTCTATTCTGGCCAATGACTAGTGCTGGTAATTCTACACCCGCATGCATGTCATATGCGTCTTTCATCTTCCCTTGTTTCTGATGTAACTGGTCTATGATCAAGGATGACTTGGTGAGAAGATAACTTGGAAGTGTGGTTCTCACCACTCAACCAAACAGGATCTCAGTAGGTGATGGCAATCCACAGTCTAATGGCGTTGTGCGAAGATGCAATAAATGCAACTTGGATATCTTGCCTGATTTCCGAACATTATTTGATCAGCAATTTGACTGTACTAACCATACGTTCAGCCATCCCATTCGAACGAAGATATCTGGGTGATGATGTGACATGGTTGATGGCCCATTATCACACTTGTCCTGGAAAGGTATTTGTGGGCCGTAGTCAGACACCACTTCTACCGGGGCACCAAAAAGACCTTCCAGGAGAGCAGCGGACCTGCGGGAAGAACACGGAGCGGGAAGCCAATAAATACCGCCCAAGGATCGCGGCTTATAACACTTACCTTCCAGGAGAGCAGCGGAGAGGTGTCCAGACGCGCCGGAGTTTGAAAATAAAGTGAACAGTGACATCACAGGAAAGCTGCAAGGTGATTGGTTGGTGAGTAACTGCTGTTAGGGAGTATCAGTAAATAGTCAAATTAGTACATTACTGTTAGGGTGCGTGTGTAAATAGCTGGGTTATAGCGTCTCAACAACTGGCAGACTAATAAAGAGTAAAAAATAAAGTATTAATAATAAGGAACAAGTGGGTAGCTGGTGAGTTTTTTTTGAGTAAAGTTTATTTTAACTAGTGAACTGTATTAATTTTAGTAGGATTTATCAGTACCAGTAAGGTTTTATTAATAATTCTAAGGTGTTATCGTATTGGTAAGGGTCTTTTTTAGCAGTAGCAAAGGGTCAACTAATAAATAAAGGAATAGCACGGGTGCTTCAACCTCGAAAGTGCACCTCTTGTGCTATGTGGGAGCTCCAGGATGCTTTCCATATCCTGGAGAACCATTTGTGCAGGAAGTGTTGTCAATTACTGCAGCTTGAGCTCCGGGTTTTGGAACTTGTGCGGCAGCTGGCGACACTGCGGTACATTCATGAGGATGAGAGCTACATGGATAGCACGTTTATAGATGTCGTCACCCCACAGCTTAAGAGTATTCAGGGAGAGAGGGAATGGGTGACCACCAGGCAGTCAAAAAGAATCAGGCCAGTAGGTGCAGGGGACCCCTGAGTGCATCTCACTCGCCAACAGGTATTCAGTTCTGAATACTGAGGAAAGTGATGCTTCACCTGGGGAGTGCAGCCAGAGCCAAGTCCATGGCACCACAGTTGGCTCAGCTGCACAGGGGGTGCAGGGAAGACTGGAAGAACCATAGCGATAGGTGATTCACTAGTCAGGGGAACAGACAGGCATTTCTGTGGTCGCAGATGTGAATCCTGGATGGTGTGTTGCCTCCCTGGTGCCAGGGTCAAGGATGTCACTGAAAGGCTGTAGAGCATTCTGATGGGGGAGGGTGAACAGCCAGCAGTCGTGGTCCACAACGGAACCAACGACATAGGTAGAAAGAGGGCTGTGGTCCTGCAGTCAGAATTTAGGGAGTTAGGTAAGAAATTAGCAAACAGGACCTCAAAAGTAGTCATCTCCGGATTACTCCCAGTGCCACGTGCAAGTGAGTATAGGAATAGAAGGATATGACAGATGAATGCGTGGCTGGAAAGATGGTGCAGGAGGAAGGGCTTTAGATTTCTGGGACATTGGGACTGGCTCTGGGGGAGATGGGATCTGTACATGCAGGACGGGACTGAGGGGAATCTGATTGAAATGTACAAAATTTTGAGGGGCCTGGATAGAATGGTGGTGAAGGGCCGATTCACCTTACCAGAGAGATTAGTGACTACGGGTCATAGATTGAAAGTGATTGGTAAAACAATTAGAGGGGAAATGAGGAAAAACATTTTCACCCAGAGGATAGTGGGGGTCTGGAACTCACTGCCTAAAAGGGTAGTTGAGGCAGAGACCCTCAACTCATTCAAAAGGAGTCTGGATATGCACCTGAAGTGCCGTTACCTGCAGGGCTACGGACCAAATGCTGGAAGGTGGGATTAGAATAGATGGATCGTTTTTCGGCCGGCACGGACACGATAGGCTAAGTGGCCTCTTTCTGTGCCTCAAACCTTCTATGACTCTATTGCACGAACAGTGTTGGTCACTGCTGCACTGGATGTGTCTCAAAGCTTCTGCACAACTTGGAGTGATAGTCAGTCACTAGCAGATAGTTTTCTCTGCCCACAGAGCACAGATCTGTTGCTATCCTGATCCATGGTGATGATTGTATGTCATGCGGTTGAACAGGCTCTTTTTGTTGACCAGCCTGGTGTTCTTTTTTTTCATTCATTCATGGGATGTGGGAGTCACTGGCTATGCCAGTATTTATTGCCCATCCCTAATTACCCTTGAGAAGGTGGTGGTGAGCTGCCTTCTTGAACCGCTGCAGTCCATTAGGGGTCGGTACACCCACAGTGCTGTTCGGAATGGAGTTCCAGGAATTTGACCCAGCGACAGTGAAGGAACGGCGATATAGTTTCAAGTCAGGATGGTGTGTGACTTGGATGGGAACTCGCAGGTGGTGATGTTCCCATGCATCTGCTAATCTTGTCCTTCGAGGTGGTAGAGGTCGCAGGTTTGGAAGGTGCTGTCAAAGGAGCCTTGGTGCGTTGCTGCAGTGCATCTTGTAGATGGTACACACTGCTGCCACTGTGCGTCGGTGGTGGAGGGAGTGAATGTTTGAGGATGGTGTGCCAATCAAGCAGGCAGCTTTGTTTTGGATCGTGTCAAGCTTCTTGAGTGTTGTTGGAGCTGCACCCATCCAGGCAAGTGGAGAGTATTCCATCACACTCCTGACTTGTGCCTTGTAGATGGTGGACAGGCTTTGGGGAGTCAGGAGGTGAGTTACTCGCCGCAGGATTCCTAGCCTCTGACCTGTTGTTGTAGCCACGGTATTTATATGGCTACTCTAGTTCAGTTTCTGGTCAATGGTAGCCTCTAGGATGTTGATAGTGGGGGATTCAGCGATGGTAATGCCATTGAATGTCAAGGGGAGATGGTTAGGTTCTCTATTGTTGGAGATGGTCATTGCCTGGCACTTGTGTGGTGCAAATGTTACTTGCCACTTATTAGCCCAAGCCTGGATATTGTCCAGGTCTTGCTGCATTTCTACACGGATTGCTTCAGTATTTGAGGAGTTGCGAATGGTGCTGAACATTGTGCAATCATCAGCAAACATCCCCACTTCTGACCTTATGATTGAAAGAAGTTCATTGATGAAGCAGCTGAAGATGGTTGGGCCAAGGACACTACCCTGAGGAACTCCTGCAGTGATGTCCTGGAGCTCAGATGATTGACCTCCAACAATGACAGCCATCTTCCTTCGCATGAGGTGTGACTACAACCAGCAGAGAGTTTTCCCCCTGATTCCCATTGACTCCAGTTTTGCTCGGGCTCCTTGATGCCATACTTGGTCAAATGCTGCCTTGATGTCAAGGGCAGTCACTCTCACCTCACCTCTTCAGTTCAGCTCTTTTGTCCATGTTGAACCAAGGCTGTTATGAGGTCAGGAGCTGAGTGGCCCTGGCAGAACCCAAACTGAGCATCACTGAGCAGATCATTGCTAAGCAAGTGCTGCTTGATGGCACTGTTGATGACACCTTCCATCACTTTACTGATGATTGAGAGTAGACTGATGGGGTGGTAATTGGCCGGCTTGGACTTGTCCTGTGTTTGTGTACAGGACATACCTGGGCAATTGTAGCTATACTAGAACAGCTTGGCTAGGGGTGCGGCTAGTTCTGGAGCATAGGTCTTCAGTACTATTGCCGGAATATTGTCAGGACCCATAGCCTTTGCAGTATCCAGTGCCTTCAGTCGTTCCTTGATATCACGCGGAGTGAATCAAATTGGCTGAAGTCTGGCATCTGTAATGCTGGGGACTTCAGGAGGGGGCCAAGATGGATCATCAACTCAGCATTTCTGGCTGGAGATTGTTGCAAATGCTTCAGCCTTATCTTTCGCACTGATGTGCTGGGCTCCCCCATCATTGAGGATGTTAGTTGTTTAATTGTCCACCACCATTCACGACTGGATGTGGCAGGACTGCAGAGCTTAGATCTGATCCACTGGTTGTGGGATCGCCTAGCTCTGTCTATTGCAAATAAAAACAAGAAATGCTGGAACCACTCAGCAGGTCTGGCAGCATCTGTGAAAAGAGAAGCAGAGTTAACGTTTCGAGTCAGTGACCCTTCTTCGGAACTGACAAATATTAGAAAAGTCACAGGTTATAAGCAAGTGAGGTGGGGGTGGGGCAAGAGATAACAAAGGACGTCTAGATTGGACCAGGCCACATAGCTGACCAAAAGGTCACGGAGCAAAGGCAAACAATATGTTAATGGTGTGTTGAAAGACAAAGCATTAGTACAGATTAGGTGTTAATACACTGAATATTGAACAGCAGCCAAAAAAAAACAGTGGGTAAGCAAACTGAACAAACTAAGATGAAATGAAATAAATGCAAAAAAAATATTGTAAAAAATGTAAAAAAGAATGTAAAAAAAAAGGGAAGAAAAAATATCTAAAAATGAAAGTAAAATGGGGGCTGTCATGCTCTGAAATTATTGAACTCAATGTTCAGTCCAGCAGGCTGTAGTGTGCCTAATCGGTAGATGAGATGCTGTTCCTCGAGCTTGCGTTGATGTTCACTGGAACACTGCAGCAATCCCAGGACAGAGCTGTGAGCATGAGAGCAGTGGGGAGTGTTGAAATGGCAAGCAACCGGAAGCTCAAGGTCCTGCTTACGGACTGAGCAGAGATATTCCGCAAAGTGGTCACCCAGTCTGCGCTTGGTCTCCCCAATGTAGAGGAGACCACACCGTGAGCAGCGAATACAGTATACTACATTGAAAGAAGTACAAGTAAATCGCTGCTTCACCTGAAAGGAGTGTTTGGGGCCTGGGATAGTGAGGAGAGAGGAGGTAAATGGGCAGGTATTACACCTCCTGCGATTGCAGGGGAAGGTGCCATGGGACGGGGACGACGTGGAGGGGGTAATGGAGGAGGGGACCAGGGTGTCGTGGAGGGAACGATCCCTTCAGAATGCTGACAGGGGAAGGAAGGGGGGCGGGGGGACCTGTGACTTTTCTAATAGTTTGTTCAGTTTGCTTACCCACTGTTTTTTTTCAGGTTTGCACTTGCTGCTGTTCAATATTCAGTGTATTAACACCTAATCTGTACTAATGCTTTGTCTTTCAACACACCATTAACATCTTGTTTGCCTTTGCTCTGTGACCTTTTGGTCAGCTATGTGGCCTCCTTTGTTATCTCTTGCCCCACCCCCACCTCACTTGCTTATAACCTGTGACTTTTCTAACTCTCTCCTCTGTCTATTGCATGCTGCTTATGCAGTTTGGCATGCAAATAGTCCTGGGTTGTAGCTTCACCAGGTTGACACCTCATTTTGAGGTTTGCCTGGTGCTGCTCCTGGCATGCCTTCCTGCACTCTTCATTGAACCAGGGTTGGTCTCCTGGCTTGATGGTAATGGTAGAGTGGGCAATATGCCGGGCCATGAGGTTACAGATTGTGGTTGAGTACAATTCTGCAGCTGCTGATGGCCCACAGCGCCTCATGGATGCCCAGTTTTGCATTGCTAGATCTGTTTGAAATCTATCCCATTTAGCACGGTGATATTGCCACACAACACGATGGACGGTATCCTCAATGTGAAGGCGGGACTTCATCTCCATAAGGACTGTGCGGTGGTCACTCCTACCAATACAGTCATGGACAGATGCATCTGCAGCAGGCAGATTGGTGAGGACAAGGTCAAGTATGTTTTTCCCTCGTGTTGGTTCCCCCACCGCCTGCCACAGACCCAGTCTAGCAGCTATGTCCTTTAGTATTCGGCCAGCTCGGTCAGTAGCGGTGCTACCGAGCCACTCTTGATGATGGACATTGAAGTCCCCCACCCAGAGTACATTTTGTGCCCTTGCCACCCCCAGTGCTTCCTCCAAGTGGTGTTCAACATGGAGGAGTAATGACTCATCATCTGAGGGAGGGCAGTAGGTGGTAATCAGTAGGAGGTTAACTTGCCCATGTTTGACCCGATGCCATGAGACTTCATGGGGTCCAGATGTTGGGGACTCCCAGGGCAACTCCCTCTCTACTGTAGACCACTGTGCCACCACCTCTGGTGGGTCTGTCCTGCCGGTGGGACAGGACATACCCAGGGATAGTGATTGCAGTGTCTGGGACATTGTCTGTACGGTATGATTCTGTGAGTATGACTATGTCAGGCTGTTGCTTGACTAGTCTGTGGGACAACTCTCCCAACTTTGGCACAAGCCCCCAGATGTTAGTCAGGAGGACTTTGCAGGGTCGACAGGGCTGGGTTTGCCATTGTCGTTTCCGGTGCCTAGGTCGATGCCGGGTGGTCCGTCCAGTTTCATTCCTTTTCATTGACTTCATAGCGGTTAGGTACAACTGAGTGGCTTGCTAGGCCATTTCAGAGGGCATGTAAGAGTTAACCACATTGCTGTGGGTCTGGAGTCACATGTAGGCCAGACCAGGGAAGGACAGCAGATTTCCTTCCCTAAAGGACATTCGTGACACACATCAGAAGATCTCACCATTGGGTTAATGTCCTTGCTGATGCGGAGCCAGAATACTGACTTCCAAGTGAGTCTTCTCGTTCTTTCTATTCCCATGTGTCCTTGGTAGGGCTGTCCAAGTATGTCAGACTGAAGTCTTGCTGGAATGAACACTTGGAGTCCTTTGACTAGTACTCCATTGGATATACCGATTTTGTCTCTGTATGGCCAATGCATTCTTCAATCTGTTGGGATCTCCTGAATGGTCTCAGGCCAATCCTCTACAATGATTTTCCATAGAGCTCGGAGTTTGGGGCCTTGAGAAGTCTCTTTCTGGAGTTCCTCTCTCTTGTTTTGACAGAAGCAGATGAGATCTACATGGTAGACATCCTCCAAGCTTGCACAGACTTCATCCACCTGCAAGTCAAATGGCATTTCTCGCACCTTCCCAGGATTGGGCAGTCTATTAAGACTGTCCAATAGGATCATCTCACTACCGGGTTTGTATCTGACATCACAGTTATCACCCAGAATCTTGATGAGTAACCACTGGAGTTGAGGCGGTGCACTCGTGAACGGTTTTCTCCAGATCATCCACAGCAGTTGGTGATCTGTCTCGACCATGAACTCTTTTCCAAAAAGTATGTGTGGAACCTGGTGATCCCGAAGACGAGCGAGAGTTTTTCATTCAATATTGGAGTAATTAGCTTGTACTGGAAACAGACGTCTGGAACCACATGCGACAGGCTTGCCATCTTGAAGAAGACTGAGACCTTTTACAATATAGAATAAAGGGTTAAGTTCTAAAGGGGCTGCAGGAGCAAAGGGGCCCAGGTGTATATGGGCATAAGACATTGAAGGTGGCAGGACAGGTTAAGAGAGCGGTTAATAAAGCATATAGTATCCTGGGCTTTATTAATAGGGGCATAGAGTACAAGAGCAAGGAATTAATGTTGAATTTACATAAGACACCAGTTCAGCTTTGGCTGGAGTATTGCGTCCAGTTCTGGGCGCTGCACTTTAGGAAAAACATGAGGGCATTGGAGACAGCACAAGAAAGATTCACGAGAATGGTTCCAGGGATGAGGAATTTCATTTATGAAGATAGATTGGAGAAGTTAGGACTGTTTTCCTTGGAGAAGAGAAGGTGATTTGATAGAGGTTTTCAAAATCATGAGGGGTCTGGACAGTGTAGATAGAGAGAAACTCTTCCCACTCTTGAAAGGATCGAGAACGAGAGGGCACAGATTTAAAGTATTTGGTAAGAGAAGCAAAAGTGACATGAGGAAAAACTTTTTCACACAGCATGTGGTTAAGGTCTGGAATGCAGTGCCTGTGAACATGGTGGAGGCAGGTTCAACTGAAGCATTCAAAAGAGAATTAGACTGTTATATGAAAAGGAAGAATGTGCAGGGTTACGGGGAGAAGGTGGGGGAATGGAGCTGAGGGAATTGCTCTTTCAGACAGGCAGTGTGGACACAATGGGCCGAATGACCTCCTTCTGCACTGTACCGATTCTGCGATTCTGTGATTTTGCGATGTGTCCACTTCTAATGTTGTTGTTTTCCGAGGGTCATAGAATTTCCCCTTTCCTATCCTGAGTGGTGTGAAACAGGGCTGTGTTCTCGCACCTACACCGTTTGGGATATTCTTCTCCCTGCTGCTGTCACATGCGTTCAAGTCTTCAGAAGAAGGAATCTTCCTCCACACAAGATCAGGGGGCAGGCTGTTCAACCTTGCCCGTCGAAGAGCGAAGACCAAAGTATGGAAGGTCCTCATCAGGGAACTCCTCTTTGCTGACGATGCTGCATCAACAACCCACACAGAAGAGTGTCTGCAGAGACTCATCGACAGGATTGCAGCTGCCTGCAACGAATTTGGCCTAACCATCAGCGTCAAGAAAACGAACATCATGGGACAGGACGTCAGAAATGCTCCATCCAACAATATTGGCGACTACGCTCTGGAAGTGGTTCAAGAGTTCACCTACCTAGACTCAACTATCACCAGTAACCTGTCTCTCGATGCAGAAATCAACAAGCGCATGGGAAAGGCGTCCACTGCTATGTCCAGACTGGCCAAGAGAGTGTGGGAAAATGGCGCACTGACACGGAACACAAAAGTCCGAGTGTATCAAGCCTGTGTCCTCAGTATCTTGCTCTACGGCAGCGAGGCCTGGACAATGTATGTCAGCCAAGAGCGATGTCTCAATTCATTCCATCTTCGCTGCTTCTGGAGAATCCTTGGCATCAGGTGGCAGGACTGTATCGCCAACACAGAAGTCCTCGAGGCGGCCAACATCCCCAGCATATACACCCTACTGAGCCAGCGGTGCTTGAGATGTCTTGGCCAGGTGAGCCGCATGGAAGATGGCAGGATCCCCAAGGACACATTGTACAGCGAGCTCGCCACTGGTATCAGACCCACCGGCCGTCCATGTCTCCGCTTTAAAGACGTCTGCAAACGTGACATGAAGTTCTGTAACATTGATCACAAGTCATGGGAGTCAGTTGCCAGTGATCACCAGTAATGGCGAACAGTCATAAAGGCGGGGCTAAAGCGTGGCGAGTCGAAGAGACTTAGCAGTTGGCAGGAAAAATAACAGAAGCGCAAGGGGAGAGCCAACTGTGTAACAGCCCCAAGAACCAATTTTATCTGTAGCACCTGTGGAAGAGCCTGTCACTCTAGAATTGGCCTTTATAGCCACTCCAGGCGTTGCTTCACAAACCACTGACCACCTCCAGGCGCTTACCCATTGTCTCTCGAGACAAGGAGGCCATAGAAGAAGAAGAATTAAAAATATGACTTAGCTGACAGTGCTTGTTTCAACACACTGAACACATGTTGGTGATTGTCCTGCCATAAGAATGGCGTGTCTTCCTTCAGCAATTCTCATAGTGGAGATGCCTTCTCCGAGATGCTCGGTATGTATGCAGCAAGGCAGTTAAATAGACCTAGGCACCTTTGGAGGTTGTCCTTGTCCTGTGGTGTCGGCATTGACTGGATGCCTTTGATCTTCCCAGGATCCTGATCTTGAATTAATGGCACAGAAAAAATTTATGTGATCAGCCTTAATGGAACACTTTTTGCTGTTGAAAACCAAACCTTCGCATCTGGTGGGCTCCATTAATAAGTGTAGGTTTCTGTCATGCTCTTTTTCCGTGTGTCCTCCTATGGCGATGTTGTCAACTTTCAAGGAGGCTAATCCCATTAATACTTCCTCTCTCCCTTTGTTTATCACATCAAATACTTCACACTCCTCCTCCTTAACTACAATATCTGCATCATCCCCCTCTTTTGTGAAAACAGACGCAAAGTATTCATTAAGAACCATACCAACATCTTCCGTCCCTCCACATAGGTTACCTTTTTGGTCTTTTATGTGTCCTACTCTCTCCTTAGTTATCCTCTTACTCTTAATGTATTAATAAAACATCTTTGGGTTCACCTTGATTTTGCTTGCCAATATTTTTTCATGCCCTCTCTTTGCTTTCCTAATTTCTGGGACTCATTCCGCCCTCCGGTCCATCTGCTGTTGAAATATATCCTGGCTGAACAACAGCCCGAATGGTAAATGGAGGAATCAGTACCTGCCGAAAGGAGTTCTGAATGTTGTTCGCTCTTGCGACCCTCTTGACAAGTGTACAGGCCAATATATGTTCTGTCTAATTTGGAAAAGTGTTTTGCTCCAGTGAACTTTGGGAGTCACTCTTTTAGCATTGTTATCTTATGAGGACATCTCTTTAAGGCTTTGTTTAGCCTCCTTGGGTCTAAACATAGTCGAATTGAACCGTCCTTCTTGATTGCAGTAGTGATGGAACTGCACCAGTTCGTGTGATGTTGCACCCATCGAATGATGCCTTGTTTCTCCATTTCATCCAGTTCCATCTTTAACCTTTCTCGAATGTGCACGCTGCATCTTTGCGGCAGGCCGATTGATGGCATTGCACCTTCTTTAAAGTGTAGGATTGCGGCCCCGTGGAAATTCCCAACCGTGTCAAACCGGTCCGGTTACAACCTCTGGAGGTCTTTGTACCGATCCACTGGGTGTGCACCTGTTTTGACTGCTGTGGTTTTCAGACTAAGTCAGCTCATGGGCGGTGACCATGTTAAGTTTGTTGCAAACTGGCAACCCTGCTATTGCTAATCCTCACACATCCACTATGTAGAATATCTGGGTAGACCATGTTGACTCTTTGTATCTACATTCCAGGTCTAGAGAACCTAGGCACTTTTTTATGGAGCCATTATATGCCGTAAGTTTCATGCTTGTGGGTTGGACCACAGACTTCCATGCCTCGTGGTACATGTCCTTGAGAATGCAGAAAGGTAGAGTGTTGGCACTGCAGCAGTGTCAATCTTCACTCTCAGTCGATGCCATCCAGATTTGTTGCAATAGACGATCTGGAGTGTTGCAAAAGCTTCTGTTTTGTTAATAGAATGGACCAGTTCCGCTCAGATGATTGTGAAATAGCTATTCACCTGTAGTGTCTTTATCTCAAACCCCTTCATCTATTTGGGTCAGACGTTCTCCCATTTCCTGGATGGGTCCATGGTTTTGGCGATGCATGGATGTGTCTCACCTCCCTTCGCCTCTGGGTGGCAGAGTTCTGCGGTTTGATCACTGCCCACTCTGGGTTCTTCTTGTGTTCCTACTGTTGGACATTCTGCCACGGGGCCCAGTGCCCTCTAAGCCTGCATGCCTTGCGTTTGCATATAGAACATAGAACAGTACAGCACAGTACAGGCCCTTCGGCCCACGATGTTGTGCCGAACCTTTAACCTACTCTAAGATCGAACTAACTACCTACCCTTCATTCTACTGTCATCCATGTACCTATCCAAGAGTCGCTTAAATGCCCCTAATGTATCTGCTTCTACTACCACCGCTGGCAGTGCATTCCACGCACCCACCACTCTCTGTGTAAAGAACCTACCTCTGACATCTCCCTGAAACCTTCCTCCAATCGCCTTAAAATTATGCCCCCTGGTGATAGCCCTTTCCACCCTGGGAAAAAGTCTCTGACTATCCACTCTATCTATGCCTCTCATCATCTTGTACCCCTCTATCAAGTCACCTCTCATCCTTCTTTGCTCCAATGAGAAAAGCCCTAGCTCCCTCAATCTTTCTTCATAGGACATGCCCTCCAATCCAGGCAGCATCCTGGTAAATCTCCTCTGCACCCTCTCTAAAGCTTCCACATCCTTCCTATAATGAGGTGACTAGAACTGAACATGATATTCCAAGTGTGGTCAAACCAGGGCCTTATAGAGCTGCAGCATAACCTCGCGGCTCTTAAACTCAATCCCCCTGTTAATGAAAGCCAACACACCATACGCCTTCTTAACAACCCTATCAACTTGGGTGGCAACTTTGAGCGATCTATGGACATGGACCCCAAGATCCCTCTGTTCCTCCACACTACCAAGAATCCTGTCTTTAAGCCTGTATTCCGCATTCAAATTCGACCTTCCAAAATGAATCACTTCACACTTTTCCAAGTTGAACTCCATCTGCCACTTCTCAGCCCAGCTCTGCATCCTGTCAATGTCCCGTTGCAACCTACAACAGCCTTCCACACTTTCCACAACTCCAGCAACCTTCGTGTCATCGGCAAACTTGCTAACCCAGCCTTCCACTTCCTCATCCAAGTCATTTATAAAAATCACAAAGAGCAGAGGTCCCAGAACAGATCCTTGTGGAACACCACTGGTCACCGAGCTCCATGCGGAATACTTTCCATCTACTACCACCCTCTGCCTTCCAAGGGCCAGCCAATTTTGTATCCAGACAGCCAACTTTCCCTGAATCCCATGCCTCCTTACTTTCTGAATGAGCCTACCATGGGGAACCTTATCAAACGCCTTGCTAAAATCCATATACACCACATCCACTGCTCTTCCTTCATCAATGTGTTTTGTCACATCTTCAAAGAATTCAATAAGGCTTGTGAGGCATGACCTGCCCCTCACAAAGCCATGCTGACTGTCTCTAATCAAACCATGCTTTTCCAAATAATCATAAATCCTGTCTCTCAGAATCCTCTCCAATAATTTGCCCACTACTGACGTAAGACTGACTGGTCTATAATTCCCAGGGTTATCCCTATTCCCTTTCTTGAACAAGGGAACAACATTTGCCACCCTCCAATCATCCGGCACTACTCCAGTGGACAGTGAAGACGCAAAGATCATCGCCAAAGGCGCAGCAATCTCTTCCCTCGCTTCCCTTAATATCCTTGGGTATATCCCTTCTGGCCCCGGGGACTTATCTGTCCTCATATCATTCAAAATTTCCAGCACATCCTCCCTCTTAACCTCAACCTGTTCGAGCATATCAGCCCGTTCCACGCTGTCCTCACAAACGACCAGGTCCCTCTCACTAGTGAATACTGAAGCAAAGTATTCATTTCGGACCTCCCCTACCTCCTCCGACTCCAGGCACAAGTTCCCTCCACTATCCCTGATTGGCCCTACCCTCACTCTGGCCATCCTCTTGTTCCTCACATAAATGTAGAATGCCTTGGGATTTTCCTTAATCCTACCCGCCACCTACCCGCTGGGCATCTACATGGTTGGTGGGAGAGCCCGCAGTTACTGCATACCTTGTTCTGCCTGGATGCCTTGGATATCGTACCGACAGACATTTTGGACACCAAAGCTTGCAAACATTGTCTGCCTGTGATAATTGCCTCATATCCGTGTCAGTTCTGCAGCAGACTCTCCACACCATGTCCCTTCAGCTTTTACAGGAGGTCTTTTTGGAGCATCTCAATAGGAGTGGAAGTGATAATAAACTCCATAATTCGCTCCAAGAGTTCAGTATCAGAGAAGTCACATTATTTTGTTTTCTTTCTGCACCGGTTAACAAAGTCGTCCAGGCTCTCCTTGGCTTTCTGTCTGCACTGCATGAGTTCCAGACAGTGTACTCTGAAATTAATTTTAATCCTGAGCTGACTTTCTCACATTGCCTGTAACTTTTTCTGGTCAGCATCAGATAAACCAGAGGTATTCACATACCTTCAGGGAGCGGAGAAGAGCCTGGCCGCGTGGGAGCATATAATATCGGGAGCAGATCAATAGAGAGTGAGGCCCCGGGCCTTCACTTCACTTACCCTCAGGGTGCTGAGAGGTGCCGGACCTGCGAGCGAGCAGCTGACAGCTTCAGGAGTTGGTGCATACTGACTGAGTTTGAAAAAAAATCAAACAGTACATCACAGGAAAGCCGTAAGGTGATTGGTTGGTAAGTAACTGCTATTTGGGAGTGTCCGTAAATAGCTAGGTTAGTGCACTACTGTTATGGTTCAGGTGTTAATAGTTGTAAATTAGAAAAACGTAAAAAAATTAAGTAGCTACCTTATAATTAAGAGTCACAAGCTGAAGCGAAGGAAGAAGTGAGTCTACTGTTTTATTTTATTTTTAAGTGGCAAGGTTTATTGTATTAATAATGTTTAAATTAGTACAGTAAGTGTTGGTGAGGAGAGGCATTAATTAAAAAAATTAATTAGGAAAGTAATTAATTAATAAGTTAATTAAAACACAATAAGAATGACAGGGGATGTGATGTATTGCAGCTGCAGTATGTAGGAGCTCATGGACACCAATGTGATCCATGGAAACCACGTCTGGAGTAAGTGTCTATAGCTAGAGGTGCTTTGGATCAGAGTAGATGAGCTGGAGGCCGAGTTACAGACATTGCGATGCATCAGGGAGGGAGAAAGTTCCCTGGACACTTTGTTCCAGATAAGAACATAAGAACTAGGAGCAGGAGTAGGCAATTCAGCCATTCGAGCCTGCTCCGCCATTCAATACGATAGTGGCTGACCTCATCTCAGCTTCAACCCCACTTTCCTGCCCATTCTCCATAACCCTTCAACCCACTACTAATTAAAAATCTGTCTATATCCTCCTCAAATTTACTCAATGTCCCGGCATCCACCGCACTCTGGGGTAGTGAATTCCACAGACTCATGGCCCTTTGAGAGAAGTAATTTCTCCTCATCTCTGTTTTAAATCTGCTACCCCTTATCCTAAAACTATGACCTCTTATTCTAGATTGCCCCACAAGAGGAAACATCCTCGCTACGTCTACTTTGTCAATCCCCTTAGTCATCTTATATACCTCAATTAGATCTCCTCTCATTCTTCTAAACTCTAAAGAGTAAAGGTCTAAACTGCTCAATCTCTCTTCATAAGACAAACCCCTCCTCTCTGGAATCAATCTAGTGAACCTCCTCTGAACTGCCTCCAATGCAACTACATCCTTCCTCAAGTAAGGGGACCAAAACTGTACGCAATATTCCAGGTGCGGTCTCACTAATGCCTCGTACAGTTGCAGCAACACTCCCCTACTTTTATACTCTATTCCTTTCACAATAAATGCCAAAATTCTATTTGCCTTCCTTATTACCTGCTGCATAATGACAGTCACACGCCATAGGATTTGGTCAGGGACAGGGGGCTGTGACTGCAAGTGACACAGGAATGGGGATCGAGAAGGCAGAAGTGGAGGAGCCTCAGTCCTTCCAATTGTCCAAAATATTTGAGGTTCTTTCAGCTTGTATGGATGAGAGCGAGGGCTGCAGGGTGGACAAGCAAACTGACCATGGCACCGTGGTACAGGAAGCCATTCAAGCGGGACGAGCAAATAGGAATGTGGTGCTAATAGAGATGGTATAGTCAGGGGGATAGATAGAGTTCTCTGTAGCCAACAGCAAGAGTCCAGAATGTTATAGAACTTCCAAGCCTGATTGTGAAGAAGACACTGAGACCAGGAAGCTTAGGTAGAGACTGTTTATTGCTTGCCACAGAATTTACTTCTCCACTCCTAACAACCCACAACCAATGCTGGCTGGCTCTTCTTTATATATACACATTTTGAATACAATTAACTAATTAAGACCCAACACCTGATCGCCCTATTATCTGAAACTACCAGGTGTTTATCATCCATTAACAGAACTTCAGACCCTAACACAGAAGGCTGTGTTGCCTGCCTGGTGCCAGGGTTCAGGACATCTGCTCGGGGCTGGAGAGGAACTTGGAGTGGGAGGGAGAGGACCAAGTTGTCCTGGTCCATGTTGGTACCAATGACATAGATAGGACTAGGAAAGAGGTTCTGCTTAGGGAGTATGAACAGCTAGGGGCTAAATTAAAAAGCAGAACCTCAAAGGTAATAATCTCTGGATTACTACCTGAGCCATGAGCGAACTGGCAGAGGGTAAATAGGATTAGATAGTTGAATGCATGGCTGAAAGACTCATGTGGGTTTCGATTCATGGGGTACTAAGACCAGTACTGGGGAAAGTGGGAGCTGTACCATTGGGACAGTCTTCACCTGAACTGTGCTGGGACCAGTGTTCTGGCGAGTCATATATCTAGGGTGGTAGAAAGGACTTTAAACTAAATAGTTAGGGTTGCGGGGGGGAGGGATCACGTGAGAAAAGATGTGGTAAATTAAAGGGAAAGGACAATAGAGTAGGGTAGCAATAGAGTAGGGTAACAATATGAATAATGATAATCAGAGCATGGCAGGGAGGGACAGAGCATCCAAACTTAAGAGTGAGCCAGCAGATAAGGCTAAAAATTAGTAAAAAGACTGAACTAAAGGCTCTGTATCTGAATACACACGGAATTTGTAACAAAACCGATGAATTGTCAGCACAAGTAGAAATAAATATGTGTGACCTGCTAGCCATTACAGAGATGTGGCTGCAAGGCTGGGACCGTTTCACTGGGTCTCAGTTTGTACTGCACAAGACCATTTCTCTGTTTATAATACAGTAGGCACTATCTTTACTCTGTATCTAATCCCATGCTGCCCCTGCTCTGGGAATGTTTGATGGGACAGTGCAGAGGAAAATTGGAAGGATAGAAAGCTGAGAAAAGGTGGTGGGGTAGCTTGTTAATTAAGGATGACAGTACAATAGTCAGAGATGACCTTAGTTCTAAAGATCAAGATGTAGAATCAGTTTTGGTATAGATAAGAAATAGCAAAGTTAAGAAGTCACTTGTGGGAGTAATTTATAGCCCCTCTAACTGTAGCTACACTGTAGGACAGAGTATACAGAAAGAAAATATGGGGGCTTGTAAGAAAGGTCCAGTAATAATCATGTGTGATTTTAATCTACAGATAGATTGGATGAATCATATTGGCAAAGGTAACCTGGAAGATGAGTTCATACAGTGTATCCGTGACAATTTCTTAGAGCAGCACATTCTAGAGCCAACCAGAGAGCAGGCTATTCTAGACCTGGCTATGTACAATGGAATCGGATTAATTAATGACCTCATAGTAAAGGAGCCTCTAGGCAGCAGTGATCATAACATGATTGAATTTCGCATTCAGTTTGAGGGTGAGCAATCAGGGTCTAAGACTAGTTTTTAAAAATTTAAATGAAGGCAATTACAGGGGTATGAAGGCACAGCTGGCTAAAGTGAACTGGGAAATTAGGCTAAAGGGTAGGAGAGTAGAGTTGCAGTGGCAGATATTTCATAACACTCAGCAAAGATACATTCCATTGAGAAAGAAAGACTCTATGAGAAGGATGCACCATGGCTAACTATGGAAGTTAAGGATAGTATCAAATTGGAAGAAAAAGTGTACAACTCTGCAAAGGTTACTGGTAGGTCAGAAGTTTGGACAGAATTTAAAAGCTAGCAAAGATTGACAAAAAAAAAATGAGGGAAAAATTAAAGTATGACAGAAAACTAGCGAGAAATATCAAAACAAATGGTAAAAGTTTCTACAAGTATTTAGAAAGGAAAAGAGTAACTAAAGTTGGTCGTCTAGAGAGTGAGTCTGGGAATTAATAATGGGAAATAAGAAAATGGTGGAAGCATTGAACAGATATTTTGTGTCTGTCTTCACTGTTGAAGACACAAGTAACATCCCAGAAATACTTGTAAATCAAGAAGTAAAAGGGAGTGAGGAACTTAAAACAATTACAATCACCAGGGAAATGGTACTGAGAAAACTATTAGAACTAAAGGATGACAAGTCCCCAGGACCCGATGGGCTATAACCTAGGGTCTTCAAAGAAGTTGCTGCTGAGATAGTAGATACATTGTTTGTAATCATCCAAAATTTTGGAAAGGTCATATCAGCTTGGAAAATAGTGAATGTAATTATTAAATGTAATTCAAGAAAGGAGGGAGACAAAGCAGGAGACTACAGGCAGGTTAGCCTAACATCTGTCATTGGGAAAATGCTAGAATCTATTATTAAGAAGGTTATAGCAGGGCACATAGAAACTCTGAATGTGATCAGGCAGAGTCAACATGATTTTGTGAAAGGGAAATCATGTTTGACTAATTTATTAGAGTTCTTTGAGGAAGTAACAAGCAAGATGGATAAAGGACAACCTGTAGATGTGGTGTACTTGGATTTCCAAAAGGCATTTGATAAGATGCCACGTCAAAGGTTACTACACAAAACAAGAGCTCATGGTGTAGTGGGCAACAAATGAGCACGGGTAGAGGATTGGTTAGCTAACAGGAAGCAGAGAGTAGTGATAAATGGGGCATTTTCGGGTTGGAAAGCTGTAACTAGTGGAATACCACAGGGATCATGCTGGGGGGTCAACTATTTGCAATCTATATCAATGACTTGGTTGAAGGGACCAAAGGTATGGTTGCTAAATTTGCTGATGACACAAAGATAGATAGGAGAATAAGTTGTGAAGAGGACACAAAGAGTCTACAAAGGGATATAGATATGTTAAGTGAGTGGGCAAGTGAGATGGAGTATAATGTGGGAAAATATGAACTTGTCCATTTTGGCAGGAAGAACAGAAAATAGAGAGAGATTACAAAACTCTATGGTACATGATTTGCAAAAAGTTAGTATGCAGGTATCACAAGTGATTAGGAAGGCAAATGGAATGTTGTCGTTTATTGCAAGGGGAATGGAATATAAAAGTAGGGAAGTTTTGCTACAGTTGTACAGGGCATTGGTGAGACCACATCCAGAGTGCTGCGTACAATTTTGGTCTCCTTACTTAAGAAAGGACATAATTGCATTAGAAGCAGTTCAGAGAAGGTTCACTTGACTAATTCCTGGGATGAAGGCGTTATCTTATGAGGAAAGGTTGAACAGGTTGGCCTGTAACCATTGGAGGTTACTTATTGAAACTTATATCCTGAGGCGTCTTGACAGGGTGGATGCTGAAAGGATGTTTCCCCTTCTGGAACTGACTAGAACTAGGGGACACAGTTTAAAAATAAGGGGTCTCCCATTTAAGATGGAGATGAGAATTTTTTTTTCTCTTAGAGGGTCGTTAATCTGTGGAATTCTCTTCCCCAGAGAGCAGTGGAGGCAGGGTCATTGAATAGTTTTAAGGCTGAGTGAGAAAGATTCTTGTTTGACAAGGGAGTCAAAGGTTATAGCAGGTTGACAGGAAAGTAGAGTTGAGGCCACAATCAGATCAGCCGTGATCTTATCAAATGACAGAGCAGGCTCAAAGAGCTGAATGGCCTACTCCTGCTCTTAATTCATATGCTCATACATACGTTCGTATTGATCCTGTGCTGACCTTTGTTTCCTATGGCGATCCTAATTTTTATTGCCTGTTTCTCTATATTCACAAACTCGTGGTCTAGGAAACATTGTTCAATCCTCTGTTTAAACAGTTTGAACACACCTGGTACATCAGGTGCTTTCCAATCACTCTCTGGAAATCTGGCTGCCATTGCCTAAGTCTTCTACTCATTTCAACCCTAAAGAGCAAACCTTACTTTAAAAGTTGCAGCAAGCTGCGATGTCTTCAGAGCTGAGCAGGTGCCATGGCCTGAGTTGTGTTGCTGCAGCTCAGGCTTGTGAGCTTGTAGGTGGGATGGGTCCTGGTGTCGGGGTCAGCTAATGGTGGGAAGGGCCAAACACGACGCTGCATTGATCTGTGCGGATGAAACTACTGATAAATACAGGAAGCAAGTAAACGTTTTAATTTCTAAAAAAAAAGAAAACAAAATTTCTTTCAAAGTTTGCAATAAGAGCAACAATTTGGAATCAGGAGAATGTTGCAAGGTAGAAGGTAATGTTTCTGTAAATGATGGAAACGTTACTGACTTAAATGGCAATTTCACCCCAGCCTTTATGTGAAAGATCAATGCCAGGGGCATGTGAACCTCAGCTGCAGTGAATGAAACGTAATTAGAACACAGCATGGGGATGAAGGTTATTGGGGGTAGGCAAGAATGTGGAGTTGAGGTTACAATCAGATTTTGTTGAATGGCGGAGTAAGCTCGAGGGGCCAAGTGGCCTACTCCCGCTCCTAATTCGTATGTTCGGTATGAGTGAAAGAATGCATTGAAGAAAGACATCAAAAGCTGAAAAACCTTTGGGCATCAAATTCCAATCATATTCTTTCCCTTGATACTTAAAAGTGGTTTTGTCTTTCCTGCTAATGGTGACACTTTGCTCTTTTTCCCTAATTTTCTCTCCCCATTCCATGCACCAACAACACCCGAGTGGGTGGGCAAATTACTTGCAGCCCAAATCCCAGGCAATATTGCTCTGAGCCAATTATTAGGAGATGTACGTTTATTCTGATTTCCCACTATCACTAGGGCAGGCGATGGTGTAGTGGTAATGTCATTAGCCTAGTAATCCAGAGCCCAGCCTAATGCTCTGGGGACATGGGTTTGAATCCCACCACAGCAGATGGTGAAATTTAAATTTAATTAATAAATCTGGAACCATTGTCGATTTTTGTAAAAACCCATCTGGTTCACTAATGTCCCTGAAGGAAGGAAGTCTGCTGGTCTGACCTACATGTAACTCCAGACCCACTGCAATGTGGTTGACTCTTAACTGCCCTCTGAAATGGCCTAGCAAACCACTCATTTCAAGGGCAATTAGGAATGGGCAATAAATGCTGCCCACAAAACAAATTTAAAAAGCTCCCATAGAGGCACCTTGCCTCTGCTCAGTGGTTTCCCCACAGCAGCATGACTGAGGCTAGAGGGTTAATTTCCAATACCCCTCCTTCCCTCTGCCCCAACCGGTGCACATAACCCGCCTAGCAAGAATGGTGCGGGAAGAAGTTAAGATAGCAGTGGAGGGGGGTGGTGGGAGTTTGAACTGTGTTACGACTGTGCCAACTGTCCACTATTATAACTTGCCTGAATTCAAGCATGAAAAGTCTGCCCATCCTGGAGGTCCAGGGAGCCTAATTTCCCTGCCAAAGTCACATCCCAATAACATCATCTTAATTGCATGCTGTTTTAATCATCTAAGGCCTACATAGTCTTCAACCCACCAGCCAAAGCCGATGGTAACAAGGATCCTGGCCACAGGAGGCCCAGGTAAGCAATCTTTAAAACATAAAGACTCCTTGTGTGCCAGCAAAGAAGTTCTCCTCTTGGCCCCGGAAGGATACCTTAATCCTGCTCTCCTCCAGACCCCCCTCCTCCCTTGATCGCAGTCTTGGCCATCCCCTGCCCTCCCAAAATCCTTCCTTACCTTAATGAATGATCAGGTTGTTTGATTGCTCTCAGCTACCACTTCTCATTTTACCTGTTATGACACAACTAGAAGTCACCTCTTCATTCAACAACTGATAGAAATTTAGCCATTTACAAAATGAAACTGCAGGTTAATTGTGGAGTCCATCTGAATTGCTGCTGCTGGCAATGTGACTCATGATGCTATCTTAAAACCTTAGTTGTGATGCTACCATAATAATTTTCACTCATCGATCTAGATCTTGGTATTTAGATTTCACGTGATAGAAAATGTCCTGTTAGGGGTAATTTCACCATCTACTGCACCACTCGCCGTAAATGGCTTCCTCCATATTTTTCTGGATTTCTAATTCAAATATGTAAATATGCCGCAGTGAGCATAGCGGTGAATCGGAAGCCAATGACTAACATTCATCAGCTTTTAGTGACCCGAGACACACATTGGTCTGAGTTCCTTCTCCAGTGCTAGTGATGGTATTGGGGTGACTTTGACATATCACTTGCTGATGAGACACAAGATAGTTTAACTGCAGTTTAGAAGCCTTCCAAGGTCTTAGCAAAAACCCATGGAGTACGCCATCACATAACATATATAGAGGTATTTAAGGAGAAACTAGATAAACACGAGAGGGAAAAGAATTGGATATGCTGATAGAGTGAGATGAAGCTTGTAAAGACAATAAACACCAACATGGACCAGTTGGACTGAATGGCTTGTTTCTGTACTATACCTTCAATACAATTCATTGTGTTTGGAACATAATGGATTTTTTTTATTGTTTAGAGATTTTTGTAGGAACATACACATTTTATTTTGGGGGTTATCACTGGCACTTCGGTAGCTTTTTCTTAGCACATTTTCTTGTTTGTATGCTGAGGAATGTTCAGTCGTGATATAGATACTGCATTCACGTCACTGATCACATCATCTCCATAATTTTTTAATATAATTAGCTTCAGAAAAAAAACTGAAGATGCATTTTCCCCTGCATATTCTGCTTTATTGTCCCACCCCCTCTTGAAGGCATTGGGCTCCTCTGCATATGGTTCCACTCTCCAGTCACTCAAGTGGCCATTCTTGATATAGTCCCTCTTACGACATCCCAAAGTGCTTTACAACCAACAAAGTACTTTTTTGCGGTGTAGTCACTGTTGGAATAAGCGTGGCAGCCAATTTGCATATAGGAAGATCACACAAGCAGCAATGAGTTAAATGACCAGTTGGTTGAGGGATAAATACTGACCAGGACACTGAGGAGAACTCAAATCGTGCTCTGGAATCTTTTATGTCCACCCAAGAGCAAATGGAGTCTCTGTTTAACGCCCATCCGAATGACAGCATCTCCAACAGTGCAGCACTCCCTCGGTACTGCACTGAAGTATCAGCCTTAGTGCTCTAGTCTCTGGAGAGGGACTTAAACCCATAACCTCCTGAACCAGAGGCAAGTGTGCTCCCACTGATCCAAGACTGATACTTGGTTAAAAGTAAACTAGGTTTCTAACTTCTATTGCAATATCTGAACGACTGTGCCAGCTGAGAATAGCAAACTCAATGCAGATTTGGAATTGGAATCACGACCTTCTGGTGACATGGCTTAATGTCACATAGGGCAGTGCCTTCAGACAACGTTGTTTAAACTTTGCATTCACTGCAGCCAAACATTTCCCCCTTTGTGCCTAACTGCCCCATTCAGCTATCAGGTCAAAATAGGCAACTTATATGTCTAGAACCCAAAGGGTTTTATTTATATCCTAATTTTGAAAAAAAACCCTGTGAATCTAGAAAAAGGCTGATTAATATTTCCGTTCTTAAAATGTGTAGGTTGTGGGGTGGGGGGGGGGGGGGCGGTGTGGGGGCGTTTGGGGAGAGCAGATTTTTGGCCTTGCATTTGCCATCTTTTTTTTTAATAGTTAGAACACGAAAAACAGTTTCAAAAGAAGAAAGAGTAGATTTTATTTGTTTCATTCTGATAGTATTTAGTTGCAGAGGAAGTATGAGGAGTTAAGACCAAAACATCTGCCAGACGGGACACTGGCCAAACCTTTCATGTCTGCCAGTGAGGCAAAACAAAAGCAGCCCTAATCTGGGCACTTTCTTTTTAGTCTTTCTCAGAACATCCTGTGAAGTTGCTTGACAGAATGGGACTTTCTTTCAATGAAGGTTTTCAGGCTCATTTTACCACTCAACAGCTGTATGTGTTTGGATGGAAACAGTTTACAGGCTGTTTGTCCACAGCTCTTGTCAGTTGCTACAGGGTGTGGTGGACGTACCTGTTGAAATTCAGCCATTAGATCTTATAAACCACAACAGTCCTGTCAAAACTTGACCAAAAAGAAAAAAAGTGCCATATTACAAGATTTCAAGCAATAGAGTTTGACTGCAATCTTTACATTGGTATTAAAAAAATCAGGTCTGCACAGCACAATCATGAAAGTCACTACGAAATCATTCTCAGACACCGTCCCAAATGTAACCCTCCTTGATGCCATATTTGTTCAAAGCTAAATTTATGTTACTCAATTAGTTCAAAAATCCAGAGAGAACATTTGTGCTTTCAGAAGTCAGCCATCTGAAGTTGAAGATCCAAATGCCGATCTCTCCTTGATTCTGTTATGTTATGTCTCATGTTTTTAAATACTTTTTTCTTCTTTCCATGTTAAGACATTCTCAAAGTTTGAGTCATTTTTCACCCTCCTGTCGGACTGCTGAAGATTAAGCATCCGAGTGTACCAGAGATCAAACCCCATGAGAAAAAGGTTGTCATCACTCATCATGTGTTTATAATGGACCAGGTGATAATAATCCCCTCCCTTCCCAACCACCTTACACTTAGAGAGAAAATAGCAAGAGGGATATTTTGCACTTTTCTGTCCATGTTATTTTAAAAGAGCCAGCGTAATTTGAATGAGGCAGAACTTTGTTATTAATAAACTAAATGGAAATAGCCAATTCCAATCCATGCAGGTTCAGAATTCAGTCCAGATGTCACTCTCACTGAAGAGTTGTGCTACAATTTTATCATATAGTCCAGCACATGCCCCTTTGTCATGTCCATCGACTCGTCACCATTTCAGATATGAAGTGGTCCAAGGCAGCAAGTGGGATTCTCGAAATAAATAAAGAAGGTGGGAGTGAAAGCAAACCCAACACCAAAACGGGATGAGCACTTTAAGGAGGTAAAAACCAAAGGATGAGGAACATAAAAGAGAAGTGAACTAATGTAAGAATTTAGCGCCATTGTATATCGTGGACAATGAGAAGCCAAGTCCTCCTATACTGTGGGCTAAAAATGCACTGCACTGTGGCATTAGGATATAGTATCCCCCTCACAGTCCCCACATGAGCACACAATCGCAGTTAGGTCATTAGGGGGAGAATGATGAATGATAAACATTTCTGCTGAAAGGAGGGAAGGTATTGAGCATACTATTTGGCCTAAAGTATTCTTTCCACTTATTACTGAGCCAATATAGACTGTAATTGCAAAGATCTGAGAATAGGATACCTGCTTCTCATTCTGGAAAGAGCAGAGTATGGGAGAAGGGTTAAAATTAAAAGGATGGGAATACTTTTCCACCTCACCATCTCTCCTGAATTCCTTAACTCTAGCTGGGATATAGTTCCTTGGGTGCTGGCTGTCTTCTAGTATTGGCCTATATGACCTTGCTCATGTATGTTCCTTGACAGTAAAGACTAGATTGTCTGTTAGATGTCAACCATGGCTCAGTGGTAGCACTCTCACCTGAATCAGTAGGTTCAAACCCCTCTCCAGAGATAATCCAGCGCAATGCTGAGGGACTGCTGCACTACCTTTCAGATGATATGTTAAATCAAGGCCATATCTGTCCTCTCAAATGGACATAGATTCCATGGCCTCTATTTTGAAGAGCAGGAGATTAAAAATATGAGAAATAGGAGCAGGAATAGATCATTTTGACCTCGAGCCTGCTCTCCACCATTCAATATGATTATGGCTGATCTTCAAGACCTCAACTCTTGAGGGGCGGCACAGTGGCGCAGTGGTTAGCACTGCAGCCTCACAGCTCCAGCGACCCGGGTTCGGTTCTGGGTACTGCCTGTGTGGAGTTTGCAAGTTCTCCCTGTGACCACGTGGGTTTCCGCCGGGTGCTCCGGTTTCCTCCCACAGCCAAAGACTTGCAGGTTGATAGGTAAATTGGCCATTGTAAATTGCCCCTAGTGTAGGTAGGTGGTAGGAGAATGGTGGGGCTGTGGTAGGGAATATGGGATTAATGTAGGATTAGTATAAGTGGGTGGTTGTTGGTCGGCACAGACTCAGTGGGCCGAAGGGCCTGTTTCAGTGCTGTATCTCTCTATAACTCCACTTGCTCTCCATATCCCTTGATTCCCTGAGAGACCAAAAATCTGTCTGTCTCAGCCTTAAATATATTCTACTATGGCTCATCCACAACCCGCTAAGGTAGAGAATTCTAAAGAGTCACAACCCTTTGAATGAAGAAATTTCTCATCATCTCAGTCCCAAATGATCAGCCCCATATCCTGCAGCTTTGCTCCAATGTTCTAGATTGCCCAGCCAGGGGAAACAATCTATCAGTGTCTACCCTGTCAAGCCCCTTCAGAATCCTGTATGTTTCAGTGAGATCCGCTCTCTTTCTTCTAAACTCTAGAGTATAGACCCAATGTACTCAGTTTCTCACCATAGGACAACCCTCTCATGCCAGCGAGCCTTCGCTGAACCACCTCCAAGGCAGGTATATCCTTCTTTAAATATTGAGACTAAAACTGCACACAGTACTCCAGGTATGGTCTTACCAAAGCCCTATACAATTGTAACAATATTTTCTTGTTCCTGTGCTTCAATCCTCTTGCAGTAAGCCCTGTACAACTGCAGCAAGACCTCCTTGCTTATGTACGGCAGTCCCCTTGCAATGAAGACCAACATGCCATTTGCCTTCCTATTTGCTTGCTTTACCCGCATGCTAACTTTTTGTGTTCCTTGTATGAATACACCCAATTCTCTCTGAATATCAACATTTAAAGGTTTCATGGCTTTGAAAAAAGATTCTGCTTTACTGTTCTTACTAGCAAAGTGAATAACCATAGAACCATAGAAATATTACAGCACAGAAGGAGGCCACTCAGCCCGTCGTGTCTGTGCCAGCTGAAAAAACTAGCCACCCAATCTAATCCCATCTTCCAGCACCTGGTTCATAGCCTTGCAGGTTACAGCACTTCAGGTGCAGGTCCAGGTATCTTTTAAAAGAATTGAGGGTTTCTGCTTCCACCACCATTCCTGGCAGTGAATTCCAGACACCCAGCACCCTCTGGGTGAAAAAGGTTTTCCTCATGTTCCTTCTAATCCTTCTACCAATCACCTTAAATCTGTGCCCACTGGTAACTGACCTCTCTGCTAGGGGAAACAGGTCCTTCATAAACAGGCCTCTCATAATTTCATACACCTCAATTAAGTCACCCCTCAGCCTCCTCTGTTCTAAGGAATACAACCCTAGCCTATCCAATCTTTCCTCATAGCTGCAACTTTCGAGCCCTGGCAACATTCTTGTAAATCTTGTAACCTCAAACCTTCCCATGTTAGTTGTTATTGGGGATTCCATAGTCAGGGGGACAAACAGGCATTTCTATAACCATCATCCTGAGTTCCACATGGTATGTTGCCTCCCTGGTGCCAGGGTAAAGGACATCATGGTGCAGGGAGAAGGGAGTGAGCCAGAAATTGTGGTACATGTTGATACCAACGACATAACAGGGGCAGGAATTGAGGTCCTATGGTCATATTTTCAGGAGCTGGGGAGGAACTTAAATAGTAGGATCCTGAGGGTAGTAATCTCTGGAGTACCCCCAGCACCATGTGCTAGCGAGAGCAGAAGTAGGAAGATAGGGAGGATCAATGCGTGGCTTGAAGAATGCTGCAGGAGGGAGGGCTTCAGATTCTTGGGGCATTGGGACCAGTTCTGTGGCAGGCGGCACCTACTCACAAGGGACGGGTTGCACCTCAACAGGACTGGGACCAATGTCCTCGTGAGGAGGCTCACTAGTGCGGTTGGGGATTGTTTAAACTAAGTTGGCAGGGGGATGGGTACCAGCATATAGATGTTGAAAAGAGGAATAAGGTGCATAATGTGAGAGTGTATTGAACAGTACTAGAGAAGGGAGTAGTTGCATATTAGATCAGAGCAGACTGAGAAGGGCTATGAGGAATGCAAAGACAGGATTACAAAGCATGTATTGAAATGCACAAAGTGTGGTGAATAGGATTGTTGAGTTGGCAGTACAAATAGCCATGTGGGAATATGATGTAGTGGCAATAATGGAAATGTGGCTTAAAACTGGCGAGGACTGGACGCTTCATGGACAAACATATGAACACATCATGAGTGGAGTTTGTAGGTTCTCCCTGTGTCTGCGTGGGTTTCCTCCGGGTGCTCCGATTTCCTCCCACATGCCAAAGACTTGCAGGTTGATAGGTAAATTGGTCATTAGCAATTGCCCCTAGTATAGGTAGGTGGTAGGGAAATACAGGGACAGGTGGGGATGTGGTAGGAATATGGAATTAGTGTAGGGTTAGTGTAAGTGGGTGGTTGATGGTCGGCACAGACTCGGTGGGCCGAAGGGCCTGTTTCAGTGCTGTATCACTAAACTAAACTAAACTAAACAGGAAGTGTCACTGGCTGCAGAAGCTTGAGCTCCGGGTTTCGGAACTCAAGCGGCGGCTAGAGTCACTGTTGTGCAACCACGAGGTGGAGGACTACATGTATCGTATGTTTAGGGAGGTGGTCACGCAGCAGGTTAGGAGCATTCAGCCAGAGAGGGAATGGGTGACTGCCAGGCAGTTTAAGAGAACCAGGCAGGCAGTGCAGGAGTCCCCTGAATCTATCTTGCTTGCTAATCGGTTTTCCATTTTGGATACTGGTGAGAACAAACAAAGATAATTACAGCACAGGAACAGGCCCTTCGGCCCTCCATGCCTGCGACGATCCAGATCCTCTCTCTAAGGTTGATGGTTCCTCAGGAGAGTGCAGCCACAGCAAAGTCCGTGGCACCACAGGTGGCTCAGCTGCACAGGAGGGAAGAAAGAAGAGTGGAAGAGCAATAGTGATAGGGGATTCATTAGTTAAGGAACAGACAGGCGTTTCTGCAGCAGTAAACGTGACTCCAGGATGGTATGTGGCCTCCCTGGTGCCAGGGTCAAGGATGTCATGGAGCGGCTGCAGGACATTCTTCTGGGGGAGGGTGAACAGCCAGGGGTGGTGATCCACATTGGTACCAATGACATAGTTAGGAAGAGGGATGAGGCCCTGAAAGCAGATTTTAGGGAGTAAGGAAGGAAATTAAAAAGCTGGACCTCAAGAGCAGTAATCTCCGGATTACTCCTTGTGTCACGTGCTAGTGAGCATAGGAATAGGAGGATTGATCGATTGAACACATGGCTGGAGAATTGGTGTAGGAGGGAGGGCATCAGATTTCTGAGGCATTGGGACCAGTTCTGGGGCAGGTGGGACCTGTACAAGATGGACCTGTACAAGATGGACACCTTAATAGGACTGGAACTAATATCCTTGCAGGGAGATTTGCTAGTGCTGTTGGGGAAGTTTAAACTAGCTTGTCAGAGGGATGGAAACCTGAGGGGTAGCTCAGATTGCAAGGAGGTAAAGCTGGTAACAGGAAGTAGAAAAGTAGCAAGCAACATTAGAAGGCTTGAGGGTTGTGAATCTTTGGAATTTTCCACCCCAGAGGGCTGTGAAAGCTCAGTCATTGAGTATGTATAAAGTAGAGGTTGACAGATTTCTAAATACCAATGACATAAAGGGATATGGGGATAATGTGGGAAAACGGCATTAAAATGGATGATCAACCATGATCGTATTGAATGGCGGGTGGATCCGGCTCGATGGGCTGAATGGCCTACTTTTGTTCCTATGTTCCTATATGAATTAGGAGCAGGAGTAGGCCACTCGGCCCCTAGAACCTGCTCCACCATTCAACAAGACCATGGTTGATCTGAGTGTAACCTCAACTCCTCATTCCCGCCTACCCCTGCGAACCTTTCACCCCCTTGCTTATCAAGAATCTATCTACCTCTGCCTTAAAAATATTCAAAGACCCTGCTTCCACCATATTTTGGGGAAGAGAGTTCCAAAGACTCACAACCCTCTACCAGAAAGAATTTCTCCTAATCTCTGACTTAAATGGGCGACCCCTTATTTTTAAACAGTGACCCCTAGTTCTAGATTCTCCCACAAGAGGCAACATTCTTTCCACATCCATCCTGTCAAGACCACTCAGAATTTTATATTTTTCAATCAAGTCACCTCTTAATCTTCTAAACTCCGGCAGATACAAGTCTAGCCTGTCCAACTTTTCCTCATAAGACAACCTTGTCTGAACTGCTTCCAATGCACTTACATCCTTCCTTAAATAAGGATTCAATTCCCATCACAGTAAACAATAACATTCCATTAGCTTTCCGAATTACTTGCTGTATCTGCATACTACACTTCTGTGATTCATGCACTAGGACACCCAGATCCTTCTACATCTCAGAGCTCTGCAATCTCTCACCATTTAGATAATATGCTTCTTTTTTATTCTAATTTTACATTTTCCTACATTATACTCCATTTGTCAGATCTTTGTCCACTCACTTAAGCTATCCCTTTGTTGTCTCCTTATGCCCTCTTCACAAGTTACTTTTCTGCCTATCTATAGGTCATCAACAAATTTAGCAACCATACTTTCAGTCCCTTCATCGAAGTCATTCATATAAATTGTAAAAGGTTGAGGCCCACGCACTGATCCCTGTGGCACACCACTCGTTACATCTTGCCAACCAGAAAATGATCTATTTATGCCTACTGTTTCCTGTTAGCTAGCCAATCTTCTATCCATGCCTATATGTTACCCCCTACACCATGAGCTTTTATATTCAGTAATAACCTTTGATGTGACACCTTATCAAATGCCTTCTGGAAATCTAAGTACAATACATCCACCTGTTTCCCTTATCCACAGCACATGTTACTTCTTCAAAGAACTCCAATAAATTGGTTAAACATTGGTTTCACAAAACCATGTTGACTCTGCCTGATTACCTTGAATTTTTCAAAGTGCCCTGCTATAATATCTTTAATAATAGCTTCTAACATTTTCCCTATGACAAGGATATAAAGAAAATATAGAGAAGGAAAAAGGGAGGTGGGGTGGCAGTACTGATCAGGGAAGACATTGCAGTGTTGGAAAGTGGGGATGTCCTAAAGGGGGTAAGGACAGAATCCATTTGGTTATAGTTGAGAAGTAAAAAAGGTATGGTCATGCTACTAGGGGTATTCTATAGGCCTCCAAATAGAGAAAGAGAGAGATAGAGGAACAAATCTGCAGGGAACTCACAGGGATGTGCAACAACTATAGTGTGGTATTACTGGGAGTCTTTAATTGCCCAAAAATCAGTGGGATAATTTTAATGTAAAGGAAAAGGAGGGGGAAGAATTTCTGGATGGTCCTTAGGAGAACTTACCTGATCAGTATGTTCACGGCCCAGCTAGAAAGCAGGCATTGCTGGAACTGGTGCTGGGAAATGAGGTGGGCCAAGTGGACCAAGTGTCCGTAGGGGAGCTTTGAGGAAGTGTGATCTTTGTATCATCAGGTTTAGACTCGTAATGCAGAAAAGCAAGGAACGATATAAGGTAGAACGGCTAGATTGGAAAAGGGCTCATTTCAATTTGATGAGAAGGGATCTAGCCAGGATAAAATCGAAACAAAGACTGACAGGAAAAGCTTTAATGGAACAATGGAAGAGATGCTTCAGGTACAGGCTAGGAACATTCCAACAAGGGCGGAAGGTAGGGGAACCAAAAACAGTGCTCCCTGGATGACAAGGGGGATAGAGATTATGATGAAACAAAAAAAGAGGGTGTGATGCATAACAGATGAATTCTTCAAGCGAGAACAAGGCTAAATAGAATAAGCTCAGAAGGGAGGTGAAGAGGAAACTAAGACTGGCAAAGAGAATATAAGAAAACAATGGCAGTCTACATAAAAGGGAACCCAAAAATCTTCTACCAGCATGTAAATAGTAAGTGGGTAGTAAGAGGCACAGGGCAAGGCTAGAATACTGAATGAATATGTTGTATCGGTGTTTACCAAGGAAGAGGATGCTGACAAAATGTCAGAAGTTGACAGAGTAGAGGCAATGGAGGGGAGATTTGATAGAGGTGTACAAAATTATGACAGGCTTAGATAAGTTAGACAAGGAAATACTGTTCCCATTAACTGACTCCAGTATGGCAACTGATCAATGAGCGATTGTCACCTGATGGAAAGAAGGAGACAACAGGGCTGCATAAAGGTAAGTCTTTACTGGATAGCATACAACTGGCAGTAAGGTCAAAGGAAACAGGAATTTATAAGAGCATCAAGAGCCACCCTTGCACGTATCTCACGGCATCTTCCTGATGTCCCTGGGGTCCTTCATCTGGCGATATTTGGCCAACTTCCTCTTCTGCATCTTCATCATCTGAGGAGGCATCACACTCCTCACATTCCTCATTGTTCCCCACCTCCCTTCTCTATAGCGCCAGGTTGTGCAATGCACAGCAGACCACCATGATACGGGAGACCCTTGTCAGGGAATACTGAAGGGCTCCACCGGACCGATCTAGGCACCTGAATCCTACCTTCAGCAGACCCATGGCCTGCTCTATGGTCACTCGCATTGTCGTGAGTTGTACCTCTCCTCTGTATCTGTGTGTGGGCATCAGTATCCATGTCCTCAGTGGGTCGCCCTTGCCTCCAAGGATCCATCCCTGAAGGCACGTGGTTGGCCGGAAAAACTCTGGCACCTTGGACTACCTCAAAATATAGGCATTGTGGCAACTTCCTGGGAGGTGTGCACAGACCATTTACAGTGGTCACAGATCATTTGTACATTGAGGGAATGATGAAGTCCACTGGCTGGTCTGCAGGAGCATTGATGGCCACATGCGACTGATAACATCCTGCATCTGGGGGAATCCAGCGATGCCCTGGAACCTGATGGTCCTTTCAGCTTGACAGTTGGAATCCATGCAGAAGCACACATAGTTGCCAGACCTTCTGAAAAAGGCATCGGCGGCCTCCTTAGTACATCAATGGGCCACTGGCTGTGAGATCCCACACATGTTCCAGTGGATCCATGGAATGAACCAGAGGCGTAGATGTTCAGTTTCACTGCGATCTTTAGCACCGGATTAGTACTGGATTTCCAAAAATCCGCCAGGGCTCAGCTCAACCTACATCATAGTGCAGAGGTCAATAATGGCCTCTCTGGAGAGGCGGAGACTTCATTGGCACTGACTCTGTGACATGCTGTTGATGTGGTGTTCAAAAGGCGTTTGATACAGTGCCATACAACAGACTTGTGAGCAAACATGTAGCTCATGGAATAAAAGGGACAGTAGCAACATGGATACAAAATTGGTTGAGTGACAGGAAACAAAGAGTAGTGATTAATGGATGGTTTTTGGGCTGGAGGAAGATTTGTAGTGGAGTTCCCCAGGGATCTGTGTTGGAACCCTTGCTTTTCCTGATATATATTAATGACCTAGACCTTGGTGTACTGGGCATAATTTCAGTGTTTGCAGATATTATGAAACTTGGAAGCATTGTGAACTGTGAGGAGGATAGTGTAGAAATTCAAAAGGACATAGACAAGTTGGTGGAATGGGCAGACAGGTGACAGATTAGAATTAGAATTAGAATTAGAATATTACAGCGCAGTACAGGCCCTTCGGCCCTCGATGTTGCGCCGATCATCTGACCTACACTATTCCATTTACATCCATATGTCTATCCAATGACCACTTAAATGCCCTTAAAGTTGGCGAGTCTACTACTGTTGCAGGCAGGGCGTTCCACGCCCCTACTACTCTCTGCGTAAAGAAACTACCTCTGACATCTGTCCTATATCTTTCACCCCTCAACTTAAAGCTATGTCCCCTCGTGTTTGCCATCCTCATCCGAGGAAAAAGACTTTCACTATCCACCCTATCTAACCCTCTGATTATCTTGTATGTCTCTATTAAGTCACCTCTCCTCCTCCTTCTCTCTAACGAAAACAACCCCAAGTCCCTCAGCCTTTCCTCGTAAGACCTTCCTTCCATACCAGGCAACATCCTAGTAAATCTCCTCTGCACCCTTTCCAAAGCTTCGACATCCTTCCTATAATGCGGTGACCAGAACTGCACGCAATACTCCAGGTGCGGCCTCACCAGAGTTTTGTACAGCTGCATCATGACCCCGTGGCTCTGAAACTCGATCCCCCTACTAATAAAGGCTAACACACCATATGCCTTCTTAACAGCCCTATTAACCTGGGTAGCAACTTTCAGGGATTTATGTACCTGGATACCAAGATCTCTCTGCTCATCTACACTACCAAGAATCTTCCCATTAGCCCAGTACTCTGCATTGCTGTTACTCCTTCCAAAGTGAATCACCTCACACTTCTCCGCATTAAACTCCATTTGCCATCTCTCAGCCCAGCTCTGCAGCCTATCTATGTCCCTCTGTACCCTACAACACCCTTCGACACTATCCACAACTCCACCGACCTTCGTGTCATCCGCAAATTTACTAACCCACCCTTCTACACCCTCATCCAGGTCGTTTATAAAAATGACAAACAGCAGTGGCCCCAAAACAGAACCTTGCGGTACACCACTGGTAACTAAACTCCAGGATGAACATTTGCCATCAACCACCACCCTCTGTCTTCTTTCAGCTAGCCAATTTCTGATCCAAAGCTCTAAATCACCTTCAACCCCATACTTCCGTATTTTCTGCAATAGCCTACCGTGGGGAACCTTATCAAACGCCTTACTGAAATCCATATACACCACATCCACGGCTTTACCCTCATCCACCTGTTTGGTCACCTTCTCGAAAAACTCAATAAGGTTTGTGAGGCACGACCTACCTTTCACAAAACCGTGCTGACTATCGCAAATGAACTTATTCTTTTCAAGATGATTATAAATCCTGTCTCTTATAACCTTTTCCAACATTTTACCCACAACCGAAGTAAGGCTCACAGGTCTATAATTACCAGGGCTGTCTCTACTCCCCTTCTTGAACAAGGGGACAACATTTGCTATCCTCCAGTCCTCCGGCACTACTCCTGTCGACAATGACGACTTAAAGATCAACAACAACGGCTCTGCAATCTCCTCCCTGGCTTCCCAGAGAATCCTAGGATAAATCCCATCTGGCCCAGGGGACTTATCTATTTTCACTCTTTCCAAAATTGCTAACACCTCCTCCTTGTGAACCTCAATCCCATCTAGCCTAGTAGTCTGTATCTCAGTATTCTCCTCGACAACATTTTCTTTCTCTACTGTAAATACTGACGAAAAATATTCATTTAACGCTTCCCCTATCTCCTCTGATTCCGCACACAACTTTCCACTACTATCCTTGATTGGCCCTGTTCTAACTCTTATCATTCGTTTATTCCTGATATACCTATAGAAAGCCTTAGGGTTTTCTTTGATCCTATCCGCCAATGACTTCTCGTGTCCTCTCCTTGCTCTTCTTAGCCCTCCCTTTAGATCCTTCCTGGCTAGCTTGTAACTCTCAAGCGCCCGAACTGAGCCTTCACGTCTCATCCGAACATAAGCCGCCCTCTTCCTCTTGACAAGCGCTTCAACTTCTTGAGTAAACCACGGCTCCCTCGCTCGACAACTTCCGCCCTGCCTGACAGGTACATACTTATCAAGGACACGCATTAGCTGCTCCTTGAATAAGCTCCACATTTCGTTTGTGCCCATCCCCTGCAGTTTCCTTCCCCATCCTACACATCCTAAATCTTGCCTAATCGCGTCATAATTTCCTTTCCCCCAGACATAATTCTTGCCCTGCGGTATATACCTGTCCCTGCCCATCGCTAAGGTAAACCTAACCGAATTGTGATCACTATCGCCAAAGTGCTCACCTACATCTAAATCGAACACCTGGCCGGGTTCATTACCCAGTACCAAATCCAATGTGGCATCGCCCCTGGTTGGCCTGTCCACATACTGTGTCAGAAAACCCTCCTGCACACACTGGACAAAAACAGACCCATCTAAAGTACTCGAACTATAGTATTTCCAGTCAATATTTGGAAAGTTAAAGTCCCCCATAACCACTACCCTGTTACTCTCGCTCCTGTCGAGAATCATCTTCGCTATCCTTTCCTCTACATCTCTGGAACTATTCGGAGGTCTATAGAAAACTCCCAACAGGGTGACCTCTCCTCTCCTGTTTCTAACCTCGGCCCATACTACCTCAGTAGACGAGTCCTCAAACGTCCTTTCTGCCGCTGTAATACTTTCCTTGATTAACAATGCCACACCCCCCCCACCCCCCCACAGATGACGTTCAATGCAGAGAAATGTGAAGTGATTCACAAAGGAAGAATATGGAGAGACAATATAGAATAAAGGTACAATTCTAAAGGGGGTGCAGGAGCAGCGGGACCTGGGTGTATATCTGCATAAGTCATTGAAGATGGCAGGACAGGTTGAGAGAGCGGATAATAAAGCATACAGTATCCTAGGCTTTATTAATAGGGGCATAGAGTACAAGAGCAAAGAAGTTATGTTGAACTTACATAAGATACCAGTTCGACCTCAGCTGGAGTATTGCGCCCAGTTCTGGGCGCCACATTTTAGGAAAGATGCGAGGGCATGAGTAAAGACATGAGTACAGAAATGATTCACGAGAATGGTTCCAGGGATGAGGAATTTCAATTATGAAGATAGATTGGAGAAGTTAGGACTGTTTTCCTTGAAGAGAAGGCTCAGAGGTGATTTGATAGAGGTATTCAAAATCATGAGGGGTCCGGACAGAGTAGATAAAGAGAAACTGTTCCCACTCGTGAAAGGATTGAGAACAAGAGCACAGATTTAAAGTATTTGATAAGAGAAGCAAAAACTGATATGAGGAAAAACTTTTTCACGCAGCGAATGCTTAAGGGCTGGAATGCACTGCCTGAGAACGTGGTGGAGGCAGGTTCAATTGAAGCATTCAAAAGGAAATTAGACAGTTATATTAAAAGGAAAAATGTGCTGGACTAAGTGGCAAAGGTGGGGGAATGGAACTGAGGGAATTCGTCTTTCAGAGAGCCGCTGCTGACACGATGGGCCTCCTTCTGCACTGTAACGATTCTGTGACTCTGTAATCTGCAGGTAGTTTAACCTTGACTGATAGACCCTCTCTGGAGGTTGCCTCCTTCTGCAGGGGAAGCCACCTGTTTTTCATCTCTGCACCCTTCACCACTGTCTGAAGGCTGCTGCTGACATTCCTGTGGTTCCACAGGTCACTGCAGTGCCGCTGCAGATACATGGACCTCCCTTTCGCTCTGATGCATCTCCACTTCAACGGGGCCCCCAAAGCGTGGATGAGTGAGGCCCATGAAAGGTGGCCTTTCCCTAAGTGCAAGATATTCACTCATAACAGGGGCCCCCCACTTGTCACCTTTGACAAGGTGACATTTGCCCATTGCCCCCTGAAATGTCACGTTTCTGGGACCTTTGTCCTCATTCCTCAGATGATGCCGATGCCCTCCCTTCTCCACCGTGCCTGGCAGTTAATGCTGCCTGTTCCGATGGCCTCCCTTTGCAGCCAGCAATGAACTCCTGTCTCCATGTCACCTCCCTCAGCAGACGAGGCTCTGAAGCCCCGTGATTCCTGAGCACCGTGAGTAAAATTTAAAACTAAGAATAAAATCACTGTCAATAGGCCTCTTAAGTACCTTAATTGCCTGCCTGCCGCGTTGATGTCTGATCTCCAGCCTCCATGTTTGCCACCATGGACAAAATTGGGATGTGACGTCATGATGTTGGACTTCCTGTCCGACGTCGCCCGTCCTGATTTTACGCACCCCCTCACCTCGATTCCTGTTGCTGAGGGCTGCACAAAATTCAGCCCTGAGTTGGATTTTACCAGGCCTTCAGGGACAGGCTGGAGATGGGTGGCGGGGGGGCGGGGGGCCTGTAAAATGACGAGCAATGGCAGGAGGGTTGAAGTGCCCATGGCCTTCCTACTGCTATGGCATTATACCAGCATCAGGAAAGCCCTCCCCCCCCAGAGGCCAATTGAGACAATTAAGTGGTCAATTAAAGGCCTCTTCCAGCCACTGGCATTTTATCAGTGGCGGGTGGGCCCTCTGCCATGTGGGGAGACTGCCTGGTGAATCCTGGCAGCCTTCCTATGGGCGCAGGGACGTGGGCCTTCCTAATATGGCATTCTGTGACCCACAGAGGGGCCCCCTGCAGCAATGGCCGCCCCCCACGGCAACACCACCCCACTGCTCTCACCGACAAGCCCCCACCTCACCAGGACCTGACTGGCCTCGGCAACCCCAGTCCCCACTTAACGGGAGTGACTATTGATGCGTCCTTTCTACTGGTGCAGTCCCAGCAGTGGCCATTGCTGCTGGTGGCACTGCTGAGACTGAAGAGCTGCTATCCCTCCGACTGGCGGCAGCTCCTGGGGCCACAGTATAACGTGTCGAGTCATAGAGTTATACAGCACAGATACAAGCCCTTCGGCCCAACATGTCTGCGCCAAACATCAAGCACCCATCCAATCGAATCCCATTTTCCCGCACTTGGCCCGTAACCTTGTATGCCATGGCATTTCAAGTGCTCATCTAAATACTTCTTAAATGTTGTGAGGGTTCCTGCCTCTACCATCCCTTCAAGTAGTGTGTTCCAGATTCTAACCACTCTCTGGGTGAAAAAAATTTTCCTCAAATCCCCTTTAAATCTCCTGCTCCTTCCCTTAAATCTATGCCCCCTGGTTATTGAGCCCTCCGCTAAAGGCAAAGGTTTCTTCCTATCTATCCTATCTATCCCCTCATAATTTTGTATCCCTCAATCAGGTCCCCCCCTCAGCCTTCTCTGCTCTAAAGGAAACAACCCCAGCCTATCCAGTCTCTCTTCATAGCTGAAATGCTCCAGCCCAGTCAACATCCTGGTGAAACTCCTCTGCACCCTCTCCAGTGCTTTCACATCCTTCCTATAATGTGGTGACCAGAACTGTACACAGTATTTCAGCTGTGGCCTAACTAGCGTTTTATACAGCTCCATCATAACCTCCCTGCTCTTATATTCTATGCCTCGGCTAATAAAGGCAAGTATCCCATACGCCTTCCTAACCACCTTATCTACCTGTGCTGCTGCCTTCAGTGATCTATGGGAAAGCACACCAAAGTCCCTCTGACCCTCTGTTCTTAGGGTCCTACCATCCATTGTATATTCCCTTGCCTTGTTAGTCCTCCCAAAATGCATCACCTCTCACTTCTCAGGATTAAATTCCATTTTTCACTGCTCTGCCCATCTTACCAGCCCAACTATATCGTCCTGTAATCTAAGGTTTTCCTCCTCACTATTTACGGCACCACCAATTTTCATGTCATCTGTGAACTTACTGATCACACCTCCTATATTCATGTCTCAATCATTAATGTACACTACAAACAGTAAGGGTCCCAGCACCGATCCCTGCGGTACACCACTGGTCACAGGCCTCCATTCGCAAAAACAACCCTCGACCATCACCCTCTGCCTCCTTCCACCAAGCCAATTTTGGATCCAATTTGCCAAATTGCCCTGGATCCCATTGGCTGGTACCTTCTTAACCAATCTCCCATGTGGGACCTTATCAAAAAATTTACTGATGTCCATGTAGATTACATCAACTGCTTTACCCTCATCTATACATCTAGTCACCTCCTCGAAAAATTCAATCAAGTTTGTTAGACACCATCTCCCCCGACAAAGCCATGCTGACTATCCCTGATTAATCCCTGCTGCTCCACATGCCTGGATGGGTGCAGCTCAAACAACACTCAAGAAGCTCGACAACATCCAGGACAAAGTAGCCCGCTTGATTGGCACCCCATCTACAAACATTCACTCCCTCCAAGATGTACTGCAGCAATGCACCAAGGCTCCTTAGACAGCACCTTCCAAACCCGCGACCTCTACCAACTAGAAGGACAAGGGCAGCAAATGTATGGGAACACTACCACCTGCAAGTTCCCCTCCAAGTCACACACCATCCTGACTTGGAACTATATTGCCGTTCCTTCACTGTCGTTGGGTCAAAATCCTGGAACTCCCTTCCTAACAGCACTGTGGGTATACCTACCCCAAATGGACTGCAGCGGTTCAAGAAGGCAGCACACCACCAGCACCTTCTCAAGGGCAATTAGGGATGGGCAATAAATGCTGGCCTGGCCAGCGATGCCCACATCCCATGAATGAATAAAAAAAATCATAGCAGCCTGGGATACATCTCATCTGGGCCTGGGGATTTATCCACCTTTAAGCCCGCTAAAACAGCTAATACTTCCTTCCTAATTTGTTCAAGTATATCGCAATCCCCCTCCCTGATCTCTACACCTACATCGTCCTTCTCCATAGTGAACACAGATGAAAAGTAATCATTTAAAACCTCACCTATGTCCTCCAGCTCCACACACAGATTACCACTTTGGTCCTTAATAGGCCCTACTCTTTCCCTGGTTATCCTCTTGCCCTTAATAAACTTATAAAATGCCTTGGGATTTTCCTTTATCTTGTCTGCCAGTGTTTTTTCATTCCTCCCAGTTCACTCTCCGAATTATTTTTTTAAGTACCCCCCTACATTTTCTATACTCCTCTAGGTCCTCCGCTGTTTTCAGTGCTCTGAATCTGCCATAAGCCTCCTTTTTTTTCCTTATCCAATCCTCTATATCCTTTGACATGCAGGGTTCCCTGGACTTGTTGGTCCTACTCTTCACCTTTACGCGAACATGTTGGACCTGAACTCTCACTATTTCCTTTCTGAATGACTCCCACTGATCTGATGTAGACTTTCCTGCAACTTCCGCGGGGCGGCACAGTGGCGCAGTGGTTAGCACCGCAGCCTCACAGCTCCAGCAACCCGGGTTCAAGTCTGGGTACTGCCTGTGTGGAGTTTGCAAGTTCTCCCTGTGTCTGCGTGGGTTTCCTCCGGGTGCTCCGGTTTCCTCCCACAAGCCAAAGACTTGCAGGTTGATAGGTAAATTGGCCATTATAAATTGCCCCTAGTATAGGTAGGTGGTAGGGGAATATAGGAACAGGTGAGGATGTGGTAGGAATATGGGATTAGTGTAGGATTAGTATAAATGGGTGGTTAATGGTCGGCACAGACTCAGTGGGCCAAAGGGCCTGTTTCAGTGCTGTATCTCTAAAAAAAAAGCTGCTCCCAGTCCACTTTGGCCAGATCCTGTTTTATCATATTGAAATCTGCCTTCCCCCAATTCAGTACTTTTATTTCCAGGCCCCCATGTCCTTTTCCATAACTACCTTAAATCTTACTGAGTTATGGTCACTATCCCCGAAATGCACCCCCACTGCCACTTCTACCACTTGCCCAGCTTCATTCCCTATTACTAGGTTCAGCACTGCCCCTCCTCTTGTAGGACTCTCTATGTGCTGGCTCAAAAAGCTCTCCTGAATGCACTTTAAGAATTCCGCCCCCTTTACGCCTTTTGCACTAATACTATCCCCTCTAATATTGGAGAAGTTGAAATCCCCTGCTATTATTATCCTATTATTTTTGCACCTCTCTGAGATTTGCCTACATATCAGCTCCTCTATCTCTCCCTGACTGTTTGGAGGCCTGTAGTACACTCCCAGCCAAGAGTAGTTTTGTGCAACCAGAATTTAGGCCTTTGTGGCAATGGTTTAGTTATTGTAACCAATATAAGTCCAAAGTAGTCAAATCCTAGGCATTGATGTCACTGTACTGTCTGTGTGGTCATGCTGCCTGAGCTTAGGCCAAGGAGTGTCCTTGGGGCCTTTATGATTTCTATGGTCCAGTATCATACTTCGCACCACATTTAGTCACAAACCAACAGAAAATGGAAAGCACAAAGGAAAATTAAACAGTTTTTAAATAATTGAAGAAGATTTGAAAATATGCAATAGTAATGTAGGAGGTGTCAAAGTTAAAACAAAGGGACTAAAAGAGAAAGTTTGAGTTTAGTCAGAACTGCTAGTTCTGGGTCATCGACCTGAAACGTTAACTCTGTTTCTTTCTCCACAGGTGCTGCCAGACCTGTTGCGTATTTCCAGCATTTTCTGTTTTTAATTCATATGCTCCAACACATCCTCACACACTCAGTACATTTGTACTGCCTCACACCCACATCTCACAGCTTGTAAACGCTGGCAGTTATTCAGTCATGACAGTCACATCACCCAAACTATTTTATTAAATTCATTAACACAGTACCCTCTTACCTGCAGCAGAAGGTGACACATAACAGAAGGCAGCAAGAATTAACAGGAGTGGGGAGGCACGCCTACATGTTTTAACCCCCATGGTGGGGACTGTGCCGGCCATTATGGGAAAGGACAATGCTGAGAGCTCTTCTCCTCCTCCTTCCTCTTCCAGCAGCTTCTCCTGCTCTGTGTGGTCTCTCTCCATCTGCAGATTCTCTCCATCCTGCTCAATGCCAAGAGGAAGACCTACTGGTCTACCAATGTGTGGGAGCAACTGGTTTATGAAACAAATCTTTAAATCACCAACTGAGTTCTGAAGAAGGGTCACTGACCTGAAACATTAACTCTGCTTCTCTCTCCACAGATGCTGCCAGACCTGTTGAGTATTTCCAGCATTTCCCATTTACAAATATGTTGTCTGGTGAACCACCTCTCGGAAGTGTGCGCATGCATCGCAGATGCTATTTTGGTAGCTTAAGAGGCCTCTTAGTGCCCAAAAAAGGGGGCCACAAAGCCCAATTTCATCGCCACAGCATTAAAGAGTAGTGGGGCCTTCTTAACGGCCTCATTGTGGGAAGGTAGCCCTATAGTGGAGATTTTAAATCATTTTTGTCTGGAGTTTCTGCTCAGTTGTGCTGATTTTTTGACGCAATTCATCCAGAATCAATTTAACTGGCTCAAAAGATTGCAGAATTTTAAGCACAAATTGCATTCAAGTTTCCACGATTTTTTGCGATAGTTTTAAAAGCATCAGAGCAGAAGCAGGTCCCACAGATAAAACTGGCCAAACACCCAGGGAGTCTCTGCTAATTGCGTTTGTTTGGAAGCCTTTGTGGAGGCTTCATAAATAAAACTATAAAGGACACTAATAATCCATTTTCAGATGTATTAATCAAACTGCATCAATTTACCAATGTTAAGTTTATCAAGGAATTTATTTTTAGCCAAAATGTGACAAATATTACACTTTAAAAGGCTGCCTGATTGCACTGGTTCATCACAGATTTTGTGCTTGGCGATATGAAAAAGAGTCTGAGCGGAAACTCGGGGCAGAAACACTTCAAAACAGCTGCAATCTGGGGCAAAATTTGTGCTGGAATTGCTGATTGTGCCCAAAGCAGGAAGTCCAACTCCATAATCATAAATTTCCCTCAGTAGGAGAGGTAGCATTCCCAAGTAGGTAAATAAATATATTTTTGAATCGTGATTTGCAATAACCAGGGTAGGAGAATATGAAGTTTCCCCACTTTCATCAACAATGTCAGCATCAAACAAATACACCCAGCTCAAGCATCCCACAAAGCACTGAAACCTTAATTCCATATCTTTGTCATTTTAGCATCAGATATTGGCCCAGTGGTAGCACTTGTGCCTCTGAATCATACAGTCGTGGGTTTAGGTTCCATGCCAGAGATATGAGTATAAAATCTGCATTGACACTCCAGTGCAATGCTCCGACATCTCAGTTACTATGAGCAACGCTAAGGGAGAATGATTGCAATATAAGATGAAAGGTAGTGACCTGAGCACATCATCCAGGCTAATACCCTGAGTGAAGCACTGTGGAAGGTGCTGTCTTTTGAATGAAATACTAAACTGAGACGCTGTCTGACCATGGAATGAAAAGAACCCATGGTACTGTTTTGTAGAAGAGCAGGGGAGTTCTCCCCGGTGTCCTGGCCAATATTTATCTCTCAACCAACATTACTGAAATAGATCTGGTCATTCATGTCATTGCTATTTGTAGGATTCTACTGTGTGTAAATTAACTACCACATTTCTTACATTTCAACAATGACTACTCTTCAAAAGTAGACGTAAAGCACTTTGGGAAATATTGAGGCTGTAAAAGGCGCCTTTTTTATTCTTTCATGGGATGTGGGCGTCACTGGCTAGGCCAGAATTTATTGCCCACCCCAATTGCCCTTGAGAAGGTGGTAGTGAGCTGCCTGCCTGAACCGCTGCAGTCCTTGAGGTGCAGGTACACCCACAATGCTGTTAGGAAGGGAGTTCCAGGATTTTGACCCAGCAACAGTGAAGGAATGGCGATATAGTTCCAAGTCAGGATAGTGTGTGGCTTAGAAATATAAATCTTTCTTTTTGCCTTTTTTTCTAATGTTCTCTACCCTAATTCAACCCTATACAACTTTGCTCTTCATTTAGCCATAATGTTGCAAAGGTGATATCATTATGCAGTGAAAATCTTGATTACAGCATATCCCACAATAAATACACTATCTCTGCTCTATTGCATGTTGCTCTCCCTTAGCTCCATCATTGGTAGCAAAGGAATGAACCACAAGATTCCTGTGCTCTGGAATGGCCATCCTAATTGGGCTGGATTTTAAGAGCCGAGCTCAAAAAATGGCACCCGCATGCCAAAGAGCTGCTGCAATCTTAAGCGCAGCAGCTCATTTAAATAGCCAGGGTGGCCCGCACTCCCTATTCTCGTGGAGGGAGCGGACTGTCCATCTGTGGCAATGGTGTCAGCTGCCTATGTACAGGTGACAGCCCTTCCGCCATGGATCACGATATCAGGGGCTTGGTAAAATCCAGCCCATTGTTTTTGGCTCGCCACCTCTCTACCGACCTTCAAAAATATACTCATGGGTTTCCCTTTGAATATGCTTTCAATCATCTCTAATTTCTCTCTCTGGCAGTATTCACCAGCCCACTTATATGTGCCTTAGCATGTTTTGTTATGTGACTATGGTTATGCAAGTGCAACTTATTGTGTTGTACCATCAACTGCTGAGCAAATCTCCCATCCCATTGACCTCAGCACAGACCATGGATTGAACCTAGGATTTTTCTGGCCTTCATTGCTCAACTACTTGCTGAATAAATTTGCCCTGTCATTTGATGAAGATCCATGATAAACTTTAATGCTATATTTATTATTGGCCCAGATCTTATGACAATGGAAAGATTGGTGACTTAAACTGTAAATTTCGCTGTCTAGCATGCCAAGTTCACCATTACTAACTTGGTCAAAGTTTGTTGGTTTTGTAATTGGAATTATCCACAGTGAGCACACCGGTGGATCAAGCACTCAGCGTTGATCTGAGAACTGAAGTGACGGCACATTCACAAAGGGCATGGACATGTAACTTCTTAAACAAACTTTAACCTACAATTATTTTGAGCTGCAAAGTCTCTTTTTGAGTCTTGTGAATTTTGTGAGTTTCAGTAACATATGTGATCAAGGAATTCAGGCCATTCCACATCGGTAATGGTCAATGATTAATAATATAGGAATAAAATAATTATAGACTTTTATTTCTGTGGATTACGAGGCTGTAAATAAACTAAGAAGGTTAACCTTGAATTTTTAAATTATTGAAAAGTTCTGGGTTTAAATAGGACTGAAAATCTTCATGGGAAGCAAAATTTGCATAATGACATGCTGACTTCTCTCTGAGCGCAGAGGCTTGAAATGTCTTCGACTCATAACAACTTACAACTGATCGAAACAGTAATGTTTAAAAAGCAAATTAGAGTAATTAACAAAGGTATGTTTGTTGTGTTAGTGACTTTAGTGAGGTTGAGCACTGTGGAAACAAGAAGAGGTCATTTTAATTCTGGAAACAATCTCATGAATGGGCTGTGGACCAACAGCGCAGCAATGTTTAAATTTAAGTGCCAGGTGCAGGAAGTGGAGACTCAAAGATTCTGGTTTAATCTTTGCAACAGTAATACCTTTTTAGCAACTAGGAATTTAACTCCGATCTCAGTGCAATAAATCATGCCTCTGCCACACCACTTAGAACAGCTCTTTTAGTTCTAAGTGACAATGGCATAAAAACTGCCTTAAATGCAGGAAAAACACAATAGTCATTGTGTGTAATGGGGGTGAAGCTAATGATAATAACCATCTAACTCTTCTCGGTGAGGTTAATGACGGAGCAATGCAAAAGTCACAGGACAATCTGGAGTGGCCTGGTTAATGGTATAGGTTACTTAATGCATAATTTCCTCTTTCCTTTGCACCGTTCAAGGGTGCTTATGACCCAGACGTGCCATTACAATGGTGCAAGTCCCCAAGAAAACCTCAGACATTATATTTATTTTGCATGTGTGATTCTTCATTCTTGATAATGTTACGACCAGGTGAGAAAGGTGGTGAGGGGTCTTTTACAGTCTTCACCAGGTCTTATTGTAACAGGGTTTAATTTTAAACACACTGTGGCCAGAATTTTACCTTCGGGAATCAGGTCCCGTCAGAGGCATCCGGAATGTAAAATGGAGTGCGATGACGTCGGGTTGGGTCCCCGGCATCATGGTGTACAGACACCATTTAACATCTCCGCTCATTGCCCAACTAAAAGCAATTGAGAGCTCATTAAGGTCATTGAGAAAGCAATTGTCAGCAATTTTACATGTGCCATCTGATTTAACGGCTGGAAAGCGGGTCGTGGGGCGCCTCGGGAACCCGACAAGTTTAAAAGGGCGGCAGGCAGTGAATCAGTGAGGGAGTTGGACGTACTTTTTTTTGCTGTTTATTCATTCTGATGTATTTCTGTGTCCTAACACTTGGTGTTATTTGCAGCTTGTGCAGAAGAGTTCACCTGAGTGTTACTCACTGCTTCTTGGTCCCCAGCTGTTCTGAGTAATTGGGTGAAAGGAAAAGGGTTGTGTGTGCCTGTCTTAACAGCTGGAAGCTAATATCTGTGGTCCATTGCATCTGGTCATCAGTACAACAATGGGAATTGTGTACTCTGGAAGCGGATCATCAGATGAGGAGGACTTTGCCCCAAGGAGGGACAGAAGGACAAATGGGCAGGGGAACATGCAACCAGCTGGCCCAGTGCATCTTCGTAATGTGGGAGGGAGAGCCGGTAGCAGAGTGGGCCGGGTGCACACACATGTCAGGAGACACACCTACCCAGCAGGCCGGGTATACCGCCCGTGTCTGAGCTACCTACAGCTGTCAGAATGCCAGTGCAGAAGAAGACTGCAGCTGTCACGGGAGACTGTGACATCTGTTTGTGAGATGCTAGCAGTAGATGTTGCCTCAAACTGCCTCGGTAGCCATCCAATGTCAGTTGCTCTGAAAGTAACAATAGCTCTTAACTTCAATGCGCGTGGCTCAGGCTTCAACGGCAGACTTGTGCCATTCCTCCGCCCAAGTCTCCAACCGATCCATATCCTGCTGTATCCTCTGACAATCCTCATCACTATCCGCAACTCCACCAATCTTTGTGTCGTCCGCAAACTTACTAATCAGACCAGCTACATTTTCCACCAAATCATTTATATATACTACAAACAGCAAAGGTCCCAGCACTGAACCCTGCGGAACACCACTAGTCACAGCCCTCCATTCAGAAAAGCACTCTTCCACAGCTACCCTCTGTCTTCTATGACCGAGCCAGTTCTGTATCCATCTTGCCAGCTCACCTCTGACCCCGTGTGACTTCACCTTTTGTACCAGTCTGCCATGAGGGACCTTGTCAAAGGCTTTACTGAAGTCCATATAGACAACATCCACTGCCCTTCTTTCATCAATCATCTTCGTCACTTCCTCAAAAAACTCAATCAAATTAGTGAGACACGACCTCCCCTTGACAAAACTGTGCTGCCTCTCGCTATTAGGTTTGTTTCTTTCCAAATGGGAGTAAATCCTGTCCCGAAGAATCCTCTCTAATAATTTCTCTACCACTGACGTAAGGCTCACCGGCCTATAATTTCCTGGATTACCCTTGCTACCCTTCTTAAACAAAGGAACAACATTGGCTATTCTCCAGTCCTCTGGGACCTCACCTGTAGCCAATGAGGATACAAAGATTTCTGTCAAGGCCCCAGCAATTTCTTCCCTTGACTCCCTCAGTATTCTAGGGTAGATCCCATCAGGCTCTGTGGACTTATCTACCTTAATGGGCGGCACAGTGGCGCAGTGGTTAGCACCGCAGCCTCACAGCTCCAGCGACCCGGGTTCAATTCTGGGTACTGCCTGTGTGGAGTTTGCAAGTTCTCCCTGTGTCTGCGTGGGTTTCCTCCGGGTGCTCCGGTTTCCTCCCACAGCCAAAAGACTTGCAGGTTGATAGGTAAATTGGCCATTATAAATTGCCCCTAGTATAGGTAGGTGGTAGGGGAATATAGTGACAGGTGAGTATGTGGTAGGAATATGGGATTAGTGTAGGTTTAGTATAAATGGGTGGTTAATGGCCGGCACAGACTCGGTGGGCAGAAGAGCCTGTTTCAGTGCTGTATCTCTAAATCAAATGAATGCTTTGCAAGACACCCAACACCTCCTCCTTTTTGATAATGAGATGACTGAGACTATCTGCACTCCCTTCCCTAGGCTCATCATCCACCAAGTCCTTCTCTTTGGTGAATACTGATGCAAAGTACTCATTTAGTACCTCGCCCATTTCCTCTGGCTCCACACATAGATTCCCTCCTCTGTCATTGAGTGGGCTAACCCTTTCCCTGGTTACCCTCTTGCTCTTTATATACGTATAAAAAGCCTTGGGATTTTGCTTAATCCTGTTTGCCAATGACTTTTCATGACCATTTTAGCCCTCCTGACTCCTTGCTTAAGTTCCTTCCTACTGTCTTTATATTCCTCAAGGGCTTCGTCTGTTCCCAGCCTTCCAGCCCTTATGAATGCTTCCTTTTTCTTTTTGACTAGGCTTACAATATCCCGTGTTACCCAAAGTTCCCAAAACTTGCCAAACTTGTCCTTCTTCCTCACAGGAACATGCTGGTCCTGGATTCTAGTCAACTGACGTTTGAAAGACTCCCACATGTCAGATGTTGATTTACCCTCAAACAACCGCCCCCAATCTAAATTCTTCAGTTCCTGCCTAATATTATTATAATTAGCCTTCCCCCAATTTAGCACCTTCACCCGAGGACTACTCTTATCCTTATCCATAAGTACCTTAAAACTTATGGAATTATGGTCACTGTTCCCAAAATGCTCCCCTACTGAAACTTCGACCACCTGGCCGGGCTCATTCCTCAATACCAGGTCCAGTACGGCCCCATCCCTAGTTGGACTATCTACATATTGTTTCAAGAAGCCCTCCTGGATGCTCCTTACAAATTCTTCCCCATCCAAGCCCCTAGCACTAAGTAAGTCCCAATCAATATAGGGGAAGTTAAAATCACCCACCACGACAACTCTGTTACCATTACATCTTTCCAAAATCTGTCTACATATCTGCTCCTCTACCTCCTGCTGGCTGTTGGGAGGCCTGTAGTAAACCCCCAACATCGTGACTGCACCCTTCCTATTCCTGAGCTCCACCCATATTGCCTCGCTGCATGACCCCTCCGAGGTGTCCTCCCACAGTACAGCTGTGATATTCTCCTTAACCAGCAATGCAACTCCCCCACCCCTTTTACATCCCCCTCTATCCCGCCTGAAGCTTCTAAATCCTGGAACATTTAGCTGCCAATCCTGTCCTTCCCTCAACCAAGTCTCTGTAATAGCAATAACATCATAGTTCCAAGTACTAATCCAAGCTCTAAGTTCATCTGCCTTACCTGTTATACTTCTCGCATTGAAAAAAATGCACTTCAGACCACCAGTCCCGCTGTGCTCCGCAACATCTCCCTGCCTGCTCTTCCTCTTAGTCTTACTGGCCTTATTTACTAGTCCCCCCTCATTTATGTCACCTGCTGTCCTACTGCTTTGGTTCCCAGCCCCCTGCCACACTCGTTTAAACCCTCCCGAGTGACGCTAGCAAACCTCGCAGCCAGGATATTTGTGCCCCTCCAGTTTAGATGCAACCCGTCCTTCTTGTACAGGTCCCACCTGTCCCTGAAGAGTGCCCAATGGTCCAGATATCTGAAACCCTCCCTCCTACACCAGCTGTTCAGCCTCATGTTTAGCTGCACTATCTTCCTATTTCTAGCCTCACTGGCACATGGCACAGGGAGTAATCCCGAGATTACAACCCTAGAGGTCCTGTCTTTTAACTTACTACCTAACTCCCTAAACTCCCCCTGCATGACCTCATCACTCTTCCTGCCTATGTCGTTGGTACTGATCTGTACCACAACCTCTGGCTGTTCACCCTCCCCCTTCAGAAAGCCCCCTGTCTGTTCAGAGACATCCTTGACCCTGGCACCAGGGAGGCAACATACCATCCTGGAGTCTCTTTCATGTCCACAGAAGTGCCTATCTGTGCCCCTGACTATAGAGTCCCTTATAACTATTGCTCTTCTGCGCTTTGTCCCTCCCTGCTGAACAACAGTGCCAGCCGTGGTGCCACTGCTCTGGCTGCTCCTGCTGTTTTCCCCTGATCGGCCATCCCCCCCAACAGTATCCAAAACGGTATACTTGTTAGAGAGGGGGATAGCCACAGGGGATTCCTGCACTGACTGCCTGCCCCTTCTCGCAGTCACCCATCTATCTGCCTCCACCTTGGGTGTAACCACTTCTCTAAAACTCCTGTCTATGATGCTTTCTGCCACCTGCATGCTCCTAAGTGCATCCAGTTGCTGCTCCAACCGATCCATGCGGTCTGTGAGGAGCTACAGTTGGGTCCACTTCCTGCAGATGTAGTCGTCCAGAACGCTGGAAGCATCACAGACCTCCTGCATCTCACAGGTGAAGCACTTTACCCTCTAACTGACATTTCTAGCTCTAATTAATAAATTAATTTAAAATAAATAAATACTTATTAAATCCTTACTAAATTACAATCCAATTAACTATCTGGTCCCTAGTGCTAGATTCCTACTATAAACATTACTTCTTCTTTGGCCTCCTTGTCTCGAGAGACGATGGGTAAGTGCCTGGAGGTGGTCAGTGGTTTGTGAAGCAGTGCCTGGAGTGGCTATAAAGGCCAATTCTAGAGTGACAGACTCTTCCATAGGTGCTGCAGATAAGGTTGGTTGTGGGGGCTGTTACACAGTTGGCTCTCTCCTTGCGCTTTTGTCTTTTTTCCTGCCAACTGCTAAGTCTCTTCGACTTGCCACGCTTTAGCCCCGCCTTTATGGTTGCCCGCCAGCTCTGGCGATCGCTGGCAACTGACTCCCACGACTTGTGATCAATGTCACAGGACTTCATGTTGCATTTGCAGACGTCTTTAAAGCGGAGACATGGACGGCCGGTGGGTCTGGTACCTGTGACGAGCTCACTGTACAATGTGTCCTTGGGGATCCTGCTATCTTCCATGCTAACAAATGCTAACTAAATACAGTAATCTCCTCCCTCTGATTTAGTTACTCTACTTATTAATTAGTTAATTAGGGTTTTAATCAATTTTTATCAATGTTTTATTTTCAAATTCAGTAAAAATTCCCTACCAGCCAATCAGGTCACAGCTTTCCTGTGACGTCACTTTTTCAGTTTTTTCACCAGAGGTAAGTTTTTTATACTTCCAAGTCTGGAATTCCGCCCTCCGAGTCTTCTCCCTGGATGTAGCCCGCGAACGTTCAGCTCATCTGTGATCATTGAAAGAGAATCATGCAGGTGTATGCATGTTACCCTGGGAGTTGTCATGATGCATTCATTCTCCAAAACTCCCAGGTGCCTGCACGTTTCAGTCCTCCTGATAGACTGATGGGATGGATGCTTGGCGACAGGGGTTATCCTCTGAAGACATGACACCAGTGAGGATCCCAAGGAGTCATGCTGAGGAACGTTACAATGAGAGCCATGCGGCCACCAGAGTGACAATTGAACAAACTATTGGCCTACTCAAAATGAGATTTAGGTGTCTGGACCGCTCTGGTGGAGCCCTGCAGTATGCGTCATCAAGGGTTTCAAGAATTATTGTCACCTGCTGTGCCTGGCATAACCTGGTGATGGAAAATGGAGAGGCCCTGGAGGATGATCAAGGTTAGCGCGAGGCGTCATCAGACGAGGATGGAGTTTCTGATGAGGAAGATGGGCAACAGTCACATGATGGTCGGGGGAGAGGAAGCTGAATGTCATTTGAAGTTAAGTGTGAGAGAGAGCCGGGAGGCTCTAATAGGCAGGCATTTCTATTGACAGGATCTTAATATACAAATAATTGACATAGCGGTATGAGAGGCGTCATTGTGAGGTTCTGAGAGGGCAAATGCACCCATCTTCAGTGGGGGTGGGGGGGCGGGTGGTGGGGAGCGGAGATGATCTGACGATGCACCCCTTCACATCATGATGAACCCAACCCAAGTGTGTGACCTCACATATAAAACTACTCGTGTTGAGCTACAATGTTGGATGCAACTTCAGAAATGACATGTTAACTGACATGTAAAATTTTCATTTCACAAAATGTATTAAATTTTTTCTTATACAAATCAAATAAATACTTGAAAAGTAACCCAGTGAACCAGGAGTGATGTTACTGTGATTTCTTAATACGTTTGCGAGTGCTTCTGCATTTGGACGATCTCTCACCACCAGACTCACCAGAGGCAGGTGGCTGATCTGGTTGCCGCCCCACTTTTGAGCAATTTGGCGGATGTCCTCTGCCGGCTCACGGCCGTGTAGGCTGTGGCATATTAGGGCGTTCATGAGAAATATCATGAGCACCCTCTAACACCCTGGGAGTCTGCGGTTCACATGTCCCTGGCAGAGGGAGCAAGGAGCTGCAGGATGCATCAGGGGCGCCCTGAGAGGAGCTCCCATGTGCAATCTCATGCTGCACCTGTGCCCTCCTGAGGCTCGGCTGGCCACTGGTGACCTCAGAGGGATGAGCAGCCTCGATCTGTCGCCTGCGCATCTGAGTGTGATCTCTGATGCTCTGGTCCAGGGAGGTCACACTCACTCTGAGGTCACGAATAGCATCCAGTACTGTCACCTCCACTGCAGCCGCCAATCTTTCAACGGAGGATGCCAGAAGTACAAATGCCTGAGAGTTTGCAGCACTCATACCCTGGATGGACATTTCCAGAGTATGAGTCATAGCTCGCAGCGTCTCTGGTAACTCCGCCAGATCTCCATGCACCGCTTGCTGCACCAGCAACATCTCCCGCTGAATGGATGTTCTCAGAGGCTCGTCATCAGCTTGCAACTCTACACACGCCTGGCATCCCACACTCCTCCGAGTGTGTGAGGCATCGGCCGGTTCTGCCTCTGGTGGCTGACCCGGCAACCTTGTTGTGCTTACACCTGTATGTGAAGACGACTCCGCGGACACACCAATCCCATCTGCGGTGGAAGTATCTACGCTGGTGCTTGGTGCAGTGGGAGGATGTGACGGTGCACCCTCTGAGGTGCCCTCCTCCACCTCAGAGGTGGACGGTTGAGCCACTGAGACGCTTCCTGGCCGCTGCTGTGTTTCACCTGCAGGGAAAATCATATTGATCAGTTTGATCGGCAATCCAGACTTTAGTACATGTTATTGACTGCATTTTGGTCACATTTGTGTGATTCCACTATAGCGAGCACACTTCAGTGCATTAGACAATCACCACACCCCTGTCCCCTTCACCACCCCCCACCGTACACTCTTACACCACATACTGGGTCACTCACACACCTGGCCAGGTCCACCGGCCTCACCATAGAACATAGAACATAGAACAGTACAGCACAGTACAGGCCCTTCAGCCCACGATGTTGTGCCGAACCTTTAACCTACTCTAAGATCAAACTACCTACATACCCTTCATTCTACTATCATCCATGTACCTATCCAAGAGTTGCTTAAATATCCCTAATGTATCTGCTTCTACTACCACCGCTGGCAGTGCATTCCACGCACCCACCACTCTCTGTGTAAAGAACCTACCTCTGACATCTCCCTGAAACCTTCCTCCAATCACCTTAAAATTATGCACCCTGGTGATAGCCCTTTCCGCCCTGCGAAAAAGTCTCTGGCTATCCACTCTATCTATGCCCATCATCTTGTACCCCTCTATCAAGTCACCTCTCATCCTTCTTCGCTCCAATGAGAAAAGCCCTAGCTCCCTCAACCTTTCCTCGTAAGACATGCCCTCCAGTTCAGGCAGCATCCTGGTAAATCTCCTCTGCACCCTCTCTAAAGTTTCCACATCCTTCCAATAATGAGGCGACCAGAACTGAACACAATATTCCAAGTGTGGTCTAACCAGGGCTTTATAGAGCTGCAGCATAACCTCGCGGCTCTTAAACTCAATCCCCCTGTTAATGAAAGCCAACACACCATACGCCTTCTTAACAACCCTATCAACTTGGGTGGCAACTTTGAGCGATCTATGGACATGGACCCCAAGATCCCTCTGTTCCTCCACACTGCCAAGAATCCTGTCTTTAAGCCTGTATTCTGCATTCAAATTTGACCTTCCAAAATGAATCACTTCACACTTTTCCAGGTTGAACTCCATCTGCCACTTCTCAGCCCAGCTCTGCATCCTGTCAATGTCCCGTTGCAACCTACAACAGCCTTCCACACTATCCACAACTCCAGCAACCTTCGTATCATCGGCAAACTTGCTAACCCAGCCTTCCACTTCCTCATCCAAGTCATTTATAAAAATCACAAAGAACAGAGGTCCCAGAACAGATCCCTGCGGAACACCACTGGCCACTGAGCTCCAGGATGAATACTTTCCATCTACTACCACCCTCTGTCTTCTATGGGCCAGCCAATTTTGTATCCAGACAGCCAACTTTCCCTGTATCCCATGCCTCCTTACTTTCTGAATGAGCCTACCATGGGGAACCTTATCAAACGCCTTGCTAAAATCCATATACACCACATCCACTGCTCTTCCTTCATCAATGTGTTTTGTCACATCTTCAAAGAATTCAATAAGGCTTCTGAGGCATGACCTGCCCCCCACAAAGCCATGCTGACTGTCTCTAATCAAACTATGCTTTTCCAAATAATCATAAATCCTGTCTCTCAGAATCCTCTCCAATAATTTGCCCACTACCGACGTAAGAGTGACTGGTCTATAATTCCCAGGGTTATCCCTATTCCCTTTCTTGAACAAGGGAATAACATTTGCCACCCTCCCATCATCTGGTACTACTCCAGTGGACAGTGAGGACACAAAGATCATCGCCAAAGGTGCGGCAATCTCTTCCCTCGCTTCCCGTAATATCCTTGGGTATATCCCGTCTGGCCCCGGGGACTTATCTGTCCTCATATCATTCAAAATTTCCAGCATATCCTCCCTCTTAACATCAACCTGTTCGAGCATATCAGCCTGTTCCATGCTGTCCTCACAAACGACCAGGTCCCTCTCACTAGTGAATACTGAAGCAAAGTATTCATTTAGGACCTCCCCTACCTCCTCCGACTCCAGGCACAAATTCCCTCCACTATCCCTGATCGGCCCTACCCTCACTCTGGCCATCCTCTTAGTTTAGTTTAGTTTAGTTTAGTTTAGTTTAGAGATACAGCACTGAAACAGGCCCTTCGGCCCACCGAGTCTGTGCCAACCATCAACCACCCATTTTATACTAATCCGACACTAATCCCATATTCCTACCACATCCCCACCTGTCCCGATATTTCCCTACCACCTACCTATACTAATGGCAATTTATAATGGCCAATTTACCTACCAACCTGCAAGTCTTTTGGCTTGTGGGAGGAAATCGGAGCATCCGGAAGAAACCCACGCAGACACAGGGAGAACTTGCAAACTCCACACAGGCAGTACCCGGAATTGAACCCGGGTCGCTGGAGCTATGAGGCTGCAGTGCTAACCACTGCACCACTGTGCTGCCATTGTTCCTCACATAAGTGTAGAACGCCTTGGGATTTTCCTTAATCCTACCCGCCAAGACTTTTTCATGTCCCCTTCTAGCTCTCCTAAGTCCATTCTTCAGTTCCTTCCTGGCTACCTTGTAACCCTCTAGAACCCTGGCTGATCCTTGCTTCCTCGACCTTAAGTAAGCTTCCTTCTTCCTCTTGACTAGCTGTTCCACATCTCTTGTCATCCAAGGTTCCTTCACCCTACCATCCCTTCCTTGCCTCATCGGGACAAACCTATCCAGCAGTCGCAGCAAGTGCTCCCTAAACAACCTCCACATTTCTGTTGTGCATTTCCCTGAGAACATCTGTTCCCAATTTATGCTCCCCAGTTCCTGCCTAATCGCATTGTAATTCCCCCTCCCCCAATTAAATATTTTCCCATCCCGTCTGCTCCTGTCCCTCTCCATGACTATAGTAAAGGTCAGGGAGTTGTGATCACTATCACCGAAATACTCTCCAACCGAGAGATCTGCCACCTGGCCTGGTTCGTTGCCAAGCACCAAATCCAACATAGCCTCCCCTCTAGTCGGCCTATCTACATATTGAGTCAGGAAACCTTCCTGGACACATCTGACAAAAACTGCTCCATCCAAACTATTTGCACTAAGGAGGTTCCAATTAATATCAGGGAAGTTGAAGTCACCCATGACAACAACCCTGTTACTTCTGCACCTTTCCAAAATCTGCCTCCCAATCTATTCCTCCGTGTCTCTGTTGCTATTGGGGGGTGAATAGAAAACTCCCAATAAAGTAACTGCTCCTTTCCTGTTTCTGACTTCCACCCATAATGACTCAGTAGACAATCCCTCCTCGACGACCTCCCTTTCTGCAGCTGTGATACTATCCCTGATTAGCAATGCCACTCCCCCACCTCTTTTACCTCTCTCCCTATTCCTTTTGAAACATCTAAACCCCGGAACATCCAACATCCATTCCTGCCCCTGTAATATCCAAGTCTCCGTAATGGCCACAACATCGTAGCTCCAAGTACTGATCCATGCTCTAAGTTCATCACCCTTATTCCTGACACTTCTTGCATTAAAATAGACACACGTCAACCCATCATACTGGCTGCAACTTTGCCCTGTCAACTGTCTAACCTTCCTCACAGACTGTGCACTCTGTATCTTCCTGTTCAACAGCTACCCTATCCACTGATCCGTGGCTCCGGTTCCCATCCCCCTGCCAAACTAGTTTAAACCCTCCCGACGAGCTCTCGCAAACCTCCCGCCCAGGATTTTGGTGCCCCTCCAGTTCAGATGCAACCCGTCCTTCTTGTCCAGGTCCCATCTTCCCCAGAAGGTATCCCAATGATCCACATATCTGAAGCCCTCCCTCCTACACCAGCTCTGTAGCCACGTGTTCAGCTGCACTCGCACTCTGTTTCTAGCCTCACTAGCACGTGGCACCGGTATCAATCCTGAGATTACTATTCTGCTCGTCCTGCCTTTCAGCTTCCAACCTAACTCCCTATATTCGCTTTTCAGGTCCTCATCCCTTTTCCTAGCTATGTCATTGGTACCAATATGTACCATGACCTCTGGCTGCTCCCCTCCCCCTTAAGAATCCTATGGACTCGATCCGAGGCATCCCTGACCCTGGCACCCGGGAGGCAACATACCATCCGGGAGTCTCGTTCGCGACCATAGAATCTCCTGTCTGTTCCTCTAACCATTGAATCTCCTATCACTATCGCTCTCCTATTCTCCCCCCTTCCCTTCTGAGCCACAGAGCCAGGCTCAGTGCCAGAGACCTGGCCGCTGTGGCTTTCCCCTGGTAGGTCCCCCCCACCAACCGTATCCAAAACGGTATACTTATTATTGAGGGGAACGGCCACAGGGGATCCCTGCACTGTGCGCCTATTCCCTTTCCCTCCCCTGACGGTCACCCAAATACCTTTATCCTGCAACTTAGGTGTCACTACTTCCCTCTATCACCCCCTCAGCCTCCTGAATGATCCGAAGTTCATCCAGCTCCAGCCCCAGTTCCCTAACGCGGTCTGTGAGGAGCTGGAGTTGCAACAGCGTGTCCTCCATCTGCCCCTGCTATCATCAATGCATCCTCCTCCATTCTGGTAAGATATGTTTGATTGGCAATGTCACCACCGGTCGGGGACCTCTCTTGGGCATTATACGCCCTCTTTTCCTATTTAAACAAAAATACTTAGTTTAGACATGCGCTCACCCATAGGGTTTGATGTTGCATTTCATTGCTGTGTCAGTGCAGTGCCCAACTTGAACACTTCTGGATCACCGTGCATCTCAGACTTGCCCATCTTGCATGCCAATGCAAGGCAGCAACTGAGCAATGATCATACAGGGCTTCCACCTTGCAGCGTGAGGACACATATACCCTCCCTTGACACATTAATGATTAGATGAATGAGGAATGCCCCTTACCCGGGCAGAGCGAAGCAGGTTATTGAGGCGCTTGCGACACTGGATCCATGTCCTCCTTACAACGCCACGGCTGCTGACCTCCTCCGCGATCTCCAGCCAGGCCCTCTTGGTCACTCGGGAGGGCCACCTTCTGCCGTCTGGATTGAAGAGGACCTACCGCCTCGCCTCTACCGCCTGGAGGAGGATCTGCAGTGATTCCTCTGAAAATCGGGGGGGCCGTACGGAAACTTCTCTCCTCCATCACTGTTGATAGTTCTGCAGCTTTTATGTTTCTTTTTTCCTGCTCCTGGAAACTGCCAGACCTCCTTCAATCCTTGCAGGTGCAGAGCCTTGGTATCCTCCTATACAACTTCCACAGCTCTCTTCCTCAGATGCAAGGTAAGAATCAACTGGTCCATTTTTTTGCTGTAAGTCTTTTTAAAGGACGTACCCTTTCAAATCACAAATATGCCGCGGGGCCGTTAATTGGCTGCCCCACGCGTGATGCCGGTAGCCAGGAGGCGCGGAGTGGGATCGGAGTCCTCATCTGCTTCTGCCTCAACTGCCCCGGAGCCATCGAGAGCGGCAAAATTGCGGCCTGTGTTTTGAACTCCCCCTTTCTGAATTCTTGTTCACAGCTTTCCAATTATAAGGCAAAGAAATGAGCACACCAGGTTTTCTTTAGGTTTAAAGAAGAAAAGTAAAATTTATTGAACCTTAAACTTTAACTCTAATACAGTTAATGCCTACGGATATACCACGCGCCCATGCTAGCATGCACATGCGATACATGCAAATAGGAACAGAAAAGAGCAGAAGAAAAATAAAATGGAGAGGTTTGAGGCAGTCTCTAAAAGGGGGTTTCTTGTTACTGCTTCTGTATTTCCAGCTCGCTGTAGAGACCTTGATTGTAAACAGCTCTTACTTTTCGTTGGGGCCCAGTATTCTTCTTAAACTTTGTTCACTGTAGGAGACTTTTCGCTCTTGGGGTTCAGATGTCTTCAATGGTTTCCGAAGCTGGTGAGAGCGAGATGAGAACAGACAGGAGAGAGGTGTTCTCAGTCCAGGAGAAAACAGCCTTCTGATTTAAAATTCCTTGTTGGAAGTTCAAATTCAAAAACTCCAATAGTCAGCCAGCCATGTGACCAAACTGGTCTGACCACATCTGTTTGTGTATTCAGCCATTTTAGCAGTTAGCCTGGAATGCTAGCCTTTCCACCTTCAATGTCTGGTAAGCAAAAATCCATTGTGGATTAACTTGGAGCAGGGAATAGCTCCTTTGTCCTTTGAAGTACTTATCTGTTGAAATCTCTCTCCAGTCAGGGGCTTGCAATTTTAAGTTTTAATGTTCATGTGGCGAAATTAATTTTCCTCATTCTTGGCAGGTGGGGGGCTTGCCTGACACCTTCACACCCAGGGGACTGAAATGCGATTAGAAGAAAAATGGCACATTTCATTACAGGGTTTGAGAGAAATATAAGACACAGAAAGAAAAAACATTCATTTCCGTTCATTCACCAATCTTAAAGCTTATTAAAAAATGGTCTTTTCTGGGTGCCAGGGCTGCTTTAATTTCCCCATTTTTTTCAGGAAAGGTAGTAATGGGCAGGTCTATCCTGAACTCTCTGAGTCATGCAAAGACTTTTGACTTCAGGGGATGGGTGGTTCCCTTATCCTCTGACTGTGGGGGAGGATTCTGTGTTACTCTCCCCTTTGTTCGCTGGGACACTCCTGCATGTATGTGTTTGCGCAGACTTGGCTGCACTCTCCTGTGGCACTTCGACTAGTTGGGGCATCACCCTCATGGTTTCTGTACCCCCTAGAGGTCTTTCTTTGTCGCTGCAGGTTCCTGTAAATGCTGTTAGCAACTCTGGTGGGGTGCTTCTAGAGTCTGCATTTACGTAGGAGGATGTGAGGTCTAACTTTTCACATTTTTCGGGGTTGGTTGGCCAGACAGTAAGGGTTTTCATCTGGGATTCTTCCCAGACTTCCTTTAACCTGTCCTCTTGGTCACCCTTTTCCCCTTCTCTTTATAAACTTTTGCCAGTCATGTGCCTGCCTATCCCCTTTTGTTCTTGGCGAGGGTCCCTTACAGTTCACCAGCCCTCTGCTGGAGTATCCTACTAACGCCGGTACAGAACTTAGGGGTACAGGTTTCACTGTAGGTTGGGGTTTCCCCTCAACCTAGCACATGTGGCAACTCCTGCAGTACTCCACCACATCTTTGTGGAGTTTGGCCAGTCAAACTGCTGTCTTATGCAGGCTTTGGTCTTTCCTATACCGGCATGTACAGCCACTGTAGTCTCATGGGCCCTTCTTAATATTTCTCCCCGGTACCTCTGTGGCATCACTAACTGATGAACTACTGTCCACTCCTGGCCCTCAGGTCTGTGAGGAGAACTCCATTTCCTCATCAATACCTCATTCTTTAAATAGTAACAATCAGGGACTCCCTCTGCTTCACTTTTGGGCTGGGCAGCCTCTGCTAACTTTCCAATACTGGGTCAGCTCGCTGAGCCTCACCTAGGGAAAATCCATTTAATTCATTCCTTGGGTCGCCTAACTTTCCAAAGAAAGTCTCGGACAGGCAGACTTCATGGTCATCTGCCTGCAGTGCCAATGCAGTCTCCTCTGGGGGAGCTGGTTGGATCATGGCTTGATCCACTACACAATTCAGGGACTCTGCACGGGACCATCTCCTGCCACTGCCCTGTCTCTCTGACCTCCTTCAGTCTTTCTTTCACTACTAGGGGGGGCTACCACCTTCACCCCTGCCAGATCATTACCTAGGAGCAGGTCAACTGCATCCGGTGGCCCCTGTGTCCCTGAGAATTACTATGGGCTTACTTGCCCCACTCGTGGGAAATGGGGTTACTTTCCCTTCAAACACAAAACCCTGATAACCTTCAGTAATTCTATTAACTTTTCCTGCACTGGCCGTAGTAAGCTTCCTGGGTTGCACTCTTACTGCAGTTACAGCTTGTTCTGTGTTTTTATCAGGGTCCCGTCTTCACTGAGCGGGTGTGCACTGATTAACCCGACTGGTTTTCCCTTTAATTTCCAGCAGTCAGCTTTTAAATGCCCTGCCTTATTACAATGGAAGCACACAGGTCTCTGGGTCTCACTCTTGTTTTCAAGCCTCTTCCTTTTTGGCTAGAGAACGGCCCCCTGTGTCTCCTGCTTTCCTTTCTCTTCCAGGACTGCCTGGGCGGGTATCACCTTCCTACCCTTTGTCCTTTTCGGATTTGTGGGGGTGATTAGGAAAGGTTCTCCCCAGGAAATCGACTTAAAAATTAAAGCAAACTCATCGGCCAGAACAGCCGCTTACCGGGCTCCCTGAACCTGCTGCTCCTCTACATGGGTCTTTATTGAGAGTGAGAGAGAGTTTTTAAATTCCTCTAACAGGGCTACTTCTCTGAGAGTCTCATAGCTGAGTATATTTTTAAAACCATCAGCGACGAGTCAAAAGCCAGCTGCTTGCTTCTTTCAAACTCCAGTTAAGTTTGATTAGCTTGTTTTCAAGGGTTCCAAACCTTTGGCGATAGGCTTCAGGTACTAATTCCTATGCCCCGAGGATAGCATTTTTGGTCAGTTCATTATTTGATGAACTCTCATCTGGCAACAAGGAATAAACCTCATGTGCTTTTCCAATGAGTTTCCTTTGTATTAAAAGAGACCATGTCTCAGCTGGCCATTTTAGCGGTCTTGCCAGTTTCTCAGAAGACATGGAAAATGCTTCCACATCTTCCTCATTGAATTTTGGAATTAATTGAGTGAGTTTTAGCAATTTTGTACCCAGCCCTGAATTCTGGTCCTCCATATTGGCCATGCTTTCACTGGAGTTACTCTGTTGCCCCCTAGTTAACTCAAGCCACCTCAGCTCTCTTCAGATTCTTTCCGGAATATTCTCTCTCTCTCTCTCTCTCTCTCTCGTTCCTTTTCCTGTCTTTCTTTCTCTCTTTCCTGCCTTTCATGTTCTTCACGTGCCTTCTGGAAAGCTCTCTCTTTCCTCAAATTCAAGTTTCCTTTGTTCCAATTGTATCTTTGCTAACAATACCCTGTCAGAGTCTATTTCTAAGCCTGTTTCTGCTTCTTCAGATTCAAGGGAAAAATGGTTGGCCACTAGCTTTCGGAGTTCAGACTTCCTAGCCTTGCCACATACAGTGATCCCACACTGCTCAGCCATTTTCCTCAACTCCTCCATAGACAGTGCTTTTAATTTATCCCAAGTTACTTCACCCTGGCTTGGAGAGCTGCTAGCTTCATTTGCAGCCATGTTAGTATTCAATCACACACAACCACAAGAAAACCTGTATTGAAATTTGCTCATTTTGATTGGGAACAATTTGGCTTCCCATTTCCAATTTCACTCATCCGTCTGTGGGTAAAATTCCTGACGCTGGCACCCAAATTTCTGTTATGATCAGGTGAGAAAGGTGTCAAGGGGTCTTTTACTTTCTTCACCTGGTCTTATTTTAACAGGGATTAATTTTAAACACAGTGTGTTTTGAACTCCCCCTTTGTGAATCCTTGTTCATAACTTTCCAATTACAAGGCAAAGAAATGAGCACACCGGGTTTTCTTTAGGTTTAAAGAAGAAAAGTGAAATTTATTAAACCTTAAACTTAAACTCTAATGCAGTTATCGCCTATTGATATACGACGCGCCCACGCTAGCATGCACACGCAATACACACATGTAAATAGGGACAGAAAAGAGCAGAAGAAAAATAAAATGGAGAGGTTTGAGGCAGTCTCTAAAAGGGGGTTTCTTGTTACTGTTTCTGTGTTTCCAGCTTGCCATAGAGTCCTTGATTGTAAACAGCTCTTACTTTTCATTGGGGCCCAGTATTCTTCTTAAACTTTGTTCACTGTAGGAGACTTTTCGCTCATGGGATTCAGATAGCTTGAATGGTTTCCGAAGCTGGTGAGAGCGAGATAAGAGCAGACAGGAGAGAGGTGTTCTCAGTCCAGGAGAAAACAGCTTTCTGATTTCAAATTTCTTGTTGGAAGTTCAAATTCAAAAACTCCAGCAGTCAGCCAGCCATGTGCCCAAACCAGTCCGACCACGTCTGTTTGTGTACAAAGAACAAAGAACAGTACAACACAGGAACAGGCCATTCGGCCCTCCAAGCCTGCGCCGATCTTGATGCCTGCCTAAACTAAAACCTTCTGCACTTCCGGGGTCCATATCCCTCTATTCCCATCCTATTCATGTATTTGTCAAGATGCCTCTTAAACGTCTCTATAAAGTACCTGCTTCCACCACCTACCCCCGCAACAAGTTCCAGGCACTCACCACCCTCTGTGTAAAGAACTTGCCTCGCACATCCCCTCTAAACTTTGCCCCTCTCACCTTAAACCTATGTCCCCTCGTAACTGACTCTTCCACCCTGGGAAAAAGCTTCTGACTATCCACTCTGTCCATGCCGCTCATAACTTTGTAAACCTCTATCATGTCGCCCCTCCACCTCCGTCGTTCCAGTTAAAACAATCCGAGTTTATCCAACCTCTCCTCATAGCTAATGCCCTCCAGACCAGGCAACATCCTGGTAAACCTCTTCTGTACCCTCTCCAAAGCTTCCACGTCCTTCTGTATTTGGCCATCTTAGCAGTTAGCCTGGAATGCTAGCCTTTCCACCCTCAATGTCTGACAAGCAAAAGTCCATTGTGGATTAAATTGGAGCAGGGAATAGCTCCTTTGTCCTTTGAAGTACTTGTCTGTTGAAATGCTAATGTTTCTCTCCAGTCAGGGGCTTGCAATTTTAAGTTTTAATGTTCATGTGGCGAAATTAATTTTTCTCTTTCTTGGCAGGTGGGGAGGCTTGCCTGATTTTATTTTATGTCTTCAATAATAAGAATAATAAGAAACTTCTAGGTTATAAATAGCACGAGACAGATGAAGTGTCAAAACTCTTGATACATTACCCTGGGAATATGCTCAATCTCAGAAGAGCACTCCCTACTGAGTCAATATTGTCTTTCCAATATTTACACTGCCTGCTTTTTGCCTCTCTGAGGGAGATTGCCAGACTAGTGAGAGTAATGTTAAATTCAAAAATAATTTCCAGCAACAGATGCATGCCACTGGGAATTGAATTGAGACTGTTCAAACTAATTTGCTTAGAAAGTCTGTAACAGCCACCATGGTAAAAATAAAATCCATTATCATTTGCTTGTTCAGCTGCTTTAAAGCTCAGGCTCTAGAATTAAAAAGCAGAAGCCCAGAAACTCCCAGCTTTCTGGAGGGCAGTGTAGAAAATTTCAACCAAAGGGGGCAGGAATTTGGGGCAGAAACTGGCTCTACCAGGAATCAGCCACCTTTACAGCACCTCTTCAATTTTTGGAGGGGGGGTGTGTGGGCAAAGTGGATTCTCAGCATGCCCCTTGTACATCAATATCACAACCTAGATTTTGCTGCCAAAATAATAATGAGGTTCATGGCACCCCACCATTATTTATGCACAATTGGAACAGTAACTTCAGGTGAGGGGGAGATGTGCAGTTAAACTCAAATATCCAAACTTGCTGTCTGAGCTGCGTTGTTTCGCGATTAGCTTTGCGAAAACAGCAACCAGCTGTCTGCCTCCCCATTAAAATGCATTGAGTGGCGTGAAGTTGCTGTATTTGTACAGTAGTTACAAGCTAAACCTGCCGCAGAAAGTTAAGTCTTGCCATTTCAAGTCTAAGCAGCCTTTTGGCAACATGCTAAGTGTTGATTACTGTGAATCAACCTCTCTGGCATGGAAAATTAACTATTACAACTGTGGAGTCTCATTCCTTCAGGTTTTAAATTTCACTTTTTTCCTTGTCTTGCTGTATCCTTTCTAACTCTTTTACTGTCCCTCTCTTTGGACTGGATTTTGTTGTCCTGCTGCCAGGTGCAGAAAATGGCAGCCGCCCCGCAAGGGACCCGCACTGCCACACTGCCGCAATTCTAAAGCAGGCACCCACTTAGCATATTCATGGCATCATCTGAGGGAGCAGTGCTGGTGCCATTTTTAATGGGCTGCCAGCCCTGCAGGCAGTTCAAAAAATTGCAGAGTTGACCACTTCCCCCCACCTTCCCTATACAAATAGTGCAGAGTTGTCTTCTTCCCCCCTTCCCCATATACGAAATGCAGAGATGACCCCTTCCCCTCCTTGATGGCACCAGCTTCTCCTGGACAGGAAAGCGAAGGCGCATGAGTGCCGCATGTCGAGCTGAAGATCAGGAACGGATGGGTAGATCGCAGTGGATGACATGGTAATATACGCAGATAAGTATTTTAAATATTTAAACCAGGGTCCTGTTGCAGAGCGGCGGTGGGGCCACCACGGAGTTTCCCTGCCACTGGGAAGATCGAGCCTGGCAATCCCAGCATCGGGTTCCGTGGCGGCTGCTGCCACTCCAATTCTCCAGCCCCCACCATCACGGAACCCGCCATCAGGCTGAGAACAAAATCCAGCCCTTTATTTCTTTTTCTGAACCTGATTTGATATTGAATTCATCCACTGTAATTTGCATTTCCTTCTCAGTCCTTGCACTCTTTATTTCCCAATCCTTCAATCTGAGTGTTTAAGGAGATATACAGTTGCCTGCCCTGTTCACTCAGGTCTCAGATGCACTTTTCACTTGCTGCAATGTTATCAGCTTGCACTTTGCGCAACTTGCCACGCAAAAATTTCTAAACCTAAATGTGCACGGGCAATTCTAACAGCAGATGCTACTATAGCAAAATCTGGGCTGGTATCTTCTAGTGGTATTTTTTTTTGAATTTGTTCATGGGATGTGGGCGTTGCTGGCTAGACCAGCATTTATTGCCCATCCCTAATTGCCCTTGAGAAGGTGATGGTGAGCTGCCTTCTTGAACCGCTGCAGTCCATGGGGGGTAGGTACACCCACAGTGCTGTTAGGAAGGGAGTTCCAGGTTCTTGACCCAGCGACACCCCTGAGTACCAAATGTAATTTCTAAGTATAAAAAGTGTAGATATATATATTGAGAGAGAGGGGAGGGAAATGCTGTCAAAGTCACTTTGGTGGTTGTTGTAGTGCATTTTGTAGATAGTGCATCAGTGTTAGAAGGATTGGATATTGGTCCTTTGGCAGTATTCATTAAGCAAACTGTTCTATTCTATGGTATCAAATTTCTTGAATGTTGTTGGCCTGCACCCATTCAGACATGTGGTGAGTATTCTATCACACACTTGACTTGAGCCTTGTAGATGGTGGAGTGGCTTCAAGAGGTCAGGAAGTGAGCCATTTGTCATAGAATATCGTGCTCCTGTGTTGGTACAGTTGGTCTAGTTAAGCTTCTTCTTAAAATGGTAATGGTGGGGTCTTAGCAATGGTGAAGGTCAAAGGGAGATGGTCAATGGCTTTCTCTTACTTGAGATGGTCAAGATCTGGTCCTTATGTAGCATGGGTATTACTGTCCACTTGTTATTCCAAGCCTGGATGTTATCCAGCTTTTGCTGGCATGGGCTGCTTCAATATTGAAGGCGTTTTGTGGTGGCCCACACCAACTTGATGATTGCTTAATCATATCAAAGGCTGCAGAGACGTCAAGAATAACAAGGAAAATTAGTGCACTATAGTCACAGTCACAGAGAACGTCATTTATGACTCCAATTCTTGTTGATTCAGTGCAAAAACCTGCTTGAGGAGATTCAAACATGGAGTTGTGGGAAAGATGGGCACGGATTTAGGAGTTCTAAAAGTTCAGAAAGCATCCTTACACAATGAACCTACATGAGTTTAAAATGGAAAAGATACATGTACCGCATACTACATAGAAAAACAAAGTTAGTTTGGAGTTTGGATTGCTGACTGTGGATCCAGGTGATCCGTTCATCAGTGTACCAAGGCACCACAGCACAGAGAAATTGGGGGTCAGTATTCTATCCATGATTTTCACATGGTGAGCTCCCAATCTAAGCTGAACTATTGGGCAGAGCCAAGCAGAGGCAAAGTACCACCCAGAATAGAAGAAATGGAGGATTAGCCAAACTAGTACACTTGTTTGTACTGACATTTTACCGTCATTGCTGACATTTTTACTAAAGAGGCCTTTCAGAACTGGCCGTTGGCTTCTGGCATGAGAAACATCACCAGAAGATGACAGATTTTTTTTCCTTCAAGTGCTAACAGTTTCCTTGCTAGCTGACTGCTACCTGCTGGCACGTACAAAACAGAATGAAAGAAAGCTCACAAAAGCATTCTCCATTTAAAGAAATGCCACTCACAGAGGAGAATCCAAAGGTCATCATAACCAAGTGCCAATGGAACCTCTCAACCAGTATTTATCTACCTGCCAACTTAAAGGTAGACTAATAAATGGCTCTGTGTATTGTTATAAACACAGACACATTAAAAAGATTGCTTATTGGATGGATTCCAGTGCATATCTCAACCACAAAAGTCCAAGTGAATGAGAATGTTTCAAAGGGGGCAGGAGCAAAATCTGTCAAATCAGCCATGCACATTAATATTACTGCACCAACATCAACCTAAGATCACATTGCAACCTGTTATAAAGTCGACTCTTTCCACTCCTGAAGGTAGCATTTGCTACAGTACATAGCACTTTTTCAATTAAAGAATCATTTCTGCAGCCTATTATGGATGGTGATTATATGCTCTAATACTGAGGACTCTGAAAACGTTACATTTGAAAACCAAAACTATTCTCCTACGCATCCATACGACGAGTTAGCTGTATCACATATCAACCGCAGATTATGCCTGGCTTCATGGAGCGAGCATGGTTATCAACACTATAATTTTGAAAACTACTAAGCCCAACCATCTAATTAGATATCATTGTGTCATCTGCTAGTGATTAGTGACTGCGGCACAGCAACGCACATGCACATCTTATTGAAAGTTATCTCTTGCGATTGCACTGAACCTTTTGAAACCACGGGAGATGCTAACATTTTGTGAAGCTTATTTTTTCTGCTACCATTGCACTCTCTAAATAGACAGGGCTAGAATTTTCCAGTTCCGCACTCCAGCAGGAAATTATGGGCTGGGGAATGTGTAATGAGAAGCTTTTTATGTTGTCTGATGCAACATATAGATGATTTGGAGTTGGGGACCACGTGTAGGGTGTCAAAGTTTGCAGATGACACTAAGATGAGTGGCAGAGCAAAGTGTGCAGATGACTGTGAAACTTTGCAGAGGAACATAGATACATTGAGTGAGTGGACAAAGGTCTGGCAGATGGAATACAATGTTAGTAAATGTGAAGTCATTCATTTCGGTAGGAGTAACAGGAAAAAGGATTATTACTTGAATGGTAAAAAGTTGTAGCATGCTGCTATGCAGAGGGACCTAGGTGTCCTTGTGCATGAATCGCAGAAGGTTGGTCTGCAGGTACAGCAAGTAATTAGGAAGGCAAATGGAATTTTGTCCTTCATTGCTAAAGGGATTGAGTTTAAAAGCAGAGAGGTTATGTTGCAGCTGTATAAGGTACTGGTGAGGCCGCACCTGGAGTACTGTGTGCAGTTTTGGTCTCCTCACTTGAGAAAGGATATACTGGCACTGGAGAGGGTGCAGAGGAGGTTCACAAGGTTGATTCCGGAGTTGAGGGGGTTGGCTTATGAGGAGAGACTGAGTAGATTGGGATTATATTCATTGGAGTTCAGAAGAATGAGGGGGGATCTTATAGAAACATATAAAATCATGAAGGGAATAGGTAAGATACAAGTAGAGAGGATGTTTCCACTGGCAGGTGAAGCTAGGACAAGAGGGCATAGCCTCAAGATTAGAGGGAGCAGATTTAGGTCTGAATTAAGCAGGGACTTCTTCAACCAAAGGGTTGTTAATCTATGGAATTCCTTGCCCAATGAAATAGTTGACGCTTCTTCAGTAAACGTCTTTAAAGCTAAGGTAGATATCTTTTTGAACAATAAAGGAATTAAGGGATACTGTGGGAGCGCGGGTAAGTGGATCTGAGTCCACGAAAAGATCAGCCATGATCTTATTGAATGGCGGAGCAGGCTCGAGGGGCCGGACGGCCTACTCCTGCTCCTAGTTCTTATGATCTTATGATTATGAACATAAATGAGATGCGTGGAATCCAGGTGATTGAAGATCTCAAACAGGTTTATTAATGGCTAACAAGCATATTGTGACGGAAATCACATCTGCCAAATGGAAACATATTAATTTCATCATATAGGACACGGCTTGAGACCTTTTTACTGGACATTGCAAATAACTTGTTTAAAAAACAACAGAACTGACCAGCTGAAAACATGGTTGCATATTTGCTTTCTGAGGAGACAAGAACTAGCTGCAAGACCATTGAATAGAGAGACAATGGGAGTGCTCACCGATTTAGTTAGCGGGATGGGTTTTGTCAATGGTGGTGATCAACATCCTTTGACTATGTAAAAGCCAGAACTACAAACACCACCCCCCTTCACCCCCCCGGGTGCGTCTGGAATGCTTTGAAATCCAACAACCCTCCAAGAAGCTGCTGTTTCATACAAAGAGATGGTCACATGGCCTACCTGCTGGCGAGACTGGGGCTTCTGGAATTGTGCTTCACAGAAAGGAAAAAGACTGCAACTGGACTGGCAGCAAAAAAAGTCCCTCTCTGACTCTCTCTCTGTCTCTCTGTCTAGCAAAGTCCCAGGGAAACTACGGTGGCAGCTTAAGCCTCAAGACTACAGAACTTTACAAGCGACCGCCAAGAAGACAACTGAAACCTCCCTTCAGCCTTTTGAAACCAGAGAAACAAGTCTGGAATTGTGCACGTGGCCCCTGTGAGAACTCCCAGACCTTAACTTCAATCAAGGGCATTACATCAAAGACACAAAAGACAGTACCTGTATTCCATTTATTGCCAACTCTACTTCAATCTCACCCTAACTCTTTCTTCCCCTTTATATCTATTTGTGTGTGTGTGTGTGCATCTCGTATGCATGCTGGCATGGTTGCATCGTGTATTTTAGTAATTTTAACCGGGTTAGAGTGATAAGGCTAATAAACTTACATATTTCTTGTTTAAACTCAAGAAAACCTGTCAATTGGTTCATTTGCAATTACAATTGGAGTGCAGTGAGCAAGGGCTCACTGAGGTGTTAAGCTAAAAGTTTGTGTTTTAAAAGATAAACCCTGTTATAGTCAAATCAGGAAAGTGGCAAGATGGGAGCCTGAGATCCCTTCCTCACCTATTCGTAACAATATACGTGCAGAGCTTACTATTTAAATGACTTTCCTCTTTGTGTTGCAGTTATAGAGTGAGTCTGGCATGTAGTCGCATGACTGCATCCTGGTACTCAGCTCATTAGCATACTAAAATCTTAAAGGGACATCACTCTTAAAGGCAATTACACAACATCCTCCATCTTTCCAAAGATAAGTCATATGCTAAAAGTAAGAAACATATAAAATTAGATAACACCAAAATTATTTACACATGGATAGAGATTGTGAAATTTACAAATATAGAGGCTCAAAAGTCCATATATCATCTCGGTGGTTTTGCTCGGGGAGTGTGCGTCTCATCTATTGCTGTTCTTTCTGAAGTTTCTCCTTCTCTGCATTCAGTTTCTGTGGTTCTGCCTTCAGCCTGCTAACATACTCTGCTGCTTTTCTCAAGATGACCACCTTGTCAATCTTGGAAAGTTCCAGCACCTCATCTCAAAGAGCCAATAGACAATGCTTCAACTCATTCCTCCTCTGCCTCTCTACGGCATTGCGCGTCCTTCGCCTCTCCTCATCCTCTGCATCTGAAGGCTTAGGGCTCTAGGTTAAGGACTTGTTGGGGGAGAGTACTTGGTCTCATGGAGATACCTGTCCATTCTGGCTTGTTGTGGTGCTGGCGGTTCTCTAGAAAGCAGAAGTGAAGATGTGGCATAGTTGTGCTGTTTCTGGGTTTCCAGACTGCACCGTTTGATGCTGGTCAGAGTCTGTATGTGGATTCCAGTGCTTGGAGATTTCCCCTTGGCAATGTTGTCATGGATGGTTATGTTGAGATCCCTACATGCTGGTAGTCCTGCCAGTGCTTGTCTGCTCATGTCTACTAGGTAGAACATTCATTGTTTCCCTATTGACTTGCCATATCTGCATTGCATTGTTAATGTGCCACTGCAAGGGATGGGTATGCAGATAACTTGGCAGTTGTCGGTTGTATCATAGACTTCCAATTTAAAGCTGTTTTCCTGTGGTCTTCAATCTTGGGTTTGTCTTCTCACTACAGCTGCCACCATGTAATGAGCATAATAACATAAATGAAATGCATGGAGTCCAGGTGATTGAAGGTCTCCAACAGATTTATCAACAGCTAACAAGTATACATAGTGCAGAGCTAACTATTTACATGACTTGCCTCTTGGTGTTGCAGTAGCAGAGTGAGACTGGCATGTAGTCACATGATTGCATCCTGGCACTCAGCTCATTAGCATACTAAGATCTGAAAGGGACATCACTCTCAACGACAATCACACAACAGAATGCATTGCCAGGAAGCTCCTATCCAGGATATACAAACCCAGAATTGAGTGTAGGCAGCACAAGCAGATGTACATGTTAAGCGTTTCTCTATCTATTGTTTTAACACATGCACTGACCTATTTATTTGAGATAAGTTCACAGCTCTCCAAAAATAGCAGCCAGAGGTATCAGACTTGGCTTAGTGGCAGCACTCTCGCCTCTGAATCAGAAGATCAAGCCGCACTCTTTGAGATTTGAGAACATATTCTAGGTTGACACTCTGTACTGAGAGAGAGCCGCTGTTTTGGAGGTGCCATCTTTCAGATGAGACGTTAAACCGAAATCCTGTCTGCCGTCTCAGATGGAGATTGAAGAAGAACTGGAGAGTTCTCTTGGTGTCCTAGCCCACATTTATTCCTCAACCAACATTACTAAAAACAGAATATTTTGTAATTTATCTCATTGCTGTTTGTGGGGCCTTGATGCGTGCAAATTGATTACCGTGTTTCCCTACATCATAACAGTTTCTACACTTCAAAAGTGTTTCATTGACTGTAAAGCACTTTGGGACATCCTAAAATTGTGATGGCCTTTATATAAATGCAAGTTCTTTCCTTTCCTTGCTTTTTCTATCATCTAATGCAACAGTAGTTTCTGGACTGCAATGGGCAGAAAACTGCTGTCTTTTTTGAAGGTTCCTGATCTGAAGAATATTTTGGAAAGATTTGGTAAGCCTCATATATCATTAGTTCAAAAGTCTATATAGAAATAAATAGAACTGTGCTTCTAATTCAACTGTCTGTCACAGGCATCTTCACATAAATTCAAAGTTTGACTCACAACTTATGTTTTGATAGAAGGTCATTGACCTGAAACAATGGGCAGAACCTGTGTACGCGCTTGCAGTGGGAAGGCCAGCATTGGGTCAGGAACCAGAAAAGTGGGCTTTACGGTGCGATGGCTTTTTAATTCAACTATAGCAATAATATCCTGCTCCTGGGCTTCCCAACTAATTGAAACAGGTAGTGTGATCGCGACCAGCATCTGACTGTTGAAACCTCACTACATAAAGGGACTTCAGCAGGGGTCAGAATGGATCTATTCTGCAAATGTCAAGGCACAGACAGCAACTGTACCACACCCCCAACACCACCCCCTCCCTCCCAGTTCTCAGTGGCATCCCTGGAGGTAATGCTTTGAGCTATAAGGGCCTGCAGTGAAATATTCTTCCAGGCAAAAATGGGAGGAAAAGGTCAGCCTCTGAGAGCAAGCAGCAGTAGTTGCCTAAGGAGGTTGGCAGCAGGAATGTGGTTCCTTGCTCATCGATGCAGTGCTGCAAGAGATTCAATGATCTCATCAGAGCAGGAAAGGTGAGTGGCATGTCACATTCAAGTGCAAACCCTCTCACTCTAACTTCCCCAGCCTTCTCCTGCACAGCATTCCTCAGACAAACATACCTGCCCATTCCTCTCTCTCACATCCCCATCTGAACAGTCGCCACTAACACTCACATTTACCTTTCAACCACGTCATACCCATCCCTCACAATCACCTTCCACAAATGATGCCATTCCATCCTATCAAAACAGTCCATTTCTCACTATTCCAATTCTCTCCTGTTCTGCTTGCAGGAGAAGAAAGCACAGAAGACCAGGAAGAGGCAGAGAAGCTGAGGTCGCCCTCCAGTCTTTGCCACCCTGACCGCTACAGAGAATGAGGTGCTGGAGGTCAGTGGAGTCTCGGAGTGCATGGACATTGGCGATAGAGAGAGGGGGGTCTCCCAGATGCCTGGTGGCAGAATTAGATATCAAATAGCCCAAGGCAACAATCACTCATGTTGACTTGATATCACCAGTAACTGAAATATGATATCTGCACACTTATCACTTTGAATCCTTTCTCCTTGTCAGTTCCAATTCATCTCTTTCATCTCCCATTGGTCCATCAAGTGTTATGCAGAAGCTGGTTCAGGAGGAGGCTGAGTAGTCCTTAGAGGAGGTCTCACAGTCTGAGGAAGCACTTTTGCATAACTCATACATGCCCTCCACCAGCTCAGATACACATACCTTGGTGGAGCCTCCAAGGCAGGTAGCTGGGTTGTCACATGGTGTCAGGGGAGACTGGTAGGGGACAGTGCATCATGCGCATGTTTGATCCCAACCAAACTCAATGTCAAACTCAAAGTATGTAATTTCGAGTAAGAGTCATCGCATAGTGATCAGAAGAAAGAAGAAAGAAACCTGCTTGATATTCCTCTCCTTAAACTGGGTGTCCTGAGTCGAGCCTTATTAATCCTAGCGCCACCTTGGCAGAGATCAGATAACTCAGTATAAATGAGGGATGGAACTTGAGAACTTACCATTCTAATAACTCAATAGTACACCAGACAGTATGGAATGTGGCTCCCCAGTCAATGTGACATATATCTGCTTTTTTAAAAAGAAGTGAATAAATCACTATTCATTGATTTTCTTTATGTTGGTGGCCTCCATCACAGCAGGATTTCAAAATCAATGCATTCACATCTAATATTTTACCAATAACAGTTTTGCTGAGATTTATAGATAAATAATTCGACACATCAAGGCTGAAATATAAAAGAAAGTGCTGGAAATAGGCAGCATCTGTGGAGATATAAAAAGAGTTAATGTTTCAGGTGAATGACCTTCTGACAGAGGTTACCTGACCTGCTGAATATTTCCAGCATTTTCCATTTTTATTTCAAATTTCCAGTATCCACTGTATTTTGCTTTTGTATCTCTCTGCTGAACTTCCCCATTCTGTGTCTACTGCCTTCAGTGCAGTGCAATGTCGTCTGTCGGTTTATTTTACAGTGACCACTTAACTCATACAAAACAAACAGCAGTTCCAGCAGGTTTGCCTTGATTCTCAGTGGATTGGTAATGAATTGAAAAACAGACAAGGGTCTTTCATTGTACAATAGGATGTTGTTATCATCTTGACATGCCCTCCAGATACTCAGGTCTATTCAAGCAACTGCATAAAGACTCCATTCTTCTCTGCTGTAGTCTTTTCAAGGCGTCATTACAAAGTGAAGTAATATCTCTGTGTTTACCTGAAATATAATCACCCTTATTTGTCTCATTGCTTCAGACTGTTTATTGGATGAAGCCTCTTGGAGTAACAACATTGAGTCTGTGCACTAGGCAGTGATGATTGTAATTGCTGATGCTAGAATTGAGCAATATGCTTGTCATTTTAATCACTCACATGTACCAAAATAACGCGCAAAGGGTTTATAGCAGCAATTAATAATAATATTATCCTTATTAGTCTTTAACTGGTAATGCGTGCAAGAAATAGGCTAACACTTCAGTGCAGTACTGAGGGAGCGCTTCACTGTTGGAGGTGCTGTATTTCAGATCAGACATTAAACTGAGGCACAAGATGCCCTCTCAGGTGGACATAAAAGATCCCATGGCAATATTTCAAAGAAGAGCTGGCAAGTTTTTTCGAGTGTCCTGGCCAATATTTACCTCCTCATCAACATTGCTAAAATAGTTTGTCTGTTCAAGATCTCATTGCTTTTTGTAGGGCCTTGCTGTGTGCAAATTGGCTTCTGTGTTTCCCAGGAGGACAGAGGAAACACTTTACAGATGTCTTCAAAGCATCCCTGAAGAGATCAAACATCCCTGTCAACTCTTGGGAGTCCCTGGCTCGTGACTGTCCTAGATGGAGAAAGCTCATTTGGGAAGGCATTGTATGCCTCAAGGGACTTCATCGGAACATGCTGATGCAAAGGCGTGGTGTCAAACTACTCACCTACCTGACCCTTCACACACCACCTGCCCCTCATGGGTCAGAGTCTGCATCAAGTACTGGGCTTATCAGCCATCTCAGAATCCATCGAATCAGAATGGAAGCAAGTCAAGCTCGATCCTGAGGGACTGCCTAAGCGAAGTTACTAGTGTATTGGCTTTTCGTGATCTGTGAACTTGGACACCTAAATCCTTTTTATACTACAGTGATGCCCTTTTCGCACTTCAACTAGCAATAAAAAGAAAGATTGGCATTTTTATAGTACCTTTCAACAACCCCATGGTGTCACAAAGTGCTTTACAGCCAACTCCTGGAGGCAGAGAATTAAATGGTTTCTCAGCAGATCTATGCAGTAACAAATCATTTTCTTCATTATGTCATCCTTCATCAGAATTAAACATTGATTCATCTAACTTAGCTTCACAACGTTTTTCTTTTTCTTTTAGAGTTACAGCTATGGTCATTTTTCCTTTCTATCTCTGGGCTTCTGTAGAGTTGCATTCAGTGAATCAATGCAAATAGCAAAACAACAGATCATTCTGGATGATAACCTCTGCAGACTAACTGAGCAAAATGTTTTCATTTGATAAAAGCATAAACAGCCATTGAACTGTTCCTAAAATTCAAAACTCCAACCATAATAAATAATTTAAAGAACTAGCTTTTAAAAAAAATTATTAACCATGCTTCTTGATTCTAATTAGAGTTGTTTTATCTAATAGAAAACTGGTGTTTAATTCTAATTCTACATTTGAACACATGCATACTGTAAACATGAGAACATTCAATTCATTCCATTTTTCATTTTCACTAGAAATCCTTTTTCTCACCTCTTCTATTGGCTTATATTTGTCAACACTATTCACCAAATACAGCTTACCGTATAAGTTTCCATGGTGTAATAGTCAGTTTCCTGTTGCCATTCCCACTCCAGCTTGCTACTGTTTTAATAGTCTGAGTCACTGAAATCTGCATTCAGCCCTTCTGCTCTAAAGGATTGTGTGGAATAAAGACAAATTACAAAATCCTTTTAAATTACCATTTTTCTCTTCTTGGCATTAAAAGAAAGAAAAGAAACGGTTTGCAGTTTGTTTCACATCTTCAGGACATGCTAAAGCTCTTCATAGCCAATGAATTTTTAAAAATTCATTCATGGGATGTAAGCGTCGCTGGCCAGGCCAGCATTTATTCCCTATCCCTAATTGTCCTTGAGAAGGTGGTGGTGCCTTCTTGAACCACTGCAGTCCTCAGGCTGTAGGTACACCCACTGTGCTGATAGGAAGAGAATTCCAAGATTTTAAACCAGCGACAGTGAAGGAACGGCGAGATAGTTCCAAGTCAGGAGGTCATGGGTTTGGAAGGTGCTGTCTAAGGAGCCTTGCTGCGTTGCTGCAGTGCATCTTGTAGGTGGTACACACTGTGCGTCAGTGGTGGAGGGACTGAATGTTTGTGGATGGGGTGCCAATCAAGTGGGTTGCTTTGTCCTGGATGGCGTTGAGCTTCTTGAGTGTTGTTGGAACTGCACCTATCCAGGAAAGTGGAGAGTACTCCATCACACTCCTGACTTGTGCCTTGTAGATGGTGGACAGGCTTTGGGGAGTCAAGAGGTGAGTTACTCGCTGTAGGATTCCTAGCCTCTGACTTGTCTTGTAGCCACGGTATTTATATGGCTACTCCAGTTCAGTTTCTGGTCAATGGTAACTCCCAGGATGTTGATAGTGGGGGATTAGGTGATTGTAATTCCATTGAATGCCTAGGGGAGATGGTTAGATCCTCTCTTGTTGGAGATGGTCAATGCCTGGCACTTGTGTGGCGCAAATGTTACTTGCCACTTATCAGCCTAAGCCTGGATATTGTCCAGGTCTTGCTGCATTTCTACAAGGTCTGCTTCAGTATCTGAGGAGTTTGAATGGTACTGAACATTGTGCAATCATTAGCAATCATCCTCACTTCTGACCTTATGATTGAAGGTCATTGATGAAGCAGCTGAAGATGGTTGGGCCTAGGACACTATCCTGAGGAACTCCTGCAGTGATGTCCTGGAGCTGAGAGGATTGACCTCCAACAACCACAACCATCTTCCTTTGCGCTAGGTATGACTCCAGTCAGCGGAGGGTTTTGCCCCTGATTCCCATTGACCTCAGTTTTGTTAGGGCTCCTTGATGCCATACTCGGTCAAATGCGGCCTTGATGTCAAGGGCAGTCACTCTCACCTCACCTCTTGAGGTTTGAAGTTGTGTTTTGTTATGGAGCTAAATGCATCAACCAATATATGGACAACAAGATCCCACAAACAACAATGAGGTAAGTGATCAGCTTGTATTGTTAGTCGAGCAATAAACATTCAGACACAAGATATATACCCATATTGACCTAGCCTCAATTGCGGGATTCTGTAATTGATGTTGAAAACTCCTTAAATGACTTTCTCACCTGTGAGTTATAAGGTTGTCGGTTCAACACCACTAAAGACCAGACGTGAGCACATCATCTATGCTGCCACCTCAATGCAGTACCGAGGAGTGCAGCTTTGTTGCAGGTGCCCTCTTTCGGATGACACATTAAACACGTGAGTAATTGGGTGGGCCTAAAAGATCACAGACTGCTATACAATGAAGACTGGAGAGTTTTCCTGGTGTCCTGTCCAACACTGAACCATCAACCATTATCTTAAATCTAGATTATCTGGTTACTCGTTCCCTTGCTGCTAGTGGGAGTTTGCTGTGTGCAAGTTGACTTTGTTTATATAACAACAATGGCTGCACTTCATTGGTTGTAAAGCACTTAGTGAAAGGCACTATATAAATGCAAATCAGAGATCAAAAGTTGTTTTTAAAGAAAGGAATAGTAAAGATTTGGGAGCGTGAGCAGCAGAGTAAGATTAGACTAAGTGGGTCATATCAAGAATAGCATCAGTGCAAACTCAACGGGCCAAATGGCCTGTTTCTGGGTCATAACACTCTACAATGATTGTACTGTGAATTTAAGGAGTTCAACTGATTAAGGTGCAAGGATCTGGTGTGGAGCATAAACACTGGTATAGACCTTTGGGCTGAATGGCCTATTTCTATGTAAGTGTAGAGAGAAATTCCAGCTGTTTATCAATGCCATCTGAACACTAAAAGGTCTTATGTCCTTCAAACAACTTTTAATTCTTTATAAAATATAAGTTAAGATTTATGGCTTCTTTTTTAATACTGTTTTCAGCAACTTGTTTTTATTTTGGTGTGAGGGACGTTGGCAGAGGCTTCTCAAATATGGGAGTACTATACCAGTTTTAGATGCATTTGGCTTTTATAGCAAGTTGCTGGGGGAGGGGTGAGTGGTGGGGGAAGCAGGAAGAACTGTTTACCATTTATTAATTTATAAAACTTGTAGCAATTATCAGTTAAATACTTTAGTTAACATTTTCATCTGAAATCTATTTGCAATCACAGAGGAAAAACTTCCTCTCCCACAATTCAGGCTCCGGGTATTTGAAAAAGGCAAGCAACTGAAAGGAAATGCCCAATTCCGTGGGAAAAGGCAAAAAGTGTGTGGATTATTTAAGCAAACTTTATACACAGAGCTACTTATAAACTATAAATTTCAGATTTTATTATCCCTGTTTCCTTCTCTCTCCTGTTAAACTCATGAGGTAGAAATTCATCTGTAGCATGTTATACGCTGCTCAATATTTGGTTCCATTGCAGTCAATGGATTAAATGTCAGGCAGGGCATATAACAGGTAGCCAACCCGATATCACTGTTCTCTGCTTCTGTCCAAGATGAGTTTCTAAATCTTTTCCCTAGCATTGGCAGCCCTCTACTAACTTGGTTAAGAAGGCATTAATCATATGTAAATCTAATGAATGTTTGCAATGAAGGTTGGCAGACTCCTCAAACATGAGGGACATTGTCAGCCTACAGAGACACATCACAATTCCCAGTAGTGGTCCGTATAGAACCATTCAGTGCAGAAAGAGGCATTCAGTCTGTTGTCCCGGTGCTAGCTCTTTGAAAGGTGGTGCAGTATATTCACCAGATTGATGCCAGGGCCTAGAGGGTTAAATTATGAGGGCAGGTTGCATGAATTTGGCTTGTATTAGAACGTAAGAGTGTAAGAAATATGAGTTGGATTAGGCCATTTGGTCCTTTGAGCCTGTTCCATCATTCAACAAGATCAGGGTTTATCATCTACCTCCACCTTCCAGCAGCATCCCCATAATCTCTTAATTCCCTTAGTATCCAAAAATCTATTGACCTCAGTCTTGAATATAATCTATAACTGACCATACACAGCTCTCTGGTATAGAGAATTCCAAATATTCACAAGCTTTTAAGTGAAAGAATTTCTCCTCATCTCAGTCCTAAATGGTCAACCCCTTATTCTGAGACTGTGACCCTGTTTTAGATTCCCCAGCCAAGGGAAACATTTTCTCAGATTTTACCCTATCAAGCCCCTTAAGAATTTTATATGTTTCAATGATATCACCTCTCATTCTTCTAAACTCCAAGGAATATAAGCTTATTCAACTGAATCTTTCCTCATAGCACAATCCCCTCATCCTAGCAACCAGTCTAGTGAGCCTTCGTTGTACTCCCTATGGGGCAAATATGTCCTTCCTTAGATAAGGAAACCAAAACTGTACACAGTATCCCAGGTGTGGCATCAATTGTAGTAAGATGCCCTTTACTCTTATACTCCAATCTCTTTGTAACAAAAGGCAAACATATCATTTGCCTTCCTAATTGCTTGTTGCACCTGCATGCTAACTTTCTGTGAATTATGAACAAAGACACCGATGTCCCTTTGAAAGCAAACATTTCCCAGTCTCTCACCATACAAAAAACGTTCAGCTTTTTTATTTTTCCTACCAAAGTGGATAACCTCACACTTTGCCATAATGTCTTCCATCTGCCATGTTCTTGCCCACTCATCAACTCTGTCTATATCCCTCCATAGCATGTTTGTGTACTCCTCACTGCTTACTTTCCCACCTATGTATCATCAGCAAACGTGGATACATTACACTCTGTCCCCTGATCGAAGTGATTAATATAGATTGTAAATAGCTGAGGCCTAAGTTCTGATCAGGGAAAGGCATCAACACGTTGCACCATGGACATTTGACAAAATTATTGACTCAGTCATGGACATGGGTACAATTAATCTGTGTATAAAGTGTATAGCCAATCAAATGCCATCAAAACACAGTCCAATTTAAAACATATTTCTCCCTATAAATAAAGTAGCTAAGCATACAAACATCAATTGAGAGCAGTATAATCAAATACAAAAGCAATGAAGTTATGATGGACCTTCATAATACACTGGTTCGGCCTCAACTTTGGGCACTGCACTGTAGGAAGGATGTGTAGGAATTAGAGAAGGTGTAGAAAAGACTTATAAGAATGGATGGGGTCTCCAGTTACGTGGAGAAGCTGGGGTTGTTCCCCTCAGAGAAGAGAAGGTTGAGAGGAAAATTTGATAGAGGTGTTCAAAACCATGAGGGGTCTAGACACAGCAGATAGGGAGAAACAGTTCATATTGACAGAAGGATTGAAACCAGAGGAAGCATATTTAATGTGAAAGGCAAAAGAACCAAAGGCGACATGAGAAAATATTTTTATGCAGTGAGTGGTTAGGATCTGGAATGCACTGCCTGAGAGTGTGATGGAGGCAGATTCAATCAAGGCTTTCAAAAGGGAATTGGATAAACACCTGAAGAGAAAAAAATTGCAGGGCTACGGGAAAGGTCAGGGCATGAGACTAGCTAAATTTTTCTTCCAGAAAGTTGTAACCGTTCTGTGACTCTATTCTATGATTCTATACTCTGTAGCCTTGAGCAGGTGTCAAAGATCAACTGTTATACACTGCACAACTTCACCATTACAAGAGGTGAAACTATTTGGCTGGTTTCTACTATTCCCTCTTCAGTCCTATAGGCTGACCCCTTATCCTGAGACTATGACCCCTAGCTCTAGACTCTCCAGGGAAAACCGACTCTCAGCATCTACCCTGTCAAGCCCTCTAAGAATTTTCTATGCTTTAATTAGATCAGCTTTCACTTTAAGCGAGAAAAGCGGTCGGAGATAAAGGTAGGCCAAGAGTGGACCTGCACGAGAGCGAGCGTCAGGGAGTGAGGTAAGACAAACCCTAAAGTGATGTCAACACAAGCTGATTGGTGAGTAGCTGGTGAATGGTTTGTTTTAAGTCATAAGTTTATTTCTGCTCCGGGTTTCAGAGCTTGAGCAGCAGCTGGGGTCACTGCAGTGCCTCCACAAGTCTGAGAGTTTTGTAGATAGCACATCTCAGGAGGTGGTCACCCCACAGCTTAAGAGACACAGAGAGGGACGTGGGTGACCGTCAGATAGGCAAGGAGGACCAGACAAGCAGTGCAGGAGGCCCGTGATTTAGTCCTGAATACTAGTAGAGTGATGGTTCCTCTCAGGTGTACAGCCGGAGCTAAGTCCAATGCAGCATAGCTGGCTCAGTTGTGGGGGGTGGCGGGGGTGTTGTTGCTGGGGAGTAAGATTGGGAAAGCAATAGTGAGAGGGGATTCTATAGTTAGGTGATCAAACAGATGCTTCTGCGGCCACAGACATGAATCCAAGATGTCTCTCTGGTGCCAGGGTCAAGGCTGTCACGAAGTGGCTGCAGAGCACTCTGAGGGGCGAGGGTGAACAGTCAGGTCTTGTGGACCATATCAGTACTCAGAGTCATAGAATCATACAGCACAGAAAAAGGCCCTTCGGCCCATCGTGTCCATGCTGGTCATCAAGCACTTATCTATTCACTTAGTGCTAGGGGCTTCGATGAGGCTGAATTTGTGAGGAGCATCCAGGAGGGCTTCCTGAAACAGTATGTAGATAGTCCAACTAGGGATGGGGCCATTTTGGACCTGGTATTGGGGAATGAGCCCGGCCAGGTGGTTGACGTTTCAGTGGGGGAGCATTTCGGGAGCAGTGACCATAATTCCATAAGTTTTAAGGTACTTGTGGATAAGGATAAGAGTAGACCTCGGGTGAAGGTGCTAAATTGGGGGAAGGCTAATTATAACAATATTAGGCAGGAACTGAAGAATTTAGATTGGGGGTGGCTGTTTCAGGGTAAATCAACATCTGACATGTGGGAGTCTTTCAAACGACAAAGAACAAAGAACAGTACAGCACAGGAACAGGCCATTCGGCCCTCCAAGCCTGCGCCGATCTTGATGCCTGCCTAAACTAACACCTTCTGCACTTCCGGGGCCCATATCCCTCTATTCCCTTCCTATATTTGTCAAGATGTCTCTTAAAAGTCGCTATCGTATCTGCTTCCACCACCTCCCCTGGCAGCAAGTTCCAGGCACTCACCACCCTCTGTGGAAAAAACTCGCCTCGCACATCCCCTCTAAACTTTGCCCCTCGCACCTTAAACCTATGTCCCCTAGTAACTGGCTCTTCCACCCTGGGAAAAAGCTTCTGACTATCCACTCTGTCCACACCGCTCATCACTTTGTAAACCTCTATCATGTCGCCCCTCCACCTCCGTCGTTCCAGTGAAAACAATCCGAGTTTTTCCAACCTCTCCTCATAGCTAATGCCCTCCAGACCAGGCAACATCCTGGTAAGGCTCCTCTGCACCCTCTCCAAAGCCTCCACGTCCTTCTGGTAGTGTGGCGACCAGAATTGCACGCAATATTCTAAGTGTGGCCTAACTAAGGTTCTGTACAGCTGCAACATGACTTGCCAATTTTTATACTCTGTGCCCCGACCGATGAAGGCAAGCATGCTGTATGCCTTCTTGACTACCTTATCCACCTGCGTTGCCACTTTGTGACCTGTGGACCTGTACGCCCAGATCTCTCTGCCTGTCAATACTCCTAAGGGTTCTTCCATTTACTGTATACCTCCCACCTGCATTAGACCTTCCAAAATGCATTACCTCACATTTGTCCGGATTAAACTGCATCTGCCATTTCTCCGCCCAAGTCTCCAACTGATCTATATCCTGCTGTATCCTCTGACAATCCTCATCATTATCCGCAACTCCACCAACCTTTGTGTCGTCCGCAAACTTACTAATCAGACCAGCTACATTTTCCTCCAAATCATTTATATATACTACAAACAGCAAAGGTCCCAGCACTGATCCCTGCGGAACACCACTAGTCACATCCCTCCATTCAGAAAAACACCCATCCACTGTTACCCTCTGTCTTCTGTGACTGAGCCAGTTCTGTATCCATCTTGCCAGCTCACCTCTGATCCCGTGTGACTTCACCTTTTGCACCAGTCTGCCATGCGGGACCTTGTCAAAGGCTTTACTAAAGTCCACACAGACAACATCCACCGCCCTTCCCTCATCAATCATCTTTGTCACTTCCTCAAAAAACTCAATCAAATTAGTAAGACACGACCTCCCCTTCACAAAACCATGCTGTCTCTCGCTAATAAGTTTGTTTGTTTCCAAATGGGAGTAAATCCTGTCCCGAAGAATCCTCTCTAATAGTTTCCCTACCACTGACATAAGGCTCACCGGCCTATAATTTCCTGGATTATCCTTACCACCCTTCAGCTGATTAGAATCCAGGACCAGCATGTTCCTGTGAGGAAGAAAGACAAGTCTGGCAAGTTTCGGGAAGCTTGGATAACACAGGATATTGTGAGCCTAGTCAAAAAGAAAAAGGAAGCATTTGTAAGGGCTGGAAGGCTAGGAACAGATGAAGCACTTGAGGAATATAAAGACAGTAGGAAGGAACTTAAGCAAGGAGTCAGGAGGGCTAAAAGGGGTCATGAAAAGTCATTGGCAAACAGAATTAAGGAAAATCCCAAGGCTTTTTATACATATATAAAGAGCAAGAGGGTAACCAGGGAAAGGGTTGGCCCACTCAAGTACAGAGATGGGAATCTATGTGTGGAGCCAGAGGAAATGGGCGAGGTGCTAAATGAGTACTTTGCATCAGTATTCACCAAAGAGAAGGACTTGGTGGATGATGAGCCTAGGGAAGGGAGTGCAGATAGTCTCAGTCATCTCATTATCAAAAAGGAGGAGGTGTTGGGTGTTTTGCAAAGCATTAAGGTAGATAAGTCCCCAGGGCCTGATGGGATCTACCCTAGAATACTGAGGGAGGCAAGGGAAGAGATTGCTGGGGCCTTGACAGAAATCTTTGCATCCTCATTGGCTACAGGTGAGGTCCCAGAGGACTGGAGAATAGCCAATGTTGTTCCTTTGTTTAAAAAGGGTGGCAAGGATAATCCAGGAAATTATAGGCCGGTGAGCCTTACGTCAGTGGTAGGGAAACTATTAGAGAGGATTCTTCGGGACAGGATTTACTCCCATTTGGAAAGAAACAAACTTATTAGCGAGAGACAGCATGGTTTTGTGAAGGGGAGGTCGTGTCTTATTAATTTGATTGAGTTTTTTGAGGAAGTGACAAAGATGATTGATGAGGGAAGGGCGGTGGATGTTGTCTGTGTGGACTTTAGTAAAGCCTTTGACAAGGTCCCACATGGCAGACTGGTGAAAAAGGTGAAGTCACACGGGATCAGAGGTGAGCTGGCAAGATGGATACAGAACTGGCTCAGTCACAGAAGACAGAGGGTAACAGTGGATGGGTGTTTTTCTGAATGGAGGGATGTGACTAGTGGTGTTCCGCAGGGATCAGTGCTGGGACCTTTGCTGTTTGTAGTATATATAAATGATTTGGAGGAAAATGTAGCTGGTCTGATTAGTAAGTTTGCGGACGACAAAGGTTGGTGGAGTTGTGGATAGTGATGAGGATTGTCAGAGGATACAGCAGGATATAGATTGGTTGGAGACTCGTGCGGAGCAATGGCAGATTGAGTTTAATCCGGACAAATGTGAGGTAATGCATTTTGGAAGGTCTAATGCAGGTGGGAAGTATACAGTAAATGGCAGAACCCTTAGGAGTATTGACAGGCAGAGAGATCTGGGCGTACAGGTCCACAGGTCACTGAAAGTGGCAACGCAGGTGGATAAGGTAGTCAAGAAGGCATACGGCATGCTTGCCTTCATCGGTCGGGGCATAGAGTATAAAAATTGGCAAGTCATGCTGCAGCTGTACAGAACTTTAGTTAGGCCACACTTAGAATATTGCGTGCAATTCTGGTCGCCACACTACCAGAAGGACGTGGAGGGTACAGAAGAGGTTTACCAGGATGTTGCCTGGTCTGGAGGGCATTAGCTGTGAGGAGAGGTTGGATAAACTCGGATTGTTTTCACTGGAACGACGGAGGTGGAGGGGCGACATGATAGAGGTTTACAAAGTTATGAGCGGCATGGACAGAGTGGATAGTCAGAAGCTTTTTCCCAGGGTGGAAGAGTCAGTTACTAGGGGACAGAGGTTTAAGGTGAGAAGGGCAAAGTTTAGAGGGGATGTGCGAGGCAAGTTCTTTACACAGAGGGTGGTGAGTGCCTGGAACTTGCTGCCAGGGGAGGTGGTGGAAGCAGGTACATTAATGACGTTTAAGAGGCATCTTGACAAATACATGAATAGGATGAGAATAGAGGGATACGGTCCCCGGAAGTGCAGAAGGTTTTAGTTTAGGCAGGCATCAAGATCGGCGCAGGCTTGGAGGGCTGAACGGCCTGTTCCTGTGCTGTACTGTTCTTTGTTCTTCTCTTAGGCAGTCCCTTGGGAATGAGGATGACTTTCTTCCACTCCAGGGTTATGGGTTCTTAGGTGACTGAATTGTCCAATTCTGGATCTGCACACTCTGCCACAGGTGGGGCAGGTGGTGTTTGGCGAGGTGAATGAATGGGATGCTTGAAATTCCAAACGCTCCTTCCGCTGTTTGCACTTGGTTGCTGCCTGGGCATGTCAACGTTGTTCGAACTGGCTGACACCTTCGTGGCTGCTTCTTCTCCATTTTGGGCGGTCTTGGGCAAGAGATTCCCATGAATTGGTGGAGATGTCACATTTTTTCAGGGAGGCTTTAAGGGCATCCTTGTAGCGTTTCCTCTGCCCTCCTGGTAGCATCTTGCCCCGATGGAGCTTGGAATAGAAAGCTTGTTTTTACTGGGTTGCATGGCTCTTGGGCAGTCAGCTCCCTCGGATGCTCCTCATTGTTCGTGCCTATCCATGGCTATCTGCTGCCATCCATTGCTCTTTCTCCCTACTAAATCCCTCTTCTGCTGCTTAAGTTCCTCTGAATGACAGTGGGTGCATTTTTAGCTCAAATTTCAAGTTAACTGCTAATGTAAATGGCACCTGTACGCTGATACAAACCCCATCCCCCGACCTTATCTTGTGAGCTCTGGTAAAATCTGGATAAGATCTGGATGTGGTTTTACTCTGAAATCTGGCTTCAAATTCCTGGCTTCACTGGACTCAAAGAATGACCATTTAAGTGAGGTATTGGGGTATTTTAACACTAAGCAGAGGTCAGCACCTTCAAGTAAAGAGGAAAAAACAGAAGTGGGAAAATGTAAAGAAAATTCTAAATAATCTTACAAAAGAGAGATTTTGCTGGTAATTTGTTTGTGCCGAGCAAGCAATAAGGGGCTCAAATCTACAGTACAATCTATGCAATATGCAGCAAACTAGGTCAAAAGCTTTTTTTCAACAAAAAAAAATCAATGGTGTGAGGAACCTTTGAAGAAGAACTTTAACAAAACAATATTCATGGACTGCCCTTAGTAGTTAAAATCTGTCAACATTGTCCACAAAAAAGTGATCATTTAAACAATGTAACAGGTATTCATCACATGAGTTAACAGGCACTTATTGTAGCAATTGCATAACTTACTCGTCTAAGAAATGCATCATGCCCTCAGGTATATTTGCCTATAAGTGGATAGGGGCTGCTGTTTGTCTTACTGTACAGAATCTAAGGAAGGAAGCGGCATGGGCCTGTTTGGTGAAATCAATATGTACTATCTGACAACTGATAATATCATCTTGAAAGGAAGTGACTGCTCTGAAGTTCTGAGTCAGACACGATGGCACGACAGAATACTATTACAATGAATGCCCTTATGAACTTCTACGTCACCAGCTTCTTTTTTGCGTGCATGTCTTGGGAGAGTATGCTCTGAGCACTGCTCCATTTACATTTGTCGTCAGGTGCTGAACTCTGTAGGATGTGACTGCAAAACATGTGGGTCCAGCTCAGCACATATAACCTGCAGAAACAGGAGGTGCTTAATCCAACCACAGCTATATAATCCCGGGACTCCATGGATCTAATGCTGTTTTAATATTGGGCTAAGCGCTGCACATGGGCCTCACATAGCTGGCACCAATTCAAAGTCAACTTGCCAGATTTTCTCCATTTTGTTTTCTCTTTATATAAATGTATCCATATTTCGATCATGCCAATTTTTTTTATTTGTTTCATGGGATGTGGGCGTCACTGGCTATGCCAGCATTTATTGCCCATCCCTAATTGCCCTTGAGAAGGTGGTGGTGAGCTGCCTTCTTGAACCGCTGCAGTCCATGTGGGGTAGGTACACCAACAGTGCTGTTAGGAAGGGCGTTCCAGGATTTTGATCCAGCGACAGTAAAGGAATGGCGATATAGTTCCAAGTCAGGATGGTGCGTGGCTTGGAGTGGAAGGTGGTGGTGTTCCCATGCATTTGCTGCCCATGTCCTTTGAGGTGGTAGAGGTCGCGAGTTTGGCAGGTGCTGTCTAAGGAGTCTTGGTGCGTTGCTGCAGTGCATCTTGTAGATGATGCACACTGCTGCCACTGTGCGTTGGTGGTGGAAGGAGTGAATGTTTGTGGATGGGGTGCCAATCAAGTGGGCTGCTTTGTCCTGGATGGTGTCAAGCTTCTTGTGTGTTGTTGGAGCTGCACCCATCCAGGCAAGTGGAGAGTATTCCATCACGCTCCTGACTTGTGCCTTGTAGATGGTGGACAGGCTTTGGGGAGTCAGGAGGTGAGTTACTCACTGCAGGATTCTTAGCTTCTGACCTGCTCTTTTAGCTACAGTATTTATATGGCCACACCAGTTCAGTTTCTGGTAAATGGTAACCCACAGGATGTTGATAGTGGGGGAATCAGTGATCGTAATGCCATTGATTGTCAAGGGGAGATGGTTAGATCCTCTCTTGTTGGAGATCGTCATTGCCTGGCACTCGTGTGGTACGAATGTTACTTGCCACTTCTCAGCCTAAACCTGGATATTGTCCAGGTCTTGCTGTGTTTCTACACGGACTGCTACAGTATCTGAGGAGTCGCGAATGGTGCTGAGCATTGTGCAATCATTAACAATCATCCCCACTTCTGACCTTATGATTGAAAGAAGGTCATTGATAAAGCAGCTGAAGATAGTTGGACCGAGGACACTACCCTGAGGAACTCCTGCAGTGATTTCCTGGAACGGAGATGATTGACTTCCAACAACCACAACCATCTTCCTTTGTGCTAGGTATGACTCCAACCAGCGAAGAGTTTTCCTCCGATTCCCATTGACACCAGTTTTGCTAGTGCTCCTTGATGCCATACTCGGTCAAATGCTGCCTTGATGTCAAGGGCAGTCACTCTCACTTCAATGGCTTGTTTCCAAACAATAAGCTTGAACATAAATAGTTCATTTCATAACATAGTCACTTCACTATAGTGGGCCTTTTCTCTCGTGAGTAGGATCTCGGCTGACGTCAGGTGTAGTCTCATATGAGAGATGTTCTTCATCTGAGATGTTGCTGTTGGAATGAGATTCAATGCTAATGAATGCTTTGAAGAATGATGCATTTTTTTTGACGATTTAAGAATCGTGTTTGGAGTGAAGTTTGATTTGTGTTTGTGTTGGTCACAATAAATGGTTGGATGTCATAAGGGGTTGTTTGTTTTCCAACATGACTGTCATGTTTCACAAGTACTTTATCTCCTGGCTTTAGCGGTGTCGTTCTAAATTGCATGTTTTGCTCTGCATTTACTTTCATTCGATCTTTCTGTTCTCGATCGCATTTGCATACATATTGATCATCAGCTCTGCAGGGTATCTCAGGTAGACATGTGCATATAGGATGTTCAAAGATTAATGTAGCTGGAGGTTTTCCAGTAGTCGAGTGAGGAGTCGCTCTAATTACAAAGAAAAAGAGATATAGGGTGTCATTTTATGCTGTCCCCCTACAATGGGTTTGGACGGCAGGAGGGCATAAAATCGAGTGGAATGGTGGCGGTTGCGGAACCATCCACTATTCCGCCTCCGCCGAAATTTAGTCCGGGGCGGAAAGGCCTGTGAACGACCTTGCTGCCCCGCAGCCAATTGAGGCCCTTAATGGGTAATTAGGTCCCAATCAAGGGCCACTTCCCACCACAGCCGCAATTACCCATGCAGTGGGTGGCCCTGTCACCGCAGGGGAAGCACGGCATGAAAAATCGTGTGGGAAGCTTCCCGGCTTTGGGGGCAGGTCTCTCGTTCAAAGACTTAGTACTTGAATGAGGGACCGGGCATCGGGAAAGGCGGACTCACTGATGGCCATCCCCCTGCCCTTGCTGCCGACTCCTTCCCACTCTTCCCCATGACCCCCACCCCGCGAGACCTCTCCTGCCCTGACCTACCTTAAGCCTGGTTGCAGCACCGCTCCTCTGCTCGCTGCAGCAACAGCAACAGTCATTGCCTTCAGTGGCGATGCAGCTGCCGGCCTCTAATTGGCTGGCAGCTCTGCAAGGCCGGGACATCCAGCGACAGGGTCCTAAATCCTTCGGAAGGCCCGTCACCGTCCAGTTAAGTGCCTAATTGACATTAAATATGCGGGCCTTCCGGAAAAGAGATGGTGCGGGGATCTCCGCGTCGGTTTTCCCCGACGTTGAGCCCCCCACCACCAGCATAAAATTCCCACTCATAGCTCTTGCTTCCATGACTTGTTCTCAGCTGTAGCTGTACACATCATTTCTTTCAAGGTTCACATAAATCTCTCGCCTTCTCCATTAGCTCTTGGCCAATTGGGTGTGATTTTCCAATGAGTGAATCCAAGGTAGTTTGCGAATTTGCTGAACTCATTGCTGTTGAATGGGGGTCCATTGTCACTCTTTACCATTTGAGGGATTCCAAAACAAGGTGACGATCTGGTCAAGCTTTGGGATGACTGTTTTTGTTGAAGTTGACATAACTAATTCGACAATTGGGAATCTGCTATAGTCGTGGGTGACAACAAGCAGGTGTTAACCTGTGGGCAAATCTGTGAGGGCAATGCTAACTTCAAGAACAAAGAACAAAGAACAGTATAGCCCAGGAACAGGCCATTCGGCCCTCCGAGCCTGCACCGATCTGGATGCCTACCAAAACTAAAACCTTCTGCATTTCCGGGGACCATATCCCTCTATTCCCATCCTATTCATGTATTTGTCAAGATGCCTCTTAAACGTCGCTATCATGCCTGCTTCCACCATCTCCCCTGGCAGCAAGTTACAGGCACTCACCACCCTCTGTGTAAAGAACTTGCCTCGCACATCCCCTCTAAACTTTGTCCCTCTCACCTTAAACCTATGTCCCCTAGTAACTGACTCTTCCATCCTGGGAAAAAGCTTCTGACTATCCACTCTGTCCATGCCACTCTTAACTTTGTAAACATCTATCATGTCGCCCCTCCACCTCCGTCGTTCCAGTGAAAACAATCCGAGTTTATCCAACCTCTCCTCATAGCAAATGCCCTCCAGACCAGGCAACATTCTGGTAAACCTCTTCTGTACCCTCTCCAAAGCCTCCACGTCCTTCTGGTAGTGTGGCGACCAGAATTGCACGCAATATTCTAAGTGTGGCCTAACTAAAGTTCTGTACAGCAGCAGCATGACTTGCCAATTTTTATACTCTATGCCCCGACCGATGAAGGCAAGCATGCCGTATGCCTTCTTGACTACCTTATCCACCTGCGTTGCTACTTTCAGTGACCTGTGGACCTGTACGCCCAGAACTCTCTGCCTGTCAATACTCCTAAGGGTTCTGCCATTTACTGTATACTTCCCACCTTCCAAAATGCATTACCTCACATTTGTCCGGATTAAACTCAATCTGCCATTTCTCCGCCCAAGTCTCCAACCGATCTATATCCTGCTGTATCCTCTGACAATCCTCATCACTATCCACAACTCCACCAAACTTTGTGTCGTCCGCAAACTTACTAATCAGACCAGCTACATTTTCCTCCAAATCATTTATATATACTACAAACAGCAAAGGTCCCAGCACTGATCCCTGCGGAACACCACTCGTCACATCCCTCCATTCAGAAAAGCACCCTTCCACTGCACCCCTCTGTCTTCTATGACCGAACCAGTTCTGTATCCATCTTGCCAGCTCACCTCTGATCCTGTGTGACTTCACCTTTTGTACCAGTCTGCCATGAGGGACCTTGTCAAAGGCTTTACTGAAGTCCATGTAGACAACATCCACTGCCCTTTCTTCATCAATCATCTTCGTCACTTCCTCAAAAAACTCAATCAAGTTAGTGAGACACGACCTCCCCTTCATTTGGAGGAAAGTATAGTTGGTCTGATTAGCAAGTTTGCAGACGACACGAAGATTGGTGGAGTAGCAGGTAGTGAAGGGGACTGTCAGAGAATACAGCAGAATATAGATAGATTGGAGAGTTGGGCAGAGAAATGGCAGATGGAGTTCAATCAGGGTAAATGCGAGGTGATGCATTTTGGAAGATCCAATTCAAGAGTGAACTATACAGTAAATGGAAAAGTCCTGGGGAAAATTGATGTACAGAGAGATTTGGGTGTTCAGGTCCATTGTTCCCTGAAGGTGGCAACGCAGGTAAATAGAGTGGTCAAGAAGGCATACGGCATGCTTTCCTTCATCGGACGGGGTATTGAGTACAAGAGTTGGCAGGTCATGTTACAGTTGTTTAGGACTTTAGTTCGGCCACATTTGGAATACTGCGTACAGTTCTGGTCGCCACATTACCAAAAGGATGTGGATGCTTTGGAGAGGGTGCAGAGGAGGTTCACCAGGATGTTGCCTGGTATGGAGGGCGCTAGCTATGAAGAGCGGTTGAGTAGATTAGGATTATTTTCATTAGAAAGGCGGAGGTTGAGTGGGGACCTGATTGAGGTGTACAAAATCATGAGAGGTATAGACAGGGTGGATAGCAAGAAGCTTTTTCCCCCAGAGTGGGGGATTCAAATACGAGGGGTCACGAGTTCAAAGTGAGGGGAAAAGATTAGGGGGGATATGCGTGGAAAGTTCTTTACGCAGAGGGTGGTGGGTGCCTGGAATGCGTTGCCAGCGGAGGTGGTAGATGCGAACACGATAGCGTCTTTTAAGATGTATCTAGACAGATACATGAATGGGCAGGAAGCAAAGAGATACAGACCCTTAGAAAATAGGCGACATGTTTAGATAGAGGATCTGGATCAGCGCAGGCTTGGAGGGCCGAAGGGCCTGTTCCTGTGCTGTAATTTTCTTTGTTCTTTGTTCTTTTGTTCACAAAACCATGCTGCCTCTTGCTAATAAGTTTGTTTGTTTCCAAATGGGAGTAAATCCTGTCCTGAATAATCCTCTCTAATAATTTCCCTATCACTGACGTTAAGTTCACCAGCCTATAATTTCCTGGATTATCCTTGCTACCCTTCTTAAACAAAGGAACAACATTGGCTATTCTCCAGTCCTCTGGGACCTCACCTGTAGCCAATGAGGATGCAAAGATTTCTGTCAAGGCCCCAGCAATTTCCTCCCTTGCCTCCCTCAGTATTCTCGGGTAGATCCCATCAGGCCCTGGGGCTTATCTACCTTAATGCTTTGCAAGACACCCAACACCTCCTCCTTTTTGATAATGAAATGACTGAGACTATCTGCACTCCCTTCCCTCAGCTCATCATCCACCAAGTCCTTCTCTTTGGTGAATACTGATGCAAAGTACTCATTTAGCACCTCGCCCATTTCCTCTGGCTCCACACATAGATTCCCATCTCTGTCCTTGAGTGGGCCAAACCTTTCCCTAGTTACCCTCTTGCTCTTTATATACATATAAAAAGCCTTGGGATTTTCCTTAATCCTGTTTGCCAGTGACTTTTCATGACCCCTTTTAGCCCTCCTAACTCCTTGCTTATGTTCCTACTGTCTTTATATTCCTCAAGGGATTCGTCTGTTCCTAGCCTTCCAGCCCTTACAAATGCTTCCTTTTTCTTTTTGACGAGGCTCACAATATCCTGCGTTATCCAAGGTTCCTGAAACGTGCCAAACTTATCCTTCTTCCTCACAGGAACATGCCGGTCCTGTATTCTAATCAGCTGACGTTTGAAAGACTCCCACATGTCAGATGTTTTGATTTACCCTCAAACAACCGCCCCCAATCTAAATTCTTCAGTGCCTGCTTAATATTGTTATAATTAGCCTTCCCCCAATTTAGCATCTTCACCCGAGGACTATTCTTATCCTTATCCACAAGTACCTTAAAACTTATGGAATTATGGTCACTGTTCCCGAAATGCTCCCCCACTGAAACTTCGACCACCTGGCTGGGCTCATTCCCCAATACCAGGTCCAGTATGGCCCCATCCCTAGTTGGACTATCTACATATTGTTTCAAGAAGCCCTCCTAGATGCTCCTTACAAATTCTGCCCCATCCAAGCCCCTAGCACTAAGTGAGTCCCAGTCAATATAGGGGAAGTTAAAATCACCCACCACTACAACCCTGTTACCTTTACATCTTTCCAAAATCTGTCTACATATCTGCTCCTCTACCTCCCGCTGGCTGTTGGGAGGCCTGTCGTAAACCCCCAACATCGTGACTGCACCCTTCCTATTCCTGAGCTCCACCCATATTGCCTCGCTGCATGACCCCTCCGAGGTGTCCTCCCGCAGTACAGCTGTGATATTCTCCTTAACCAGTAATGCAACTCCCCCACCCCTTTTACGTCCCCCTCTTTCCCACCTGAAGCTTCTAAATCCTGGAACATTTAGCTGCCAATCCTGTCCTTCCCTCAACCAAGTCTCTGTAATAGCAACAACATTATAGTTCCAAGTACTAATCCAAGCTCTAAGTTCATCTGCCTTACCTGTTATACTTCTCACATTAAAACAAATGCACTTCAGACCACCAGTCCCGCTGTGCTCCGCAACATCTCCCTGCCTGCTCTTCCTCTTAGTCTTACTGGCCTTATTTACTAGTTCCCCCTCATTTATTTCACTTGCTGTCCTACTGCTCTGGTTCGCACCCCCCTGCCACACGAGTTTATACCCTCCCAAGTGACGCTAGCAAACCTCGCAGCCAGCATATTTGTGCCCCTCCAGTTTAGATGCAACCCATCCTTCTTGTACAGGTCCCATCTGTCCCTGAAGAGAGCCCAATGGTCCAGATATCTGAAACCCTCCCTTCTACACCAGCTGTTCAGCCACATGTTTAGCTGCACTATCTTCCTATTTCTCGCCTCACTGGCATGTGGCACAGGGAGTAATCCTGAGATTACAACCCTCGAAGTCCTGTCTTTTAACTCTCTACCTAACTCCCTAAACTCCCCCTGCAGGACCTCGTCACTCTTCCTGCCTATGTCGTTGGTACCGATGTGTACCACAACCACTGGCTGTTCACCCTCCCCCTTCAGAACGCCCCCTGTCCGTTCAGAGACATCCTTGACCCTGGCACCAGGGAGGCAACATACCATCCTGGAGTCTCTTTCACGTCCACAGAAGCACCTATCTGTGCCCCTGACTATAGAGTCTCCTATAACTATTGCTCTTCTGCGCTTTGTCCCTCCCTGCTGAACAACGGTGCCAGCCGTGGTGTCACTACTCTGGCTGCTGCTGTTTTCCCCTGATAGGCCATCCCCCTCAACAGTATCCAAAACAGTATACTTGTTGGAGAGGGGGATAGCCACAGGGGATTCCTGCACTGACTGCCTGCCCCTTCTAGCAGTCACCCATCTACCTGCCTGCACTTTGGGTGTAACCACTTCTTTAAAACTCCTGTCTATGATGCTTTCTGCCATCTGCATGCTCCTAAGTGCATCCAGTTGCCGCTCCAACCGATCCATGCGGTCTGTGATGAGCTGCAACTGGATACACTTCCTGCAGATGTAGTCGTCCGGAACACTGGAAGCATCACGGACTTCCCACATCTCACAGGTGAAGCACTTCACCCCTCTAACTGACATTTCTAGCACTAATTAATAAATTAATTTAAAATAAACAAATACTTATTAAATCCTTACTAAATTGTTATAATTAACTATATGGTCCCTAGTGCTAGATTCCTACTATAAATATTAAATGCTAACTAAATACAGTAATGTCCTCCCTCTAGTTTAGTTACTCTACTTATTTATTAGTTAATTAGGGTCTAAATCAATTTTTATCAATGTTTTATTTTCAAATTCAGTAAAAATTCCCTACCAGCCAATCAGGTCACAGCTTTCCTGTGATGTCACTTTCAGTTTTTTTTACCAGAGGTAAGTTTTTTACACTTACCAGTCTGGAACTCCGCCCTCCGAGTCTTCTCCCAGTCACCTGTGCTCTTTGGAAGCTCTTGGCTCCCCTCACTCTGAGGACAGGTAGGAAATGAAAGGCGCTCCTCACTCCCTCCTCACCAAACTTCCTCAGTTACCAAAGTTCCACTGTCGCACTCTAATGCAACCCAAGTCAGCACTGTAAGATGGCTCACTTTTATACTGACTGACTCTAGCCCCCTGAAAACTGGTTTAAGCCAATTCTCTAATTAACAAGGTGCAGCTGCAAGCAGAGCCTGAGTGAACCCTGTTTAAAGCTGGTCTAAAACTCACCTTCTCCAACCCTAACAGCAACTGTTAAGTTAATCTGCTAAATAAAAGACAGATTAGATTTAAGATAAAATTAACCCTTAATTATCCTCAGTTACCAAACTTCCACTATCGCACTCTAATGCAACCCAAGTCAACACTCCAGTGCAAACCATGCTCCTGGAAGTCGTTCGGACATCTTGCGAGGATCATGAATATTTGGCATTATAGTTGCTTGACATGGCAATCATAGATTGATTTTTGCTCTCCATGTAATCAATTCCTGGGAATCATACCTTTTCCCTAAGGAGTTGTTTGGTTTTGACTGTTCCCTGGTGTTCTTCATGTGCTATAACAACACATTCCCTCAATGAGTGTGCAATGACAATACAATTGTTGCATAATACGAGATCAGATGTGTTTGTAATGGTAAGTTCATTCTGAACATTGTGAAGACCTGGTACTGTGTGAGCGATTTCACTTGTAGACGCTTTCTCAAACATGGCTTTCCAGTTTCAAGATTCCATTGTCTTCATGCATAATTGTAAAGTCTCATCTTGTTTTGTTGCTGCCTTGATGTTGGCTAGTTTTCACGACTTTGACACTGCATTTATGCTTACATAGTTAAGATTTTGTTCAGCAATCTTTTGCTCATGACTAGTAGGACTGACTGTCGGCAGCGGATGTTACGTAAGATAGTCTGCTGGGTTGAGCTTGCTTGGCTGATACTCAATATGGAAATCGTACTTTTCTAGTTTGAGTATCCAACGTTCTATTTGAGTGGGTGGTTTGCTATGTGGATTGTTGAACAAACTCACTAGTGGTCTATGATCAGTTATTACTTCAAATTTGCTTCCATATAGGTAGAGATTAAAGTGTAAGATACCCCATGTGATTGAGAGTGCTTCTCTCTCTGTGAATAATGTTGCTCTACAGGCATTAACGATCTGCTTGCCATCGCAATAATTGATGGGTTACCTGTCTTGCCTTTCAGTACAAGAACTGCACCTAATCCAACTAGCTTGCATCCACACCTAGCTGGGTGGTTTTCTCAAGGTCAAAGTAGGCATTTGTGCAACTTGCTGATAAACGTCGTTTGATCTGGTGTCCCGCTTTTTTCTGTGATTTAGTCCATTCTCACTTGGTGGCCTCTTTTGTCAGATCATGTACGGAACAGACACTGTAGCAAGGTTAGGAATAAAACAACTACAGTACACGATGAGTTCTAACAGACTTCGGACTTACATGTTTGTAGGAGCCGCAGCATTTGCAATGGCTTCAACGTTCTGTGGATCAGGTGAACTTCTTCACCGCTGAACACATGACCAAAGAATTCATTTCTGCTTACATGAAACAGTCTCTGAGACATTGTCGGCATGCATGTAGGCGTGTCTTAAGTTCCTTTTCAGTGCGGCCATTGGTGAGAATGTCATCACTGATGTTCAGCCTGCCTTCAAGTCCTTGAAGTGCAGATTGAATCAAGTGCTGAAAATAAGCTGCTAAGCTTACTCCAAAGTTAGCCTCTTGTATCGGAAAAGACCAATGTGAGTGGAGATTTTTTTTTATTCGTTCATGGGATGTGGGCATCGCTGGCTAGGCCAGCATTTATTGCCCATCCCTAACTGCCCTTGAGAAGGTGAGCTGCCTTCTTGAACCACTGTAGTCCTTGGACTGTAGGTACACCCACAGTGCTGTCAGGAAGGGAACTCCAGGATTTTAATCCAGCAACAGTGAAGGAACGGTGATATAGCTCCAAGTCAGGAAGATGTGTGGCTTGAAGAGGAACTTGCAAGTGGTGGTGTTCCCTTGCATTTGCTGCCCTTGTCCTTCTAAGTGGTAGAGGTCGCCGGTTTGGAAGGTGCTGTCGAAGGAGCCTAGGTGAATTGCTGCATTGCACCTTGTATATGGTACACACTGTTGCCAGAGTTTGTTGCAGGTGGTGGATGAGGTGCCAATCATGTGGGCTGCTTTGTCCTGGATGGTGTCAAGCTTCGTTAGTATTATTGGAGCTGCGCCCATCCAGGCAAGTGGAGAGTATTCCATCACACTCCTGACTTGTGCCTTGTAGATGGTGGACAGGCACTGGGGAGACAGGAGGTGAGTTACTCACTGCAGAATTCCCAGCCTCTGACATGCTCTTGTAGCCACAGTATTTATGTGGTTGCTCCAGTTCAGTTTCTGGTCAATGGTAACCCCCAGGATGTTGATAGTGGGGGATTCAGCGATCATAATGTCATTGAATGTCAAGGGGAGATGTTTAAACTCTCTTGTTTGAGATGGTCATTGCCTGGCACTTGTGTGCCATGAATGTTACTTGCCACTTATCAGCCCAAGCCTGGATATTGTCCCTCGCTGCATCTGGCCGTGGGCTGCGTCAGTATCTGAGATGTTGCGAATGGTGCTGAACATTGTGTAATCATCAGCGAACATCCTCACTTCTGACCTTATGATTGAAGGAAGGTCATTGATGAAGCATCTGAAGATGGTTGGAACTAGGACACGAACCTGAGAAATGCCTGCAGTGATATCCTGGGACTGAGATGATTGACCTACAACAACCACAGCCATCTTCCTTTGTGCTAGGTCTCCAACCAGCAGAGAGTTTTGCCCCTGATTCCCATTGACTCCAGTTTTGTTAGGGCTCTTTGATGCCATACTCGGTCAAATGCTGCCTTGATGTCAAGGATGGTCACTTTCACCTCACCCCTGGAGTTCAGCTCTTTTGTCCATGTTTGGACCAAGGCTGTAATGAGGTCAGGAGTTGTGTGGCCCTGGTGGAACCCAAACTGAGCGTCAGTGAGCAGGTTATTGCTGAGCAAGTGCCGCTTGATAGCACTATCGACGATCCCTTCCATCACTTTGCTGATGATTGAGAGTAGACTGATTGGGTGGTAATTGGCCGAGTTGGATTTGTCCTGCTTTTTGTGTACAGGTCATACCTGGGCAATTTACCACATTGCCGGGTAGATGCCAGTGTTGTAGCTGTACTGGAACAGCTTGGCTAGGGGTGCGATACTATTGCCGGAACATTGTCAGGGCCCAAAGCCATTGCAGTATCCAGTGCAGTTTCTTGATATCACGTGGAATTAGTCGGATGGCTGAAGACTGGCATCTGTGACGTTGGGGACCTCTGGAGGAGGCTGGGATGGATCATCCACTCGGCACTTCTGGCTGAAGGTGGATACATATGCTTCAGCCTTGTCTTTTGCACTGATGTGCTGGGCTCCCCCATCATTGAGGATGAGGATATTTGTGGAGCCTCCTCGTCCTGATAATTATTTAATTGTCCATCACCATTCGCGACTGGATGTGGCAGGACTGCAGAGCTTCGATCTGATCCTTTGGTTGTGGGATCACTTGGCTCTGTCTATCGCATGCTGCTTCCGCTGTTTGGCATGTTGTAGCTTCACCAGGCTGAATCTTCATTTTTAGGTGTGCCAGGTGCTGCTCCTGGCAGGCCTTTCTGCCCTCTTCAATGAACCGTTGAACCTGAATACAGTAAGATATCTTGATTCTTCTGCAAGTTCGATTTGATGGCAGCTCACATTGAGGTCAAGTTTAGCAAAGTGTTTGTCACCATTCACTTTGTCTATGATGTCATCGATTGTTAGTGTCAAGTGTCTTTCTCATTGTATGGTTTGGTTTGGTGATCACATGTCAACACAGATTCTAATCTGGTTCTCGCTCTTGGGTTTCTTGTTGATCTGTATGGGTGAGACCCAAGGGATAGACTCATCCCCAACTTTCTCAATAATGTCAAGGTCAAATAGGTGCTGGAGTTCCTTCTCTGTCTGTTTCCTGACAGGAAATGGTACTGTCGCCGTTGGTGCGTAACTGGGGGTACATTAGGGTCTACATGCAGCTTGCATATAACACCTTTCAGCTTGCCGATACTAGTGAAGTGATCAGCATACAGTTCAAGAATGTTATTGTTAGGTGCAGGAATCGCTTATGTGACTGCAATCATGTGCAGATCTGTTGCTGTATGGAAACTGATAAGCATGTCACATTGTCCAGATATGACATAGAATACAGTTTTCATTCTAGTGTCTTTGAATGAGACTGTATTTCAAAAGTTTCGAGGATTTTCAGCAGTTTTTCACTGTTGTAAAGGAAAATTTTTGTAATCCCTGTTTTGCAGCGAATGGGGCAATCGTGAAGTTGTTTGAATGTTTTGTCTCCCATGACATTGACTGATGCTGCTGTAGCTATCAGAGCATTTATGTCCGAGCAGCCAATAGTCACTGTCACATGTGGCTGTTTGCTGTATCTGAGAGGGAAGAGAAAAGAATGTTCAGGGTTATCCGCCTCTACTTTGGCTACGTTCTCTTGCCTTTTTGCTGTGGTATGCATACGTGGCACCCTTCTGTTGGTATTGGTCCTGGTAGTTGATTTTGCTGATGAGCAACAAACACAAGCAAAGTGGTTGGGTTTTCTACAAGCTTTTACCAGTTTATTGTTTGCCAGTAGCAGACATCTGTCCAGTGTGGATAAGCACACTCACAGTGGAAACATTCTTTGGATAAGTCACAACTCTGTTTGTGAGACAGCTGTTATGGCTTTGCAGGTGGTTTCCTGGCACATGAGTGATGAACATTGTTCACAGGAGTTGAACTTGGAATGTGGTAGTTACTGTTGGCAACATCAACTTCAGTAGCTCTGGACTCTGAGCGATAGTGATCTTGCTAACTCCAATAGCTCTGACAGCTTTCTGTCTTTCTTGAGTGCTTTTCGGCATAGTTGACCAGAGAGATAGCCTTCAATTATTTGTGTTTTGATTTCTCATTCAACATGTTCAACATCACTGATGTCACATTTGGTTACCAGTTGCCTTAATTTTGTGCAATATTGGTCCATTGTCTCTTTTGCTTTTTGTTTCATGCGTCAGAAGTCAATGATTTCGTTAAAAACCGGAAACATTGCTTTCTGGTATGACATTTTTGGAAGGTTTTTGTCTGCTTTCCTGAAGACAGTATATTAAATTGGAGCCTGTGTTAGACACACACAGGAAGCTTGTACAGTGTGTACTCACACACTGATCTCTCCAAAATAACCATCCAATCTAAAAAATATATTCTCCAATCATTGCAGAGGTGTTTCCTCTGAAAAGGAACGCAATCCTGGATCCCTGATCATGCACTATCACTGCGTTGCTGATCAATACGGCATTGTATTTGCCCAACCTATCACCTCATTCAGAGCCATCATCTGTTCTCCCATGGTGATTTTCTTGGACGTAAAGTAGGTTGTCGGTGCATTTTTTGCTGAGTCGTATTCATTTTGCTCAGGTGTAAGTGTCTCAAAGATATCTTCTAATTCTTCATCTCCATGACTGAGAAGTAAGGCCTGTTTTCCTTGTGTCATCTGTGATTGCGAAACTTGCCATCATGCCTTTGAAATGTTGCAGCCACTTTTGCCAACGTGGGAATGCAGATGATGGTTCTGAATGAGGTGGTAGGTTAACATCTGTCCAGTGTGGGTAAGCACACTCACAGTGGAAACATTCTTTGGATAAGTCACAACTCTGTTTGTGAGACAGCTGTTGTTGCTTTGCAAATACAATGCCATATTGATCAGCAACGCAGTGATAGTGCATGATCAAGGATCCAGGATTGCATTCCTATTCAGAGGAAACTTCTCTGCAATGATCTGAGAATATTTTTTCTTGGATTGGATGGTTATTTTGGAGAGATCAGTGTGTGAGTATGCACTGTACAAGCTTCCTGTGTGTGTCTAACACCAGCTCCAATTGAATACACTGTCTTCAGGTAAGCAGACAAAAACCTTCCAAAAATGTCATACCAGAAAGCAATGTTTCCGGTTTTTAACCATCCTTTTTCTTTTCTACCTCATCACCATTGTCGCCATTGTGATGTTCTCGGGACTGGAGCAAGGTTTAGCTGAGTTTAGTAAGAAATATGAAGCAAAGATTGAGACAGAGGCAGCAAACTATTGAACATAATGGAGTCTTCTTTATTCTGTTTTACTTTCACTTTCTCTTTCAGCTCCCTCTGCTGGCTCATGTATGTATGGTAGCCTCAAGTGAACAATATGTGCAATGCAATTCTCAAAACACTACAGAGGCATCACTGAAGTGTGGGCCATCCTTTGTCTACCCTTTGCCATCCTGTCCACTCTTCCTAGCGGAGTTGGATGGTATAGGAAACAGTGCTGTGATTTTTCATACTTCACAGTGCATAGCTTCTACTGACTGCAAGGCTGGAGTGATTGCAGGGTTGGCAGCCTTTTAAAGATAGAGCCAGCACCTGACTCGCTGCCAGCTGATGCCGTAATCAGCATCTCGCCTCCTGCCCCTGCCATGTGATTGGGGGGGTAACCGGCGTCTCCATTATGCTAAATGACTGCCCGCCACGTAATAGCAGCCACACATGTGACACACATGAACGCTGCCCTTTTCCAGGCCCGCCACTGGGACTGACAGCAAGCTCATTAAATTCAGCCCAGCATGTAATTTTTCCCACTGTTGCTTGTACTCATGCCCTGTGTAGCTCTTGTATGTTAGGCTAGTTAAATGCTAACATGTAAATGTGAGCTTCATAATGTGTCGAAAGCATGGAAACGTGCTTCCAGATGTTCAGCAGTCATAAAAAAATGAGCGCTGTACGGAGGCCTCTTCCCTCAAGTTAGGTTTTTGTCATTAGAGGGGGATTGGCATTGTATTCATTTCTTTTTCATTGTTTGTTTGCTTCCCTACAATTATGGCAAAAGGAAAGCAGTTAAACTTATTGGAACCACACTGACAGCTTTGTAATCTTGCACTACATCTGTGGCTGCTTCCCCATCGGTCATAGGGGATAATCTTGACTTTGAGCGACAGTGTAATATGAGTAGTATCAGATCATAATACATCTTTCACCCATTACACAGCTATCCTGATATTTATTTTGACTTGATTTTGATTTCTATTGAAGTCAGAGAGATGAAAAGCTGGCGACTGATCTGATATCCATCAATATCACTAACGCACAAAGTCAAAATTACTGCCCTTGTGTACTGCTTTGAGAGGAGCCATGGGTATCCATCTAGGCACCTATTTACAGCTTCCGGAGAAGGAGGAAGATCACAAGAGGCATGAAGATAGGCCAATAGGCATTTCAGGGCCTCTACCAGGACTGATCCTTTGATCACAGATAACTTTACCTGGACAAGTCATGAGGAATTTAGGATTTCCCACTAAGGTTGTCGCTAAACCTTGCACAACTCTGTAGCCACACCTGCCCAAAACACTTCAACGACAGCTCTGGCTTTCAAAGTGACCATAGGTTTGAATTTTCATACTGTTGGTTTATTCAATAAAACACCAGGAGACCTGCTACCTTTGTTACTTCTAGACGTGAATATTCCAATGCACTCCTGACCAGCCTCCCACTTTCTACCCTGGCTAAACTGACTAAACTCCAAAACACTGCTGCCCATGTCTTAACAAGCATCAAGTCCCATTCACCCATCGTCCCTGTGCTCACTAACTTACATTGGCTCCCAGATAAGCACCAACTCAATTTTAAAATTCTCATCCTTGTTTTCAAATCTCTCCATGACCTCTCCCCTTTCCCATCTCTGTAATTTCCTCTAACCCCACAACCCTCTGAGATGTATGTATTCCTCCAATTCTGGCCTCTTGCACATCCCCTGATTTTATTCGCTCCACTATTGGCAGCCGTGCTTTCAGCTGTTGAGGCCATAAGCTCTGGAATTCTCTTCCAAAACCTCTGAGAATCACAGAATCACCGAATTGTTAGAGCACAGAAGGAGGCCATTCGGCCCATCATGTCTGTGCTGGCTTCTGAAAGAGCAGTTTACCTAGTGCCACTCCCCTGCCTTCTCCCTGTAGCCCTGCACATTCTTCCTTTTCAGGTAACAATCCAATTCCCTCTTGAATGCCATTCCAGATCCTAATCACTTGCTGCGTAAAAATGTTTTTCCTCGTGTCTAGCTATTGCTTCTTTTGTCAATTTCCTTAAATCTGTGCCCTTTTGTTCTCGATCCTTTCACGAGTGACAGTAGTTTCTCCCATATCTACCCTTTCCAGACTCCTCATGATTTTGAACACTTCTTTCAAATCTCCTCTCAACCTTCACTTCACCAAAGAAAACAATCCCAACTTCTCCAATCTATCCACGTAACATCCCTGGAACCATTCTCGTGAACCTTTTCTGCTCTGTCTCCAATGCCTTCACATCTTTCCGAAAGTATGACATCCAGAACTGGACACAATACTCCAGTAGAGGCCAAACCAGTGTTCTATGCAAGTTTAACATAACTTCCTTGCTTTTGTTCTGTATGCCCCTATTAATAAAGCCCAGGATACTGTATGCTTTATTAACTGCTCTCTCAACCTGTCTTGCCACTTTCAATGATTTATGCAGATATACACCCAGGTCCCACTGCTCCTGCACCCTCTTTAGAATTGCACCCTTTATTTTTTATTGTCTCTCTGCATTCTTCCTACATGAATCACTTCATGCTTCTCTACATTAAATTCCATCTGCCACCTGTCCGCCCATTCCACCAACTTGTTTATGTCCTTATCTAGTTCTGCACTATTCTCCTCACAGTTCACAAAGTTTCCACAGTTTGTATCATCTGCAAGTTTTGAAATAGTGCCCTGTACACCAAGGTCTACGGCATTAATATATATCAGGAACAGCAAGGGTCCCAACACTGACCCCTGGGGAACTCCACTACAAACCCTCCTCCAGCCCAAAAAACATCCATTAACCACTACTCTCTGTTCCCTGTCACTCAGCCAATTTCATATTCATGTTGCTACTGTCCCTTTTATTCCATGAGCCGCCTCACTTTCCTTCTTTAAGATGCTCCTTAAAACCTCTTTGACAAAGCTTTTGGTCATCTGCCTTAATATCTCCCTATGTGGCTCAGTGTCAAATTTTGTTTGATATGCTGCTATGAAGTGTCTTGAGACGTTTGACTCTATTAAAGATGCAATATAAATGCAACTTCTGTGTAGGATTTCTGAGTAGCTTGCTGGGCCATTTCAGAGGACAGTCAAGATTCAACCACATTGTTATGGGTCTGGGGTCACATGTAGGCCAGTCGAGGTGAGGATGGCAGATTTCCTTTGCTGAAGGACATTAGTGAACCAGATGGGTTTTACAACAATTGATGGTAGTTTCATAGTCACCATTGCTGAGACTAGATTTCAATGCCAGATTATGTATTAAGTAATTGCATGTAAATTTCACCAGCTGCTGTGGTGGAATTTAATCCCCAATGTCCAGAGTATTAGCCTGGTTCTCTGGATTACTAGTACAGTGATAATAGCACTATGCCACCATCTCCTACAACAGTACAGCACCGGAGTGTCAGTTTTGATTTTTGAGTTCAAATGCTGGAGTAGGACTTAAAACCACAACCTTCTGACTCATAGGCAAGAGTACGACCAACTGAGCTACAGCTAAGTAACATTCACCACACACAAGTGCCAGGCAATGATGATCTCCAACAAGAAAGAATCTAACCATCTGCCCTTGACATTCAAAGGTATTACCATCACTGAATCCCCCACTATCAACATCCTGGGGGTTACCATTGACCAGAAACCGAACTGGAGCAGCCATAGAAGCAGGTCAAAGGCTGGGAATTCTGCAACGAATAACCCAACCCTTGACTCTCCAAAGCCTGTCCACCATCTACAATCACAGGAGTGTAATGGAAAACTCTCCACTTGCCCGGATGATTACAGCTCTAGAAACATTCAGGAGTCTCGACACTATCCAGATCAAAGCATCCCGCTTCATCGACACCCCATCCACCACCTTCAAAATTCACTGCCTCCACCACCGGCGCAGTGACAGCAGTGTGCACCATATACAAAAGATGCACTGCAGCAACTCACCAAGCCTCCTTCGAAAGCACCTTCCAAACCTGTGATCTCTACCACCTAGAAGTACAAAGGAACACCACAATATGCAAGTTCACCTCTAAGCTATACACCATGCTGACTTGGAACTTTATCACCATTCCTTCACTGTTGCTGGGTCAAAAACCTGGAACACCATGGGTGTAACTACAGTAGATGGATTGCAGCAATTCAAGAAGGCTGCCCACCATCACCTTATCCAGGGCAATGAGGGACAGAAACAAATGTTGGTCTAGCCAAAGATGCTCACATGCCATGAAAGAATAAAAAAAAGTGCTGGGCATTACAGTTGGGACATATGCCCATTGATGTCACCAGTCTCAATGCCAGCCTTTTCATGAACAGAGAAGTTCCAGTCCATCAGCTAGCAGTTGTTCAGTAACTATCAAATTATATACTTTATTGCTCAAAGCTCTGGAATTGCCATAATTCATTTATTTTTAGCCACTCCATGGTTCCAACATTAACTGGAAAGCCATGAAGGCTGGATGGATGGTGGCCGGAGAGGGCAAAGGTGTCTATAGATTCTGGTTCCTGCAGATTGGAAGGTCGCAAATGACACGCCACTAATTAAGAAGGGAGGGAGAGAAAACAGGGAATTACAGATCTGTTAGCCTTACATCAGTTGTTGGGAAAATGCGAGAATCTGTTCAAAGGATGTGATAAATGGACACTTGGATAATAATGATCTGATTAGGCACAGTCAACATGGATTTATGAATGGGAAATTGTGTTTGCCGAACCTGTTGGAGTTTTTTGAGGATGTTACTAACTGAATTGATAAAGTGGAGTCGGTGGACGTGGTATACTTTGATTTTCAGAAGGCTTTTGATGAAGTCCCCCACAGGAAGGTTGGTTAGCAAAATTAAAGCACATGGGATAGGAGTAATATCTGGCATGGAACAGAAAACAGGCAGAAAACAGAGAGGAGGAATAAATGGTTCTTTCTTGCGTTGGCGGGTTGTGACTAGTGGGGTACCGCAGGGATCAGTGCTTGGGCCCCAGCTGTTCACAATATATATGAATGATTTGGTCATTGTCATAGGGTTATACAACACAGAAACAGGCCCTTCAGCCCATCATGTCTGTGCCGGCCATCAAGCACCTAACTATTCTAATCCCATTTTCCAGCACTTGGCCCGTAGGCTTGTATGCTATGGCGTTTCAAGTGCTCATCTAAAATACTTCTTAAATATTGTGAGAGTTCCTGCCTCCACCATCTCTTCATGCAGTGCGTTCCAGATTGCAACCACCCTCTAGGTGAAAAACATTTTCCTCAAATCCCCTCTAAACGTCCTGCCCCTTATCTTAAATCTATGCCCCTAGTTATTGACCCCTCCGCTAATGGAAAAAGTTTCTTCTTATCTAACCTATCAATGCCCCTCATAATTTTGTATACCTCAATTATGTCCTCCCTCAGCCTTCTCTGCTCTAAGGAAAACAACCCTGGTGGGGATGTGAATGTGGGGAACAAATGTAGTATTTCCAAGTTTGCGGATGAAACAAAATTAGGTGGGAATGTGTGTTGTGAGCAAGATGCAAAGCAGCTTCAAGGGGATTTGGACAGACTTGGTGAGTGGGCAAGAACATGGCAAATGGAATATAATGTGGAAAAATGTGAGGTTATCCACTTTGGTAGGAGGAATAGATGTGCAGAGTATTTCTTAAATGGTAAGAGATTAGTAAGTGTAGATGTACAAAGGGACCTCAGTGTCCTTGTCAATAAGTCAGTGAAAGCTAACATGCAGGTGCAGCAAGCAATTAAGAAAGTTAATGATATGTTAGCCTTTATCGCAAGAGGATTTGAGTACAGGAGTAGCAAAGTCTTGCTTCAATTGTATAGAACCTTGGTTAGACCACACCTGGAGTACTGTGTGCAGTTTTGGTCCCCTTACCTTAGGAAGGATATTATTGCCATAGAGGGAGTGCAACAAAGATTCACCAGACTTGTTCTCAGGATGGCGGGACTGTCCTATGAAGAGAGTTTGGGGAAACTGGGCCTGTATTCTCTAGAGTTTCGAAGAATGAGAGGTGATCTCATTGAAACCTACAAAATACTTAAAGGGATAGACAGGGTAAATGCTGCCAAGATGTTTCTCCTGGTTGGGGAGTCTAGAACCAGGGGACACAATTTCAAAATAAGGAGGAAGCCACTTAGGACAGAGATGAGGAGAAATTTCTTTACTCAGAGGATTGTGAATCTTTGGAATTCTCTACCCCAGAGGACTGTGGAAGCTCAGTCATTGAGTATGTTTAAAGCAGAGATTGACAGATTTCTAAATACAAATTACATAAGGGAATATGAGGATAGTGTGGGAAAAAGGCATTGAAGTGGAAGATCAGCCATGATTGTATTGAATGGTGGGGCAGGCTCGATGGGCTGAATGGTCTACTCCTATGTTCCAATGTTCCTAATTGCAGCTTATGGTTGCTTAAATCCTTAAGGAACACAAAGCCAAGAGAGTAAGAGTACCAGGAGCTTGACTGAGCACAACATGAGCATTCTGAAGGGAAGGTACAGATGCTTGGACCGCTCAGGAGTGCTGCATTTAGGTATCCAAAATTATCACAACTTCACCTTACAAAGAGGCCTGACCATGGAGCAGACTGCAGAAGGCACAGGGCATCAACCAATCTCAGAGCATGACCTGACCAATAGCATGAGGCTGGCTGCCCAAATAGACAGATTTAGAAGGCATCTATCATAGATGAAAATCTCACTTAACTGCACTTCCTCGCCTAGTATCAGCCTAGACCTTGGACTTAGAGGTAAGAGTGCTACCAACTAAGCCATAGCTGACACCTTATAGCATTCCTGATGTCAGACTGGGTGGGGGGGGGGGGGGCGGAGGGTTCTCTCCCTCTTCATTTGTAGGATTGATTGAAGAGGAAACCCTTTAAAAGCTGCTTTTACTGAAAACCCCCTGGCCTATTGGGGATTCTGGAGGGCCATGTGATGTGCACCAATAGCACTGTGCTATGAGCTATCCCCACATTGCAGTGCAATGTCATCTCATTTCAGTATTGATGCAGCACTTAAGGACCGACTGCCCCCCAGTCAATGTGTCAGGAACTGTGTTATTGGAGGCTGCTCGAATTACCTCAAAGTTATTATTATGTACATACACATGGCATTCATTTAGTCCAGCAAGACCCTACAGGTGTCAGTCATGGTTCAGTGGTAGCACACTCTTGTGTCTGAATCGGAATGTTTTGGATTCAAGCCCCATTCCAGGGAATTGAGCACATTATCCAAGCCAACACTCCAGTGCAGCACTGTTGAAGGTGCTGTCTTTCGAATGAGATGCTTTACCAAGGTCCCAGTCTGCCCTTTCAGGTAGCTGTAAAATATTACACTGCACTATTAGAGGAAGAGCAGGAAGTTCTCCTTGGTGTCCTGGCCAATATTTCTCCCTCAACCTACACATTAAAATAGATAATCTGATCATTATCACATTGTCATTTGTGGAATCTTGCTGTGCATCAATTGGCTGCCATGTTTCCTACATTACGGTGACTACACTTCAAAAACAAAGTAATTAATCTGTGATGTCCTGAGATGGCGAAAGGCGCTATATAAATGTAAGTCCTTTTTTTTCTTATTTCATTTTAACAATGAGATGTATGAGCAGTTGCTCTGCTTTCTGATGGAGCTAGCTGCAGGAGGAATGCTGACAGCCGTAGAACACCGTGGAACCCAGCAGAAGCTTCCACCTTTCGAATCTGACTGTGGAAAAAATCCTTCTGTAAATAATCACTGACATGTCCTGAAAAAAAATCTTTCCTTCCACTTTCAAAAGAGGATCAAAGTTTTTTTTTAATTTATTATTATTCTTGCTGCTACCATCATGAAAAGAGATCAAAGCAAACTTTCATCCAGCTCTTGAATGCATTTGTACATTATTAAGGCACAGTTGACCCGAAAGATTACCTTTTTCCATTATCTTAAAAAAAAACTAAAGGTATCAAGACTTTTTTTCCCCTTCTCTTGTGTGGTGGAATGCGCAGATGGTCAGGGAGATGGCGGCTCCAAAGACAACTGAATAAGATCTGTTCATCTCACTGGTTCTGTTTCATGCTGTTGCACACATTCCAGTCTGCATGTTAATAATCGTGCTATTTTACCTGTGAAGATCTTTATCACAACGCAGGAAGCAGGACTTCTTTCTTTAAAGTGTTTCAACAGTGGTTATTGTTTGAAACAAGCCCATTCTCCTATCAGTCTCTTGACTGAAAAGATCAAGCTAGCCAAAGCAGATGAGGGGTAGGGGAAATGCTACGAACTTTACATAAACTTTCAAACGTGACATAAGGGTGGCGGGAGAAAAAATGCACAGAGAAAAACAACGTTATTTGCAATGTATTTTCTTACACTGATTTGACACAGAAAGTGAATCTGTGCACAAGGAGAGCCTTTGTCCATTATATCCTCTGATACAAAGATGATGCCTTTTTGAAAAGGTAATGGGGATATTCCGAAATGCTTTCACTTGTAATCCCTCGCTCAATTCTAGAGAGGCAAAACAGAGAACAGGTACAGATTCACAGACGCTGTGCAGGTCAACTTTCCTGCTTAAAGATTGCATCAGGAAATTGATCTTTAAAGTGGGTACAGACCATGAAAGGGGTTCTAAATTGTGGCAGCTGGAGACTTGTAAAGCAACAGTTTTTTTTATTCATTCACAGGATAAAGTCGTTACTGGCAAGGCCAGCACTTATTGCCCATCCCTAATTGCAGTGGTGAGCCACTTTCTTGAACTACTGTAGTCCAAGTGGTGCAGTGCTGTTAGGTAGTGAGTTCCAGGATTTTGACCCAGCGATGATGAAGGAACAGTGATACACTTCCAAGTTAGAATGATGTGTGACTTAGAGGGGAACTTGCAGATGGTGATGTTCCCACTGCCCTTGTCCTTTTAGATGGTAGAGGCCGCAGGTTTGGAAGATGCAATCAAATAAGCTGCAGTGCATCTTGTGTATGGTACACACTACTACCACTGTGCACCAGTGGTGGAGGGAGTGAATATTTAAGATGGTGAATGGGGAGTCAATCAAGTGACTGCTTTGTCCGAGATGTTGTCCAGCTTCTTAAGTATTGTCGGGGCTGCACTCATCCAGACAAGTGGAAAATATTCCATCACACTCTTGACTTGTGCTTTGTAAATGGTGGAAAAGCTTTGGGGAGTCAGGAGGTGAGTTACTTGCACCAAATTCTCAGCTTCTGACCTGCTCCTAGAAAATAAGAGCATAAGAAATAGAAACTGGAGCAGGCCATTTGGCCCTTCGAGCCTGCTCCACCATTCAACAAGATCATGGCTGATCTTCTACCTCAACTCCACCTTCCCGCACTAGCCCCATATTCCTTAATTCCCTTAGTACACACAAATCTATCCACCTCTGACTTGAATATACTCAATGACTGAGTATCCGCAGCTCTCTGGGGTAGACAATTCAGAAGATTCAGAATCCTTTGACTGAAGAAATGTTCCCTCATCTCAGTCCTAAATGATCGACCACTTATTGTGAGACTGTGACTCTATGTTCTAGATTCCCCAGCTAGGGAAACATTTTCTCAGCATCTACCCTGTCAATTTCTTTAAAAATTTTATATGTTTCAATTAGATCACCTTTCATTCTTCTAAATGCCAGGCAATATAGTCTGTTATGTATTCACCGGTTTGCTGGATACTTTGTATATCTGATTTATCACAGTATAATGCAGAGATGTCACTAGTTCTAAATCAACAACTAGTTTATTTATAGTACTTTAACATATCTCAGCACTTACAAGATTTCAGTACAATGTCTTTCAGAACACTCTTGTGTTTACTAGAACTTTCCAGCCTGTCTCGTTAATTTCAGTTTCATAAACTCTTAAGCTCCACCATCAAGCACAGTGAACTCTGATCAGTGAACAGACTAATACAATCAAACACAGATCAATCAAACCATTGAAAACTACAGTCTACGCAATCTCTTCACATCGAACAATCCCTTCATCCCAGGAACCAGTCTAGTGAACCTTCATTGCACTTCTTCTCGGGCAAGTATGTCCTTCCTTAGGTAAGGAGACAAAAGCTGCACATAGTATTCCAAGTGTAGCCTCGCCCTGCATAACTGTAGCAAAACCTCATTACTCTTATACTTCAACCCCTTTGTAACACTAACATACCATTTGCCTTCCTCTGGTAGCCGCACTATCTATGTGGCAGGTCCAGTTATGTTTCTGGCCAACGACGACCCCCTCCTCCCTGGATGTTGATGCTGGTGGACTCAGCAATGGTAATGCCATTGGATGTCAAGAGAAGAGGGTTAGATTCTCTCCTGTTGGAGATGGTCATTGCCTGGAACTTGTGTGGCATAAATGTTACTTGCCACCTATCAACCCCAGCCTGAATGTTGTCCTGGTCTTGCTGCATGTGGACACAGACTGCTTCAGTATCTGAGGAGTTGCGAATTGTACTGAACACTGTGCAATCATCAGTTAATATCCCCACTTCTGACCTTATGATGGAGGGAAGGTCATTGATGAAGCAGCTGAAGATGGTTGGGTGTAGGACGCTATCCTGAGGAACTCCTGCAGTCATTTCCTGGGACTGAGATGATTGACATCCAACTACGACAACCATCTTTCCTTGTGCTATGTATGACTGCAACCAGTGGAGAGTTTTCCCCCAATTCCCATTGACTTCAATTTTGCTAGGGCTCCTTGGTGCCAAACTGAGTCAAATGCTCCTGAGATGTCAAAGGCAGTCACTCTCACCACACTTCTGGAATTCAGCTTTTTTGACCATGTTTGGATCAAGGTTGTATTGAGGTCTGGAGCTAAGTGGCCCTGGTGGAACCCAAACTGAGCATTAGTGAGTAGCTTATTGGTGAGTACGTGTCACTTGATAGAATTGTTGACAATACCTTCCATCACTTTATTGGTGATGGAATGTAGAGTGATGAAGTGTTAATTGATCGGATTGGTTTTGTCCTGCTTTTTGTGGTCAAGCACATACCTGGATAGTTTTCCACTATCTCAGGTAAATTCCAGTGCTGTAGCTGTACTGGAACAGCTTGGCTAGGGGCATGGCAATTTCTGGAGCACAAGACCTCAACACCACTTGTGTGGTGTGAATGTTACTTGCCACTTATCAGTCCGTGCCTGAATGTTGCCCAGGTCTTGCTGCATGTGGGCGTGGACTTTTTCATTTTTAAAAATTCTTTCATGGGATGTGAGCATTGCTGGCAAGGCCAGAATTTGTTGCCCTTGAGAAGTCACCTTCTTGAACTGTTGCAGCCCATTTGGTATATGTACACCCAAAGTGCTGTTAGGAATGGAGTTCCAGGTTTTTGACCCAGCGACAGTGAAGGAACGGTCATATAGTTCCAAATCGGGATGGTGTGCGACCAGGTAGGGAACTTGCAGGTGGTAGTCTTTCCCATGCGTCCACTGCACTTGTCCTTCTAGGTGGTAGAGGTCGGGGGTTTGGAAGGTTTTTTTTTATTTGTTTCATGAGATGTGGGTGTCGCTGGCCAGGCCAGCATTTATTGCCCATCCCTAATTAGAACCATAGAACCACAGAAAAAGTACAGCACAGAAGGAGGCCATTCAGCCTATCGTGTCCATGCTGGCCGAATAAACTAGCCACCCAAACTAATCCCACCTTCCAGCACCTGGTCCTTAGCTCTGCAGGTGACAGCACCTTAAGTGCATGTCTGGTACCTTTTAAAAGAATTGAGGGTCTCTGCCTCCACCAACCATTCCTGGCAGCGAATTCCAGACACCCAACACACTCAGGGTGAAAAAGTTTCCCCTCATGTCCCCTCTAATTCTTCTACCTATCGCCTTAAATCTATGTCCCCTGGTAACAGACCTTCACGCCAGGGGAAACAGGTCCTTCCTGCCCACTCTATCTATGCCCCTCATACTTTTGTACAGCTCAATCAAGTCACCCCTCAGCCTCCTCACTTCCAGGGAAAACAAGCCTAGCCAATCCAATCTTTCCTCATAGCTGTAACCTTCAAGCCCTGGCAACGTTCTTGTAAATCTCCACTGTACTCTCTCCAGAGCAATTATGTCCTTCCTGTAATGTGGTGACCAGAACTGCAAGCAATACTCCAGCTGTGGCCTAACCAGTGTTTTATACAGTTCCAGAATCACATCCCTGCTTTTGTACTCTATACCTTGGCCAATAAAGGAAAGCAATCCATATGCCTCGTCACCTCTCTATCTACCTGTCCCGCCACCTTCAGGGACCCGTGGACATGCACTCCAAGGTCTCTCACTTCTTCTACCCCTCTCAATATCCTCCCGTTTATTGTGTATTTCCTCACTTTATTTGCCCTCCCCAACTGCAATACCTCACATTTCTCTGGATTTAATTCCATTTGCCACCTTTCCACCCACTCAACCAAAACATTGATATCATTCTGGAGTCCATGGCTTTCCTCCTCACTATTAACTACATGGCCAATTTTTGTGTCATCAGCAAATTTCCCAATCATGCCTCCCACATTTAAGTCCAAATCATTATTATATACCACAAACAGCAAGAGAACCAACACTGAGCCCTGTGGAACGCCACTGGAAACCACTTTCCATTCACAAAAGCATTCGTCGACCACTACACTTTGTTTCCTGTCCCTGAGCCAATTCTGGATCTAACCTGCCACCTTTCCCTGTGTCCCATGGGCTTTTATTTTACTGACCAATCTGCTATGCGGGACCTTATCAAATGCCTTACCAAAATCCATGTCGACCACATCCACAGCACGACCCTCATCAATCCTCCTTGTGACTTCATCAAAAACCTCAATTAAATTAGTAAGATATGACCTTCCCCTAACAAATCCATGCTGACTATCCCTGATTAATCCATCCCTTTCTAAGTGACAGTTTATCCTATCCCTCAGAATAGATTCTAACAATTTACCCACCACCAAGATCAGACTGACTGTGCTATAACTACTTGGCTTATTCCTCGCACACCTTTTAAACAATGGTACAACATTCACAAACCTCCAATCATCTGGTACCTCGCCTATATCTAGTGAGGATTTGAACATAATCCTCAGCGCATCCACTATTTCCTCCCTGACTTCCTTTAACAACCTGGGATGCAATCTATCCGGTCCTGGCGATTTATCCTCTTTCAGGGATGTCAGACCCTCAAGCACTTCCTCTCTCATTATGCATATCGTTATCTAATATTTCACATGCCCATGATTGCCCATGAGAAGGTGGTGGTGAGCTGTCTTCTTGAACTGCTGCAGTCCATGTGGGGTAGGTACACCAACAGAGCTGTTAGGAAGGGAGTTCCAGGATTCTGACAAATAGACAGTGAAGGAATGGCGATAAAGTTCCAAGTCAGGATGGTGTGTGGCTTGGAGGGGAACTTGCAGGTGGTGGTGTTACCACGCATTTGCTGTCCTTGTCCTTCTATGTGGCAGAGGTCGCAGGTTTGGAAGGTGCTGCCTGAGTAGCCTTGGTGTGTTGCTGCAGTGCATCTTGTAGATGGTACATACAGCTGCCAGTGTGCGTCGGTGGTGGAGGGAGTGAATGTTTGTGGATGGGGTGCCAATCAAGAGGGCTGCTTTGTCCTGGATGGCATCAAGCTTCTTGAGTGTAGTTCGAGCTGCACCCATCCAGGCAAGTGGAGAGTATTCCATCACACTCCTGACTTGTACCTTGTAGATGGTGGACAGGCTTTGGGGAGTCGGGAGGTGAGTTACTTGCCTCAGGATTCCTAGCCTCTAACCTGACCGGCTTTCATAGCCATGGTATTTATATGGCTACTCCAGTTCAATTTCTGGTCAATGGTAACCCCAGGATGTTGATAGTGGGGGATACAGTGATCATAATGTCATTGAATGTCAAGGCGAGATGGTTGATTCTCTCTTCTTGGAGATGGTCATTGCCTGGCACTTGTGTGGTGCAAATGTTACTTGCCACTTATCAGCCAAGCCTGGATATTGCCCAGGCCTTGCTGCATTTCTACACAGACTGCTTCAGTATCTGAGGAGTCTCGAATGGTGTTGAACATTGTGCAATCAACAGCGAATATCCCCACTTCTGACCTTATGATTGAAGGAAGGTCATTGATGAAGCAGCTGAAGATGGTTGGGCCTAGGACACCACCTTGAGGAACTCCTGCAGTGATGTCTTGGAGCTCAGATGATTGACCTCCAATAACCACAACCATCTTCCTTTGTGCTAGCTATGATTCCAATCAATGGAATGTTTTCCCCCTGATCCCCACTGACTGCAGTTTTGCGAGCGCTCCTTGATGCCATACTCGGTCAAATGTTGCCTTGATATCAAGGACAGTGACTCTCACCTCGCCTCTGGAGTTCAGCTCTTTTGCCCATGTTTGAACCAAGGCTGTAGTGAGGTTAGGAGCTGAGTGGCCCTGACAGAACCCAAACTGAGTGTCACTGAGCAGGTTATTGTTAAACAAGTGCTGCTTGATAGCACTGTCAATGTCACCTTCCATCACTTTACTGATGATCAAGAGTGGACTGATGGGTTGGTAATTGGCCGGGTTGGATTTTATCCTGCTTTTTTTGTGTACAGGACATACCTGGGCAATTTTCCACATTGCCAGATAGATGCCAGTGTTGTAGCTGTACTGAAACAGCCTGGCTAGGGGCGTGGCAAGTTCTGGAGCACAGGTCTTCAGTACTATTGCCAGAATATTGTCAGGGCCCCTAGCCTTTGCAGTGTCCAGTGTCTTCAGTCATTTCTTGATATCATGTGGAGTGAATTGAATTGGCTGAAGACTGGCATCTGTGATGCCGGGGATTTCAGGAGAAGGCCAAGATGAATCATCCACTCGGCACTTCTGGCTGAAGATTGTTGCAAATGCTTCAGCCTTATCTTTTGCACTGATGTGCAGGGCTCTCCCATCATTGAGCATGGGGATATTTGTGAAGCCACCTCTTCCTGTCACTTGTTTAATTGTCCACCACCATTCATGACTGGATGTGGCAGAACTGCAGAGCTTAGATCTGATCTGTTGGTTATGGGATCGCTTAGCTCTGTCTATCACATGCTGCTTACACTGTTTGACATGCAAGTAATCCTGGGTTGTAGCTTCACCTGGTTGATACATCACTTTTAGATATGCCTGGTGCTGCTCCTGGCATGCCCTCCTGCACTCTTCATTGAACCAGGGTTGATCCCCTGGCTTGATGGTAATGGTCGAGTGGGAGATATGCCGGGCCATAAGGCTACAGATTGTGGTTGAGTACATTTCTGCTGCTGCTGATGGCCCACAGCGCCTCATGGATGCCCAGGTTTGCATTGCTAGATCTGTTCGAGATCTATCCCATTTGCCTGGTGGTAGTGCCACACAACATGATGGAGGGTATCCTCAAAGTAAGTTGGGACTTAGTCTCCATAAGGACTGAGCGGTGGTCATTCCTACCAATACTGTCATGGACAGATGCATCTGCGGCGGGCAGATTGGTGAGGATGAGGTGCTGTTGAAGGAGCCTTGGTGAGCTGTGAGTTATCTGTGGAGTCGTGAATTTTGCTGAACATTGTGCAAGCATCAGTGAACATCCCCACTTCTGAGTTTATGATGGAGGAAAAGTCATTGATGAAGCAGCTGAAGATGGTAGGTCCTAGGACACTACCTTGAGGACCTCCTGCAGTGATGTCTTGGGGCTGTAGCCTGCAACAGCTACAATCATCTTCTGTTCTGATGAAAGGTCACTGAGCTAAAATGTTAACTCTGTTTCTCCCTCCAAAGATGTTGCCAGACCTGCTGAGTATTTCCAGCACGTTTTTCTTCTTTTGTTCCAAGTATGACTCCAGCCAGTGGAGAGTTTTCCCCCTGATTCCCATTGAGTTTAATTTTACCAAGTGCTTTCTCACAGTCTGTGGTTTTTAATGATACTGCTTCAGCCTCCACAGAAAATATGCCACATCCTTGATTACATAACTCTAAATAACAAAATCAAAACTTCACACAAGCAGATTTGCAGGCCATTGTGCTCCCTCGCTATTTGGCCTGTGTGCATTTTGTGCAAGGCTACACTATTTGTTCGATCAGGTTACATCAGTCATCTGAAACGAGTTGGAAAATGCAGAATGCTAATCATACCCAGATCAGAGATAAGATCCAATATCATGTGCCAGTTTTTGCCATTCCACATCTGCACTCTGAACCAGAGCCTCGCCTACTGGATGCATATATCAGAAAATTTCAAAGGCACTTCACTGGGTGGAAAATCAAAGGGGTTCTCCTATGTACTTTGTGCTTCAAGTCAGCAAGGCTGGGAGGGTTGAAATGAAAGGTTGAATCTTTGGGTAATAGTTTTGGAAAATTAGTTTGTAGCAAGCATGAAATTGAATTAAGTTTGGCATATTTGTACAATATTTCCCTGTTGGATATTTTACATAGATGCTATTTGTTTATAAATCACACTAAATCACTGAGGAAGGAATGTCATTTGACTGCACTAAGCATTCAACCACGAATATAGCTAAAAGCAATTTCTTGGCTAATGTTCTTCTACTGTGTATAAAAATAGTTTATTCTGTGAGCTCTGGTTGCTCCTGAGCACCTCTCCCCTTCTCCCAATCAGTCCACTCACTCCCAATTGCTTCTCCCATTCTCCTGATCACCATCCCTCTCTCCAATCGCTTCCTCCCCTCTGCCAGGATTTACTTGAGGGCCACTGCTGGCGATACAATCCAGCAGGGTTCTGCAGCTTGCTGGCTCCATGCAAATGAGGCCCAAGGCCCAATATCAGAAATGCTTCAGGCCTCTCAATTCCAGTGCAGGGATTAACTGAGACTTGTTTCCCCTGGCCTGCCAATTTTTCAACCATGATTTTTGTTTTCAAAGTTACCTGAAAAAGTTTACAGAGTTCAAGCTTTACATTATTGTATGCAAAAAAAGGAAATTCTGCATACTTTTACTGATCATAAGATATTTTCTCTGGGCTATTTTGTCTGCAGTATCTATCGATATACAGGAGTGCGGAATTATAAATCCTAGTGTGCGTTGTGAATGGTTAGTCTTGTCCATCAAAAACAAATCTGTGAGTTAATGATATATGTACCTGCTGGATCGGTAGCCTGTAACCCAAAGAGTCTTTACAACTAACTGTGAGGGCTCTGGAAGAACCAAGATGAGACTTTTTTTTAATTAGAATTAGAATTAGAACATTACAGCGCAGTACAGGCCCTTCGGCCCTCGATGTTGCGCCGACCTGTGAAACCATCTGACCTACACTATTCCATTTTCATCCATATGTCTATCCAATGACCACTTAAATGCCCTCAAAGTTGGCGAGTCTACTACTGCTGCAGGCAGGGCGTTCCACGCCCCTACTACTCTCTGAGTAAAGAAACTACCTCTGACATCTGTCCTATATCTATCACCCCTCAACTTAAAGCTATGTCCCTTCGTGTTTGCCATCACCATCCAAGGAAAAAGACTCTCACTATCCACCCTATCTAACCCTCTGATTATCTTATATGTCTCTATTAAGTCACCTCTCCTCCTCCTTCTCTCCAACGAAAACAACCTCAAGTCCCTCAGCCTTTCCTCGTAAGACCTTCCCTCCATACCAGGCAACATCCTAGTAAATCTCCTCTGCACCCTTTCCAAAGCTTCCACATCCTTCCAAGAATGCGGTGACCAGAACTGCACGCAATACTCCAGGTGCGGTCTCACCAGAGTTTTGTACAGCTGCAGCATGACCTCGTGGCTCCGAAACTCGATCCCACTACTAATAAAAGCTAACACACCATATGCCTTCTTAACAGCCCTATTAACCTGGGTAGCAACCTTCAGGGATTTATGTACCTGGACACCAAGATCTCTCTGTTCACCTACACTACCAAGAATCTTCCCATTAGCCCAGTACTCTGCATTCCTGTTACTCCTTCCAAAGTGAATCATCTCACACTTTTCCGCATTAAACTCCATTTGCCATCTCTCAGCCCAGCTCTGCAGCCTATCTATGTCCCTCTGTACCCTACAACATCCTTCGGCACTATCCACAACTCCACCGACCTTAGTGTCATCCGCAAATTTACTTTCCCACCCTTCTACACCCTCTTCCAGGTCATTTATAAAAATGACAA